>NC_051073.1:81625095-81977595 GCF_004664715.2 Peromyscus leucopus
TTTGTGTGGCTTGTTTAGAGATTAAAGGATAAGCCAATTTAGAAAATAATTCTTTTTGTTTGTTTTTAGATCAGTAGGAAATGTCTTGTTGACAGCTCAAAGCTTTAAACACACACACACACACACACACACACACACACACACACACACACACACACACACACACTGGCCCTTCCCCATGAATGGGTCCAGGCAGCTCCTTCCTGCAGGGGTAAGAAAGAGAGACATGGACAGTGCCTGCTTCCTTGAAGGCAGCACCCTTCTCTTCCTCCAGTTCAGTGTTGGAGTCCAGCTGGCAAGCCCCTCTGGGAAGGAATGGCTCCCCTGAACACTTACCTTGGTGCAGGCTGCAGGTGTGGAAGGCCTCACCCAGCTCTTTAGGACATATTCCCACCCCCAAACTCCTGGGTCCATTGTCCATGCTGGAACTGCAAGTGCAGAACAGGGGTGGGCAATTTAGTCAATATTCTTAAGTAGCAAAGAATCTGTAGGGTTTGCCTATTTTGTGAATCAGTCTCATTGTTCACAAAGAGAGCTTAGGCCTTTGGGGGGAAAAGTGCTTATTGGGTAATTTGTGAAAATAGAAGGACTTGAATTTTTTCTCTGAGAGTGGCAGCCAGTGTGTGAAGAGATGCAGCCACTTCAGTTCAGTCACTTGAGGGAAATTTTACTCTTACCATGTTTTTATTCCCATTCGTGAACAGTGTAGGTAATTTAGTAATGCATGTGTTAGGGTGGAAGTGGGGCCTCAGCTATTCCCATCACCATCCTACAGAAACAGTTCGAAGTTAATGACGTAGAAAGGTGAAGTGGCTAGACTACAGGAAGTCTTGATTTTTTTTTTTTCATATATAACATAGGCAAGCACAGTATTTAGATTTGGCAAGCCATCCATTTTCTCTATTGCCAACACATCTAAAGCAGCCATAGAAATAATACATAAATAGATGCTCACTGTTGTGAGTCAGTAAAAGTTTACTCCAAAAAGGTAGCAGGGAGAATTGGTTCTACAGAATGTAATTTGCCAACTTCTGGTCTGTATAAGTAGGGAGATGTCTTGACATCTATATTTTCCTTTGTACTGGCAATAAGGAGAGGGAATTTTCAGCCACTGTTGTAGGTACAACTCTGATGTTACATATTGTATATCAAAATAACAATGGAAGGTATAAGTATGGACTTTTTTTTTAGCTACCTGCAGAAAAAAAAATGAAATTACAGTGGTATATATTAACATATAAGTATATGTTAGTAAAATAATGTTAATTATTTATGTATTAATTTTCAGATCATCTGGTCCCTGCCACATGATGTAACATAACTCTGAAGTGCCAGGCTTTCCCAGAACATCTTGCCTCTCAGATATTGTGAATCATAAAATTATTCAGGCTGGGGTATATAGCTTGATCAGGCAGTACCATGTACCATGTACAATGCCTTCGGTTCAATCCTCAGCACCTGACCACTACCAAATCATGTCACATCTTAAGGTTTGAACCAAGATAAAAATGAAAGCTTTTATATCAGATTTTATTTAGTTTTTTACCCCTACGTTTTGGGCTCTGTTCTTTCTGTATGCGCAATGCATTATAGGTTATTGTTCTCCCAGCCACTGCCCCCCCCCCTTCCTCCCTTTGCTTTCCTGACAGTGTGCTCATCACTTGTGCTCACTGCTGGAAGGAAGATGAGTGAACACAGAAGCTCCACAAAAGAAAACTGTACAGAGCATAAAAGTAAAAGTGTACAGTGGAGTCAGGAATTAACGTCAACTCCGAGAAGAGCTGTAGAGGTTAGTAGAAAGACGTGGGATTTGTAATCAAAGGCTCTAAATTGTAATTCCATCTTGGATCTTGACACAAGCACGTGACACTGAGTTACTTGTTGCTTTCGGCTTCAGTTTTCTCAGAAAGATGGATATAATTTTCACAGTGCTTTGTAGTATAAGAAATGTGTGAAGTACTCCAGTAACTTCATTTTGCTGTAAATATTGACTGTCCACTGGAATTTCCTTGTCTTAATCACCCCTGCATCCATCTTTGCTGCCACACCCAGAAATAGGTGCTAAATTTATAGAAGAAGAAATTAACTTCTTAATCAGCAAACATCACAGCCTGTAGTCCTACCTTCCTGAGAATGCCTGTGGCTGATCTCATTTTCCTGCTCCCAGTTCTTAAGATCCGTAAATCAAATCTACTTCCTCATTCAGAAAAGTGCTAGTCCTGCATCACTTGGAAGATAAAGACTGGTAGAATAGGAAGGTGGCCAGCAGCCTGGGCACACCAAAAGAAGAGTTAGGGAGAAAGAAATGAGGTGTTCAGAGGGAGAAGCCAGTGGTAAAGAGGCTGAGGTACATCCACATTTGTACCGTTCTCAGAGGTCCCAGAGGCAGTGGAGTCACCATGATGTGAACACCTTCTGTCCTGTCCTGGGTGAACTAACAGAGCTGAGGTCAGATCTGGGACTGTCCCAAAGCTTTCTTTTAAGAAAGGCTGTGGGTCTCTATGCCCTTGGGTCTTAAGGAAGATCCCTATTATGGAGATAAGAAGCTTTTCTTTCAGTTCTCAGAAATCTTACCTCATGTTCGTTGTATAGTTAGTACATTAAAGATTTTTTTTTGAGCCACACAGGTATCACTTATACAGAAACTCAGATTTAAATTTCTTGACAAACTATGTCTAAGCAGACCAGTATCTAGAATTAGCCATTTCCCTGGGATGATCTGAGGAAGCTGAAGGACCTATCATTTTAGATTAGTTAGGTGATGATAACCATGAGCATTTATAACATTATTTTAGAATTGGCCCTGTGAGTTTTAAGACACAGAACTGAATGTACTGCCAGATATTTTTGCAGGAGTCACAGATGTGAAAGAGAAGTCTGTACACACATACCCCCTCCCAGCACCCAAATGGAACATATGAGTTAAGCCTTCTGGAGTTGACTATTTTTAGAGAAATGGAGGTGAGGCCAGGAAATACTTTCTTGCAACATTTTTATTACATAACATGAAAATTGTTTGTTATAATAATGATGTACCATATATTGTGATTTACCCTACTGATTCGTGTCACCTTTTTCAAACAAAGGGCAAAGTTTGGCTTCCTAAAATTTGAGTGCTAACACATGGTACCCAGGCAGGGACTAGATCTGGCAGAACTCAAAATACAAGCAAATTTTTTCAACATTTCATTTGTGTGCTGTTTGTATTCATGGCTCAGGTTCTACATAGAATATATACATATATATATATATACATATATATATATATATAGTTATATATAGTTAGATATAGTTAGATATTGAATATATAGTTATATATTGATATTTTTATTTAATTATTTGTTTGGGAGGAAGCATGCATGTGCCCTGATGCTTGTGTGGAGGTCAGAGGACAACATATAAGAGTTGCTTATTTCATTCCACCATGTGGATTCCAAGGATTAACTTCAGGTTATCAGGCCTAAATAGTTTTACTGTTTGCAAAAATAATAAACCTGTTCTGAGTCTCTTTCCTATATGATTAGTTTGTATGTTATATTTACTTTAGGTTGAAATCATGAAGCACTTTGTCCACAGAATATCAGTGAATCTTTTCTTCTGTTCCACATTTTTGACTATTCAGGAGGAGAGAAGGAACTTGTCTGAAAAACTAGAACATCTAAGTGCTTTGTGGAGCTTTATATTTTTTTCATTCATTTGTTTGTTTTTGAAAGAAATCATGAAAACTTGAAATTTCCATACAGTACCAGGCCTTCTGGGGGCATTCTATACAGCAGTTTTAGAAAATCCATCTGAGGGGTGAATTTGATATCCCCATTTTCTGGGGGAATCACCTTAAGGGTTCCGAGGCTGAAGACCCATCCCAGGCTGAGATGGAACACAGAGCCTGGTTTGGACATTAAAGCCAACAAAGGCAAGAGGCAGCTAGCCTTAATGAGAGTGGTACCCAAGTTATTTCACATTTACAGTATAAAAAGTTATTCTCAGGGCTGGGAATATAGCTCACTAATTTAGCACTTGCTTAACTAAAATTCAGTTCCCACTAGCTCACAAAAACGTTCCTCTCAATCATTCACTTTAATGGGAACCAATACTACTATAGATAATTTTTAATACAACTATATTTTCACTTGCCTCATGAGTAATAAAATGTCAACTTTTACCTAGAAAGAACCTAGCTGTCAAAATAGGTATGTATAATTAGCAATTAAGTAAATTAATATTGTTATTAGCATGTTATTTCTGGATGAGTAAGAAACATTGTGGGACAAAAGTCAGTCACCTTGGATTCTGATGTCATGAAGAGGGAGGTAAATGAGTGTTTTGTCATTGCCGCTTATTTCCTTGGGCTCTCTGGACAACCCAGCAAGACCCCAGTGTTCTTCTTCCTTGCTGTGGATGTAGGAAAAAAGTTATGTGTGTGTGTGTCTGCATGTGGGTGTGCTCACTGAGACTGTGGAGCCAGAGGACAGCACTGGATCTCCCAGCGTGGTCACACACACTTGTGAGCTGCTGGATTTGTGTGGTAAGAGTGGAGTTCTGGTCCCGTGAAACAAGCAGCACATGTCTTAACCCCTGGGCCTTGACTCCAGTCCCTTCCTGTCTTTTTAAGACTAACGTGAACATGACGAAAGAAGAGGAAAGATACAAAGGTGAAAGAGCATATTTCAACACGACATGAGATAGCAGAAGTAAAGAGGACAGTCCTTTCTGGCCAGCTTCTTAACTGTAGAACTATCCAGACTTGTTAGTGACACATTTAAACCAACCCTAGAACTTCAGCTACTGCACTGAGGCTGTGAATGTATGTCCTTGTCCTGCTTGATCTTAAGCTTACGTCACTCACATGGTACCTGAGAAGTGTGACCTGCAAAAGTCTTTTCTCAACTAGCACACCCTGGTTAAAAGGTCCCTACTCCAGATGTGTAACTTCCTTGTCTAATTAAAGTTGTGTTGAGAATATGCTAACTAAAAAGATGTTTATTCTTGGGTTGTACTGGGAGAGATGTTTTGGTTTAAAAGGGGGAAAAAACATTCATGATTGTAGCTATTTTCTAACATAGAACCTACAATGATTTTTGTTTGTTTGTTTGTTTTGTTTTTTGAGACAGGGTTTCTCTGTGTAGCTCTGGCTCTGCTGGAATTCACTTTGTAGATCAGGCTGACCTCGAACTCTTAGAGATCTACCTGGCTCTGCCTCCCGAATGCTGGAGTTAAAGGCATGCGCCACCACCGCCTGGTCTGATTTTATTTTAATAGTAAATGTTATGATTGTGTTCAGTAAAGTTTTTAATGCCATTGGTGTCAGAGAAGGGGTTGACTTTTTATTGTTTGTTTACTTTTTAAATTTATTTTATCATAAGTGTATGACAGAGACGGACAAAACAGGGATGGAGGTCAGTAGACAGCTATCAGGAGTCTAGTCTCTCCTCCCTCCATGGATTCTGGGACCAAACCAGGCAGTCAGGTCTTGTGGCAAGTGCTTACTTCCTAGGCTGTGTCAGCAGCCTGGGGCTCTCTGTTTGCGAAAGTTGTGCTCGCACTGTTGGGAGGTGGGTGTTTAGTTCTGTGTACTTTATCACACGTGTGTTTGTGTGTACAGCACCACAGTGAAACCGGCCAGGTGAGATCTGCCATCTCCAGCCCATTAATATGTTCTCTATTTCTCTGATTGTATAATTTCGGTGAATTACATACATATGTAATTATTAAATATAGGGTTCATATTGTGACTGGTATAGTTATAGTTTATTCACATGCTGAAGGACATCTGGGCTGACTCCAGTTGTGCTGTTATGAACATTTGTGTGACAGAAACTTGGTATATAGCTATAATCTGTTCACCACAGTTGGCCGTTCCATTTCATAGTCCTGTCAGCACTATTAAACTAACCTAGTTGCCCATATCTTTAATAGCGTCTAGTATTTTTCACTTAGTTATTCTGAGTGTGTGTGTGTGCGTGTGTGCGTGTGTGTGTGTGTGTGTGTGTGTGTGTGTATGTGTGTTTTGCTGTATATACATATTTTTTAAGTAAAAGTTTGGAGTTTGAATACCCTTTTCCTTTTCCTTTTTGGATAGCTGCTTTCAAAAATCATCTGTATTTGTCCTTCTGTGGATCTCACTGGTACCTAAATTTCACCAGTATAAGAGACAGCTTTCATTCATGTTTGTGTTCTTCACTTAGAAAGCAAGTGTGGCAGTGGTCAGATAGAGTGAGTTCTTTCTACTAATTGCATTCCTCATCACCATCAAACAATATGTACTTATTTTATCATACCTTATGTTTTACACTTACTGTATAGTACTAAGTAAATGTAGGAGTATTGTATTTATCTTGTGAATCCTGCAAAGCTAAAGCTGTATTTGTGTGGTGTTTACATATATGTGCAAGTGTGGGAGCATCGGCCTCTACTGCTCTTCAACTTTGCTGCTGTTGTGGGGTTTGTTTTTTGAGACAGGATTCTACTGTATAGCCTTGGATTGCCTAGAGTTCACTGTCTAAGGCCAGGCTAGCCTCAAACTCATAGATATCCTCCTGCCTCTGCCTCCCACCCCCACCCCACATGCCTTGTTTTTTGAGACAAGTCTCCCAGAAAAGCTGGAACTCATAAATTTGATAGAATAAATGACCAGAATGTATCCAAGATCTACCTGTGTCTTAATTAGGTTTCCATTGCCATGACAAGACACTGACAGAAAGCAACTTGGTGATGAGAGGGTTTATTTCATCTTACAACTTGTAATCCATCACTGAAGCAACTCAGCGCAGGAACCTGGAGGCAGGAGATGATGGAGAGGTTGTGGAGCAACACTGTGTACTGGCTTGTTCCTCGTGATTTGCTCTGCCTATTTTCTTTTATCACCCGGGACCACCATTGTAGCACCACATACAGTGGCTGGATCTACCCACATCAATCAAGAAAATACACCACAGGCTTTGCCACAGGCGAGTCTGGTGTGGGTATTTTCTCTTTCCAAAATGCCTCTAGCTTTTGTCAAGTTGACATAAAACTAGTCAGTACAGGTTGTCTCCTGTAACTCCAACACTGGCATTACAGGCATATGCTGCCACACTGGGCTTTTACATGAGTGCGGGGATCCGAGTTCAAGTCCTCACGCTTGTATTGCGAGAATGTTAACCACCAAGCCACCTCCCAATCCTCACTAAAGATAGTCTTTATATCAGATATGATGCAATTTGGCCACGGTGCAATAAAATCTGTACCTTAGTTTAAAAAAAAGATAATATTTATAGACATGCATATCCTACTACATTATTTGTTCATTTTCAATTTTGCCCTTTAAATGTCAGTGTTGAGATGTCCTGTGGAGAGGATATAGAGTTTCTTTACTCTGTAACTTTACTTCTCATTAAGTGATTACATTATGAATGTTTCAGTTTGGTAATAATGAAGTTACCTCCCTGCAACTTAAAAAGATTCAAATGGGTCAGAGAATCATTGAGAAAATGGGATTTCTAAGCAACACTAATTAGCCAGGCCACTGTGGGAGCCGTCTGTCTTCTCTGTGGCCCGAGCCGTAGCTGACCCCAGGGCACTGGCACCGTTGCCATTGCTTCTGTCTCCAGAACCACGCAGTGTGAGCCACAAGCTGAATTCACAAACTGAGTGCCTAATTCATCCGCCCCTGGACCTTGCTCTATTAGGTTTGCCGAGAAGCAGCACACCTATGCTTCTGATTGGCAGTCTCCAAGTCACTGGGGAACTCCAGGTAGCAGTGTTTGTTGTCCAGCCCCTGGAGTGTTGGAAGTCCCATAGAAATTGACAGAGCTCTTTCATATCTACCAAAAGAATCAGAAAGAACTTGTTGAAAAGAGAAGTAAATGTTTTGAAAGAAGTAGAGGATATCAGCAAATCTCCACAGCCTGAAATTTCATCTATTATATATTATCAATGGGGTTTCTTTTATTTAGAGTTCTACTTTATTAAAGAATTCAAAATCTAAAAGTCTCCATATATTTCTTAGTAGTATTAAACCTGAATTTTTGTGCTGTGATTTGAACTAAGATTTAAAGGGAAATTTAATTAAATCCATGCATTCTAAACATTTTTCAAATATTATAATCATTAATAAACAGCTAATCAGTTTTTATTGTGCTGTATGCCTCTTGCTGTTCTAATACATGATTTGCTTTTAATACTTAAGTGAATTTTTTGTAAGACTAGTCAAATTTATTTCTGCTTCTTTGAAGCAAATTTCAATTCAACAAATTTACTTGTTGAGACATATTTAAAGAGTACAACCATTGGAATATTTATGTACTAACAGTGGAATTGTTTAAAAAACAAAGTAAGACCAGCAAAATGGCTCAGAGAGTAAAGGCAGTGGCCATTCCAACTGAATAGCCTCAATCCCATGAATCCATGTAAAGGTAAGAACTGGCTCGATAAAGTTTTCTTTTGTCTTCCACAGTGCCCTGCACAACACATACATCACACACACACACACACACACACACACACACACACACACACACACACATTAATAAATGAAGTTTAAAACAAGAAGAAAGAGTAATAGGACCAAGGGTTACTAGTTCTTGAGACTTGTTAAGTAAAAATACAAAAGAATGTCACATGTGGTTGAAGGCTGCTGTTGGGCATTTACTCTCTGTCTTGGCTACTTTCCAATTGTCATGACAAAACACCATGAGCATGGCAGTTTATTAAACAACAACATTTTTTAATTGGGGGCTTGCTTACACTTTCAGAGGGTGAATCATGGCCATCAAGGTTGGGAGTGTGGCAATAGGCAGGCAGATATAGTGCTGGAGCAGTAGCTTACATCTTGATCCTAAGGTAGATGACAGAGAAAGAAAAAACTAGATTGGCATGAGCTGCTCTTTTGTTTGTTTGTTTGTTTATTTGTTCATTTTTGTTTTCTGAGACAGAGTTTTTCTGTGTAGCCTTGGCTGTCCTGGAACTCACTCTGTAGACCAGGATGGTCTCGAACTTGTAGAGATCTGCCTGCCTCTGCCTCCCAAATGCTGGGAATAAAGGTGTGTTCCACTACCACCTAGCTTGGCATGGACTTAGTAATGTCAGAGTCCACCCCCAGTAACAAATCTCCTCCAAGGTCACACCCCCTAATCCTTAACAAATAGTTTGACCAACTGGGGACCAAGTTGTGAGCCACAATGTGGGGTCTAGGAGTTGAACCCTAGTCCTGTAGATTAGCTAGAGATCTGAAGTACTGAATCATGTCTAGCCCACATAACATTTTTTGAATAAAAATTAACATCATCGAAACCACTGTTCATAGCTTCTATTCAAACATATGAATATATGTGGGCCATCCCCATTCAATCCACCACACCCTCTAATGAAGTGAGAATAAACCTCAGGAGGGGATAAATTAAATGAAGCCTGACCACTTACTTGGCCACCACGAAGTCTACAAGCCCTGAGTGTAATACCTTTGCCCAGCTCAGTGTGTCTAAGAACCAGGGAGACAAGTCAGTGATGAACAAAAATGGGTAGAAAACAGAGAGTCATTACTCTTAAGGAGATGTGATCTGACTGCTACAGATCTGTTCTGGCATGGACCCAACATGAGTAGTCTCCATTCATAGTCATAATTTCTTCTGGTAGGTGAGCAGCAGTGACTTACTAAGGTAAAAATTGGCACATACTTGCTTCATGTAAGGTCATCAGCAAATTCAAGGTGAGGCATTCCCCTTGTATCCTGTGGGGCCTGCTATGAACAGTGGCTTCTATGGTGTTAGTTTTTATTCAAAAAATGTTATGTGGGTTAGACATGATTCAGTGCTTCAGATCTCTGGCTAATCTACAGGACTAGGGTTCAACTTCTAGACCCCACATTGTGGCTCACAACCATCTGTAACTCCATTTCCAGGGTACCTGATAACCCTCTTCTGGCCTCCATAGTCACCTGGCAAACTGTGTTGCATAGACATATTTGCAGGCAAAACACCTAATCACATCAAAAAAGTATTTTTAATTTCATTAATAGAAGACAGTACTTTAGCCAAGACTGGAAAAGTTTTGAATTGTTCTAGCATAGGAAAAATTTCACCAAAAATCCAGTTTGTGATATTCTTCCCTTATATCGCCTCCCACCTTCTAGAGTTCTTTCTCATTATTCCTTAATAAATCTACTCAAGTAAATAAATACAGCAATTTGATGGAAAGGCAGAACATGTACAAATACTAAATATTTTTTCAAATTTGGAGCTTTTAAAGCTCTTAGAATGGATCCTTTAGTCATACATAAGGACTGTAGCATATGCAATCTTGTGAACTTAATCTAGAATTTTTAATTTAGTTTAATATTAAAATTAATTTAATTTAATTTATTTTACTCCATTGAAAACTATTGCTAGTATCAGCCTTTGAAACCATCACCTTACACACAGAATACGGTAATGATTTATAAAGGTCTAAAAATCTTAACAGCTCATATGCAATGATAGGATGCTTCTCTTTTTAAATTGAATGTAGACTGGGAATGTTGACACACATCTTTAATCCTAGAATTCTGGAACAGAGGCAGGCAGATCCTCTGTAAGTTCAGGGCCATCCTGGTCTACATAGGAAGTTCCAGGCCAGCCAGAGCTACATGGTAAGATCCTATCTCAGTATTTAAGAAGAGCTTTATTTCTTGGAGAGATAGCTCAGTGGTTAAGTATTGCAATTTCTTTTATTGCTTTTTTTTTTTAAGATTTATTTATTATGTATACAATGTTCTGTCTGCATGTATGCCTGCAGGCCAAAAGAGGGAGCCAGATCTCATTACAGTTGGTTGTGAGCCACCATGTGGTTGCTGGGAATTGAACTCAAGACCTCTGGAAGAATGAACAGTCAGTGTTCTTAACCTCTGAGCCATCTCTCCAGCCCCTTTTATTGCTTTTAAAAATAAAACTCAGGGATAAACATTAAGAATAAAACCTGAGATAACTGCAAGCAACCACGACACACCACCGTTGTCCTCTCTGGGTGGAAAGGGCCTTGCAACCCCTTGGCCCCACCTCTTCTTCTGAGGTGGGAGGGAACATGACCAGGATGACGACCAACGAAGATGACTCTCTTTCCCTTCTCCTAAGTCTACCAGGGAACTCCATGATCCATTCCTATCCACTGAATGTGAATGCTGCCTCTTGAAACAATGCCTGACCTGACTCCATTGGACTTCAGACCACAAGAATCCCTGTTGCTATTGCAGAGGACCCAAGCTCAGTTTCCAGTACCCATGTATGGTTCACAACCACCCCTAACTCCAGTTCCAGGAAATCTGACACCTTCTTTTGACCTCTGCAGCCACCAGGCACATACATGGGACACATACACACATACGTAGTATTTTTGCCAAATTCAGCCTGTATATATGTATTAACTTACTTTAATAGAAAATGCTAACATTTGAATGATTTATAGATATAATATTCTGTTTCTGTTCTATATTATTCTGTTCTATAGTTCTATAACTGTGAACCTTATATTCTAGAGAAAGCTGAAATTCCTTTATAGAATATTTTATGTGTGTATTACACAACAAAAAGCATTTTTATTGGAAAACTTGGAATTGTATGAGTTCTAATATATATTATATTGTTCTATTAGAAAGCTATTTCTTCCTATACCAGGGAAGTCAAAATTCATCTGTGTGTCATCATAACCTTGTATGGCAACATATCCTTTCCAATCAATAATGGTTGGTGCCCCGCCACACACACACACACACCATGATATGACTGTTCAACTATATAAACTTCTTTTGGGGTCATTCATCATGGTTAGTGACATGTAGATGCTTTTAATTATAGTGTTTAATTTAATCTTTTGTTTATTTATTTATTTTAGTTTTTCGAGACAAGGTTTCTCCGTGTAGTTTTTGTGCCTGTCCTAGATCTTACTTTGTAGGCCAGGCTGGCCTTGAACTCACAGAGATCTAACTGGCTCTGCCTCCCGAGTGCTGGGATTAAAGACATGCGCCACCACCGCCCGGCTACAGTTTTTAAATTTTAAGCACTGTGTTGACAGAGGTTTAGAGTGTGGTATTCCTGTTTGTGGAACCAGTGGACACAACCGTTAGTCTGTCCTGGCTAACAGTTGGAATAGAAAGCTCCTTGGTTAGTGGTCAATAGCAGTAATTGTACCTCACAGTTACGTTCAACTACATAACCATTAAGCTAGTCCTATGAGAATAACCAGTGAGGAAAAGCCATGGGGATCACGGGTTAAATATGCACACCCCACAAGAAGTTTTGGATCAGACAACTAAATAGAAAATGAAGACAGCTCTCTCTTTAGAGTATTGACACTGTACACTATTAAACAAGGGGTTTTCAGGGAGAGAATATTCCAAAGATGATGGGGATGATCATGTTACCTTTTGTTTTTAAGTACTTATGAGGCATTTTAAAACTTATATAGGTTATGTTGTAGCGTTAAGTGTATAGAGCAAAGAACAAGAGATAAAGCATACTCTCAAGTTTTCTTTCCAGTGGAGCAGAGATACAAGATTGTATGTGTTTATGTGAATTTGGAAATAACTATTTTAGGCCCCACTTTGCTGCCTGTTCAGTGGAGATGATGTATGTTAATGAGACAACCCCCACAAAGCCCTTAGAAGATGGTCTAGTCATGGTAAATGTTGAACTCTTATAGAACATTTACTATTACTATGTGAAATAACACTGTCATGGGAGTAATATATGGAGGGAGCCACAGTTAACTGGAAATGAGCAGTTAGGAAAGTTTATGAAGCCTTTTAGCTGGGACCTAATTGGAAGGTGTAGCAGCCATGAGAAACTCCAGACAGCACACATCCCAGACAGAGCCTCAGCTACAAATGTAAACATCCATGGTGTGTTCAAGGAGCTTATTCTGGCTTATATACCAGGAACCTGGTAGTTCTAGGAAGCCAGGACAGAGGGACATGTAGCAGAGGCAGGACAAGAGTTTATACTTTTTTTTTTTTAAAGATTTATTTATTTATTATAAGTACAATGTTCTGTCTGCATGTGTGCCTACAGTCCAGAAGAGGGCACCAGATTTCATTATAGATGGTTGTGAGCAACCATGTGGTTGCTGGGAATTGAACTCAGAACCTTTGGAAGAGCAGCCAGTGCTCTTAACCTCTGAGCCATCTCTCCAGCCCCCGAGTTTATACGTTTGTTCTGTAGATGATGAGGCACCTTCAAGGTTTTCAGTATGCAGCAAATTAGATGGTGTCTAATTGAAGTGATTGTTCTGGCTACTGTAGACCAAATGAATTGTACAAGTGCAAGAGTACCAGAAAACAGGCCAGACCTTTCAGGAATCCAGATCTGTCAGGCTGACGACCTAGATTAGAGAACTAATGGAAGTAGTAGGAAGTAGAGAGATTCAGGGTCCATTTTAGGCATAAATTTGCATAGTTCTTAGGTATTCATAGGAGAGGGAGATTTAAAGATGCCTTTAAGTACTAGATTGAGTGGTGGGAGCCAAAATTGTAGTTAGGGGACTTCTCAGAGGGAGATGTCCAAGAGACCTTGAGCTGGAGAAACCAAACTGGATATGACCTTGCAGAACAGGTCAGGCTGTGAAGGCCAGGCATTGTGTCCAGGAAAGATGTTATCTTCCTGGGCACCCGTTGGTAAATACCATCATGCTCTTAGATGCAGAAACCAATGGAAGACACTTTTTAAAGTTAATGTCAAATTAAAGGGATTTCCTCTTTAGGTCATGCAGACCAGATTCCTCTTCAGTGTCTGTTGTGGCATGGGGAAATAGTGGTAACCTAAATATCTGTATGGGGGAATTGTTTAGTTGATTATGGTATATGAAGTTATGTAGAATTCAGCTCTGTATAGTATGATTAAAAAAAATCATGCTAAGACTTTCATTCAGCAAATATTTACCATGTGCCTACTATGTGTCAAGCACTATTTCTAAGAGAAAGGAAGACAACCATAAATAAGATTTAAAAAAAAAGATAAAATATGTGCTGTTGAAATTTGCCTTATTTAGAGGAAGATTTGCAGCAGACAAATAGGTATAAAAAAGGCATAATGAAAATGAGGGCTATTATTTTTACTTGAAAATCAACCACATGGTCCCACTGAAGAAAAAGAGTAAAATAATAAAGGAGATGAGCAAGCAAGTCATGCAATTGTATGGGAAGATCATGGAAGGTGAGAACAGGTCTGGGAGGCCTGTCGTTAGTGAGTTTACAGAATGGCAAAGATGCCAGTGTGTAGAACGGGTATCATTGAGATTTGGTGCTGAAGACTGAAACAGTAGGGTGAGACCTTTGGATTTTATTCTTCGTGTTTTACACACATCCATTTAGTAGACCAGTACCATCTTGTTAACCAAACCTTAGAGTTCTTCCAAATCCTTCCTTCCTCTACTTCTAGTCACTCACAGATTATTGCGTCTTTGAACTGTTCCAGGCATGTACTAACTCTTTATTTATCAGCTTGCCCTCATAAAGGAATTAGAGCCTTTCCCCTTCTATTTGTATTTACAACTACTTTCTCCTGTGCTCCAAAACTTCTAATGCTGGGATTAAAGGTGTGTGCCACCACTGCCTGGCTTAGACATCTAGTCTTAGTCAAGTAAAGCACTATCCACTATCCGCAGCAGGATGATTTGAAATATGCCAACTCAGAATGTAATTAGAAGTCTACAGAATCACTTCTACATTATCCCTACTAATGATACACTAGCAAGATCTTATTGTAAGAAAATTGAGGAGCTTATTTTATATATAGCCACCCCATGTTCTTCATAATGCCAGCCTCTGTGGCACATACAGCGCCTTTGATGTTCAGTGGTTCAGAGCATCATCTGACTGTCTACACACTGAGCTGTTGTTTTCCCACTAATGCCCAAAGCTAGGGATCAGCAGCTTTCTTAAAGGCAACCACCCTGTGGTGACGCTGGAAGCCTCCAGGTCATTTTGGATTTGCAGTAGGAAGTCTTAGAACTAAGTCCAACTCAAAGGCTGACTTCTGTCCTGCATATGCCACCCCCAAAAAAATGTACAGAAGAAAAAAAGCTGAGTCAAGAAAAAAAAGTGGCCGAGAATCCACAATCTCAGCCCACACTCCAGGAGCATGCCATTAGACTCGCCATCGTGTTCCAGAATTAGGAGTGGGCAGCAGAGCTGATAGAAGATTGTACCCTAACTGAATTTTTTAATGTCATTTTCATGACATTTATTTAAATGCAGTTATTTTGTTATTTAATTTTTTTAAATCTATGGTTTCCTGGTGGAATAAAATGGCTCAGAATGGTATATTAAGATAATTTTAAAACATTATGGTCATCTGATAACCAAATATGACATCTGTCCTAAATATTGTGTGACACTCACTTCCATTTGCTACATAGCACTTCCATAGTGATTTGATAGATAACACCCGTTATGTGTATGAGGCTCCTGGGCTCTCTCTGGATCCATATAACTCAGCCACGAGAAAAGTAATAGTGAGACCATCATGTGCCTGAGAAAAATAATGTCAGTCATAACAGTGAAACAAAGATAACGATTTAGAGCTCTAGCCAGTTGCAGAGAAGGGAGACATGTTGACAAGATGCCCAGTGGAGCTCCAGAGGCCGTCAGTGGCCGTCAGTGGGCGAAAGGGCTGTCAGGGTCACTGCCCACCAGGACTGCAGGGCATTCTAATGTGTATGGAGCAGACGTTAGCGTTGGAGATGAAGGGGCTTCAGGAGGAATAAGTTAGGGGAGAAGCAAGTTTTGTGCTTTATTTAGAAGTTTTTAGTAAACTTAAAAGTGTTTAAATGTTTTAATTTTTACAAAAGTCATTAAGAGCTGTAAACGGGTTAGTAAAGCCCATAGTCTCTAGAAGGCTGCCAGGAAGGAAGGTCAGCAACAGAGCTACCAGGGGAGGAGACATGGCCACTCTGTTTATGTGATAAACCAAAAAATATCGGGTAGACTATGGCAAAACAAACCTGAAAGTGTCCAGTGCTGGCATGAGTCCAGATGGGAATACCCCACTGGGTAGGAAGTTGGGAGGCCTGTTGAGCAGGCTTGATGGGCATCTTACAGATTGAAGTGAGCAGTCGAAAGCAAATTCACACCCAGGACCTGGAAGGAAGAGGGTTGCCTTCTAACTTGGCTGCTTAGCTACTGTTTCTGGGACAGGAAACTGAATATGGTTTAGTTTTGAAAATTGAAAATAATTCATTTAAAGTACATTAAAACAATTTAACATGTTTTAGTAACTTTGTTCCTAGAACAGCTGTTCCTAGAATTGTATAATAACTTAGACGGTTTTCATTAGTATTGTGGGAAGGTCTTGTGTGTATGTGTTTTGCTAAAGCTATTTTTCATCTGGTAGACTCAGAGCATGTAGAGTGTATATGTGTACTTCACAGATGAGATCATTGATAAGCCATTATATTAGACACTGGTTTCTAGGGCACTGAAGAGTGGGAAACCCTGACTCAGAAGCAGTTGTCTAAGCATGATTCAGCACTGTACTCCTGTTGTACCAGTAGGCTGGTCGCAGTAATGTGCTCACACACTCCCTGGTGCACTGCATTCAGACCCTCCTTTGGCTCCTACATTGGAGCTGCAGAACCCTGAAAGTTAATCCAGTATTCTATTACCCTTGTTGTTGATGTGATAAAACATTCAGATGGAGAACAATGTGGGGGAGGAGTTGCCTTATAACACAATTATGTCATGATCAATTTATGCCCATGAGACGTGTGTCAAGTCTATATAACTACTCAGAATTTATACTAGCATTACTGAGTTATTTCAGTTCACAGTAGCTTTGGTCTGTTATTGAGAGAAGTCACAGCAAGAATTCAGGCCAGAACTTGAAGATGAAATCATGCAGGGATATTACGTGCTGGCTCGCTCTCAGGCTCATGCTTAACTGGTTTTCTCACAGAGCCATCACCATCTGTCCGAGGATGGTGCCACTGATGGTGGACTGGGCTCTTGTATATCAGTTAGCAGTCAAGATAACGCCCAAGGAACATACTCTTCTACATGTACTGAAGAGACATTGATCCACTGCAAACAGTGGGGCCTAGAGTCTAAAGCTTCATTCTCTTTCAGAATGTTGGCTAAGAGAGTATGTGATAACTATTCTTAGCCACTGTGCCATTTGGTGGCCAGAGGGAAAACATGGTAAACTGTATCTTCCCTGTGATATTTCAAAAGTGCATGTCCCATAGTTGATCTATATTTTATTCTTTACTCTGTTGCCCTATGTGATTTAATGAATAATGGCCCTGAGAAAGAAGGTACAGATGACTACTCATTTGGGGTAGCTTGGGGAATAAGTGAAAGAGAACAAACCACATTGCTGATGCATTGTGAGTAATAAGCTATACTAGAGCAGATCCTTCCATCCCTCTTTTTTTTTTTCCACTAAAACAAAAGGTGATTTTGAAATCAAAGAAAAGCAAGAATTGTTTATACAATAGCAGTTTAAAAAAAAAAGTGAGAGACATGTAACAAGGTCAACATCAGCCTGGACTGTATGAGACTCAGATTTTAAAATGGTCAAATTTTTGAACAAACATTTCTCCAAAGAAAATGCACAAATGGCCAGTAAGCACACGGTGATCACCAGCAGCCATGAAAAAATATAAATCTAAACCTTAACGAAGTAGCACTTCTGCTGGGATGGTAAAATGGTGCTGCCACTTGGAAAAGTAGTCTAGCATAACTCCAGAATGTTAAACAGCTACCTTAGAGCAGTGCAGCTAGTCTTTCTCGCCAGCCAGCTCCTGCATCATGACACAGAGACTTCTTACTAATTATGACTTGTTTCTAACCAGCTCTTATAACTTAAATTAACCCGTATCTTTTAATCTACGTTCTTTTACATGGCTCGTTTACCTTTACTTTATAATGCCCATGCTGCTTGCTCTTGAGCCCTGGCATCTCCTCGAGACTCAACCCTTCTTCCCAGCATCCTGGGTTCCTGAAAATCCTGCCTAGCTATTGGCTGTTTAGTTTTTTATTAAACCAAACAGAATGACATATCTTCACAGTGTACAAATAGTTTATTCCATAACAGCAGGGTAATTTCAGCCTCAGTTTATGCCCATGAGACTTGACAGAAGTCTGTATAACTGCTTAGACTTTCATGGTAGAATTACTCTTAGTTCATAGAAACAATCCCAAATGTTCATCAACTGATGCACAAGTTTTAAAATGTAGTATATACATGTAATAGAACATCATTCAGCAAAAGGGTAAGCATAGAAATATTATAGTATATGCAACATACTCTATACCAGTGGTTCTCAACCTGTGGGTCTTGCCCTCTTTAAGGTTGCTTATCAGATATACTACATATCAGATATTTACATTATGATTCATAATAGTAGCAAAATTACAGTTATGATGTAGCAGTGAAAATAATTTTATGGCTAGAGGTCACCACAACATGAGGGATGGTATTAAACAGTCACAGCATTAGGAAGGTTGAGAACCACTGCTCTCTACACTACTAATACTTGCTTCTGTCTTAGTAAAGCTGTTAATAAAGATAACATAGTAGTTTATGTTACCAAGGAATTATACTGAGAGAAGTAAATCCAGTTCGAAAGATTATATCCTGGGTGATTCTATTCATACGACATTTTTGAAATGATACATTTTTAATAAGGACAGACTAGTATTTCCAGATGTCAGAAATGACAAAAGTGGGAGGAAGTCAGTGATCAGGGGACCATTGAAACCCAAACATAGTATCATGTGCCTGTAATCCCAGCACTCAAGAGGCTAATGCTGGGAGGTCATGAGTTCAGAGCCAATCTAAGTTACATACTTTAAAAAAAAAGAAAGGTGGTATTGAAGTGGAGTGGAGGTGTAGATCAGTGATAGAACACTTGCTGACGTGAACAAAGACCTGGGTTTGATCCCCAGTACTTCATAAAACTAGTCATTGTACTAAACACCTATAATTCCAGTACTCAGACAGTAGAAAAAGAATCAGAAATCCAAAGTCATCCTTGACTATATACGTTGAGGCTTGAACTACATGAGACTTGTTTCCTGCACCCTACCCCCCACCCCCAAAATATAGAACCCTTTTGGTTTCTGAAGCAGCAGAGACAAAAGTCTGACATTCAGCAGACAGTACTGTTTGTTGAAGCACACAGCATGGGGTGGCCTCTCCCAGAATAGAAATTGAGGGGTCTAGGGGGTGGAACTGGCTGTGACCCTCCATAGATGTGGGGTGAGAGGCTTGGGAATGAGGAGATTTGCTGCTGTCTGCAACTGTTCTGCATTCTCTCCTTCCTGAAATTTTCTGCCCAAGTCTAGGATGCCTGATAACATGAGCAAGGTCAACCCTAATCTCATAGGAACTGCTGAGTATTGTGACAGTGGTGGTGGACATGGATTCTGCACGGCACTAAAACCATACTAAGAACCCTTTTAGCAAGGGACAACTATTATTTGCTCCTGTCCAGTGATACTGGAAAGTTCATACCAACCATGGAGGCACATGCCTGTAATGCCAGCAGCACTTGGGAAGCTGAAATGAAGGAATTGCTTCCAGTTTGAGGCAAGCCTGGGATACAGAGGGAGACCCTATTTCAGTACAAAAACATTTAAGAAAGAGAGAGAGAAAAAAAAGCTTGTGTCACACTTTTAACAGAAAAAAATACGATCTTTAAATGACTAAGAAACATTTCTGTACAGCAAAAACCATGTTGTTAATATCTCTTCATGTTAAAAAGATAAACAGTAGGATTAACTGTTTACTTTGAGATCTCATGCCTGGTTGTTTTTGAGAAAAGGGGAACGCAGTGTCCTGTGTCTTGTTCCCAGCTGTGGGGAAGCAGCCCTCCTCCTGTCTTCTGGGGAGCTCCTCTGTTCAGGGCCAAGCCTCTCCTGCCTCTCCTGCTCTCATGCCCCTCTCTTTGTCTCTTGCTTTTTACTTTTATACTTCATACTTCAGGTTCTTCTCCCTTTTTCTTGAGTTGATGCTTGTAAGAGGTTATAAAGTAGAGAATAAGATCTTGTTGATCTTGGGGACTGCTGCCTCTGACAGTGACCTAGAATAGAACAGCCAGCCTGACTAGATTCCCGGAATTCCTGGTGGACTGCTAAGAACTGCTCCGATCTCAGTGTAAACACCCACATGGTCACTTAATCTTCCTTCTTGGCACATGTGCATGTGCTGACACACACGTCCACAGTTTCCCTTGCTCCCTCTCTGTGGAGCAGTGAAATCGCACTGCTGAATCAAGGAAAGGAAGTTACATCGTGTGGAAGGAAGGAAGGGGGCACTGAAATCTCAGAGGAATTATTATACCATTTAAACCTCTTTCTACAAATCTAGTTTGCTTTCTTTGTCATTTATTATAATATAGTTTTAGTTTTTTATAATTTATAATTTTTGAACCATTCTCCAATGAAGATGATAAAGGCAGGAAATAAAAACTTTACAGGATTGGGATATAACTCTGATTATGTGCTTGATTTGCACACATTAGGCCCTGACTTCAATGCATGTAAATGCATGTGCATACATACACACACACACACACACACACACACACACACACACACACACACACGGGAACTTTTTTCTAAGGCAAATACTAACTATGTGATTTAGAGCCTTCATGCTTCCAGCATGTAAGACCTTTTTTTGTGTTGCTGGAAAGGGTAATGTGGTTTCATAAACAGCTTCTGCTTTCCTTTGTTGTTGTTTGTTTATTTTTTGAGACAGGGTCTCACTGTGTATCACAGAGTAGCTTTGAACTTGCTGTATACAGCACCAGATGGCCTCAAATTATGGTCTGTCTTCCTTGGTACTGGGGTTACAGCCTGTGCCATTATATTCACTACTGTGAATATGTCTCCTGATTGATGTGGTTCTTCCTAGGTGGAGCTGAGTGATTGGCTGGGACAGGGGCAAATGTAGGTACTGCATTTCAAGTTACCTATTGTATCCTTAACAAAACCTTACCTTACAAATAGAACTACACTGAGGGATGAGATCACTGCCATAAGACCCAGCATCACAGGTTAGTTTCCCATGTGAGGCACATGTCTGGACAGGGAAACTTTATGCTACTTTCATATCGCTCTCATTGCTTTCACATAAAGATTACACCTATAAAGACAAATACATGAATATGACTAGCAATTCAGGTTTTCCAGATGGGTGACAGAAACTAAAATTTTGAGTTTGGAAAAGTTATAGGAATTAAAGTCATCTGAATTGCATGGAAATGAGGACACTTGCAGAGTTGGGGAGTCTTGTTCATCAGCCACAGAACTCAAAATAAAGTCTCCTCTCCAGGCCTCACAAGCTGCTCTGTACCACATGATAACAGCCTGAGAAATGGGAAACTGGTTGAGGGGGTTTGTTTTACACCTTAGTACTTAAAGAGAGGAATCCACTTATTAGAATGTTATTCCAAGCACAGAATGGTGAACTGTCTCATGGAATGAATCTAGTTCTGGGCTCTGTTATTCTAACCACTAACGTCTTACTGCCTCCCTGTGAGACATTTTTGTCTTGGTAATCTAAAATAATCTCCTAAAGATCATGTCCCTCTCTCCTGAGTCACAAGGTACCCACAAACAGTGCTGAGAGGTCTCTTGATGTGAGTCAGTAGGTCTGTTTTAACTTACCCAGTGTCAGGGCAGCTAAAGGATGAATCTCATTCTACTTCCCAAAGTGGAAGATTATTTTTATGAACACTGCATCACACTAATTCATAGCATAACTTTTTTTTTGGTTTTTTTGAGACAGGGTTTCTCTGTGTAGTTTTGGTGACTATCTTGGATCTCGCTCTATAGACCAGGCTGGCATTGAACTCACAGAGATCCACCTGACTCTGCTTCCCAAGTGCTGGGATTAAAGGTGTGCGTCATTGCCACCCAGCTCAAAGAATAACTTTAAAAGGTCAAATTTCCTTACACACACTTCTCATGGCTTGGTTGTGCTATTCCCCAATGTCTCAGAACTTTCTGAAGATGATACTACACTTACTTGTTGTCTTCCAGGACACAGCCACACAATGTACAGCATCTCCTATGAATGCAGGTGGTATGTCTGAGCTGCAGCCTGCTATAAAACCATATGTGTATGCTGTGGGATGTTCTGTATGTCCTGTGGGAGCCCGTTCTGGGGTTCCTCGTGGCTTTACCCAGCAGGTCTGCATAGAGGATGATTAGGACCACCGGCCTGAGTGCAGGTGTCTGAGATGGTCTGCACTTGGCTGTGCTATGGTATGTCAAGTTGCTCTGATTGGTCAATAAATAAAACCTGATTGGCTGTGGCTAGGCAGGAAGTATAGGCGGGACTAACAGAGAGGAGAAATAAAAGAACAGGAAAGCAGAAGGAGTCACTGCCAGCTGCCACCCTGACAAGCAGCATGAAAAGATGCCGATAAGCCACGAGCCACATGGCAGGGTATAGATTTGTGGAAATGGATTGATTTAAGCTATAAGAACAGTTAGCAAGAAGCCTGCCACGGCCATACAGTTTGTAAGCAATATAAGTCTCTGTGTTTACTTGGTTGGGTCTGGTAATTCCTCACCATCCAGAGTGCTGGAGTCCTAGAGGATTGCTGTGGGACTGGCGGGTGACAAAGATTTGTCCTGACTGTGGGCAAGGCAGGAAAACTCTAGCTACATGTGTATATATAGACATACTTGAACTAAAATCATCCAAGCTCCTTGTCTGTGAAGGGAATCTACACCCATAGATTATTCTGGTCAGATAAGTGTGAACAGCAAGCTGGTACTCTTGCCCATCTGTGCTGTGTTCCCTCTGCCACCTTGTTAGTTTGGGGTTTGCTTTTGAGACAGGGTGTAATGGTAATTCCTCACCATCCAGAGTAACAAGGATAAACCATTGTGCCTGCATTGAGCAGTTTGAATTTCCAGGTTCATGAAGGCAAATTAAGCAGTCCCTGCCCTCTCTGCTCTATGGGGAGAAACCTGATACAGGCAGGTCAGGAAGTTAGACTGTGAGAATACTCTGGATGTACTGAACAGAATGCTGTAATAGCCAGCACTGGGCGGGGCGCTGTTCTTGCCATTTTATTCATGAATGGTTTTGAAATGAAATGGTCTTCTATTAGTGGGGGGTCCTCTAACTAACAGAACAAACATATAGAATGAATGTATATTCATCTGGTGCTGGAGTCCTGGAGGCTTGCTGTAGAGCTGCTGTTCTTCAGTCTACATTAGACTCATGAAAACATTAGTTCTAATATTGGTAGAGAAATGCTGCAGCAGCTGATAGAGGACGTTGCCAAGAGAGTGAAAGCAAGCAAGCAAAAGACAAAGTTTCCTTACTCTGTGTCCTTTTCTGTGGGCTGCCACCGAAGGTGTGGCCCAGATTTAGGGCGTGTCTTTCTGATTCAAATAATCTGATTAAGAAAATCCTTCAGAGTGCCCAGCAGTTTGGTTCCAGTTAATTCAAATTATAATGAAGTTGACAACCAAGATTAGCCATCCCAAGTCCATCCCTTGTCAGCTTGACATGCAATCACATTTTCTTCTGTCATGCTTAATTTCCAAATGAAACAATAACCAAGTCATAATCTTACCTAGCAGGATTTAACTGTCCCATATACAGCCACAAATACATTATATATTTGCAAATAGATGACAGTGTTGCTTGAGGAATGCTTAGTCTTTCAATGTCTCATAACTTAAATTTGTATAGATTTATAACAGTTAACTAATGGTATTTTCTCAGTCACTCTGTTACATTACATTGTGACCCCTTCTGGCACCCAAATACACATGGCACAAACAAACACACCCATGTGGATAAATTTTAAATGTTTAAATTTAAAAAAAAAAAGAAGAAGAAGATTGAAATTAATGAGCCTTCCTTTTTCTAAAAGGAAAAGAATCTGGGCGGTGGTGGCACACGCCTTTAATCCCAGCACTTGGGAGGCAAAAGCAGGCAGGTCTCTATGAGTTCAAGGCCGGCCTGGGCTAATTAGAGTGAGATCCAGGACAGGTGCAAAGCTATACTGAGAAACCCTATCTCGAAAAACCAAAAAAAAAAAAAAAAAAAAAGGAAAAGAATAGAATAAATTTGCTTTAGAAATGGAAGAAATATAAATATGAGTAGAAATTAATGACATAAGCAAACAGAGAAAGCAAAAAAGTTGATTCTGTGAAATCATTGATAAGAACCTTAAAGTGAGGTAGAGATACCTTGAAAGCCTCTTTAGCTGAGTTCCATCCGCAGAACCCACATGGTGATAAGAGAATCTACTCCACTAACTTGTGCCCTGACCTCCTTACACACAACATGGCAAAATCCTCCACCCCCCATTGTGCATATACATACAGTAAAAATAAGTAAATAATTAATTTTAAAAGAATCATAAGATTAAATTAATAAAAGATTAAAATAGTAAGAAAGAATGGAGTTATCAGTCCCTTCAGAGACTATAAATAGAGTGAGGAAGACAAGTGGAAAAACCACAACAAAAATACATGTTACCGAAATGTGTCACGGAGGTGAAGGTTCTATGTAGGCACCAGCTCAACCTGTCCATGTTCAGTGAATAGTGTGGGTTTGTCTTCGGCAGTGGGGTCTTGCTATCAGTTTGTGAAGAGCAACCTATTGGCAACAACAACAAAAAAAAAACCCGAAGTTTTTTGTTTTTTGTTTTTTTTTAAGTAGGAATCTCCTGGTAGATCTATTGTTAGCTTTTTGAGGCACCTCCACACTGATTTCCATAGTGACTACCAGTTTGCTCTCCCACAGTCAGTGAATAAATGTTCCCTTTTCTCGACATCCATGCTAGCATCTGTCTTCTTAATTTCTTTCTTTCTTTTTTTATTTATTTTTTTTAATCCTGACAGTTTTGCCGGGTGTGGGGGTGTAAAATCACAAAGTGGTTTTAATTTGCATTTTTCCTGGTGACTAAGGGTGTGGAACATTTAAAAAAATGTTTCTCAGCGATTTGTATTGTATCTTTTGAGATATGTTTCCATATATACTTTTCTGTTGTGATAAAATACCATAACCAAAAAGCAGTTTAGGAATGAAAGGGTCTGCTTTGGCTTAGATTTCCAAAGGGATAGAGCCCATCACAGTGTGGTGGGAGGCATGGCAACATGAGGGAAATATGGTGGCAAAAGCAGGAAGCTGATGATGTATTCCTCCACACATTCAAAGTGCAGTGAAGCTATAAACTCTCAAACTTAGCCCCTAGTGACTACTTCCTCTAGCAAGGCTCTATCTTCTGAAGGTTCTCTCAACTCTACAGACAGTGCCCCCGACTGGGGACCGAGTGTTTAAATATATGAGCCTATGGGAGACATTCTCATTCTGACCACCACAGTTGTCTACTGGAGCTAGATGATGAGAGTGTATTGGTGAAGACATCACTGTGATGGTACAGCACGTGCGGGAGTCTTTGGTGGGTAGAGCTAAGGTGCCTCGCAGCAGATGAAAGACAGAGATGCCATGTAGACAGCGCTGAGTGAAGAGTTTTATTTGGTGAGGGAAGAGAGAGGGAGGGGGGTGCACACCTAGTGGAGGAAAAGATGGAGAGAGGAGAAGGAGCAGAGTTAAAAAGAGGCTTTTACATCAGGACGCAAGGCAGCGCCAAGGGGTGGGATTTCAAGGGGCAGATCAGAATATTAACAATCACAACACAGAAAAATCAAGCTGGAGCAGAGCCCGCAGCTTCTTCTCTGCCGAGTAGCTTTCACAGAAGGCTTCATGTGGGATGATGGGGAGAAAAGGTGTCAATGATCTTGCTCAGTGGTGGCCCTCGGATGCTACAGTTCCCTGTTGGAAGAATGTGCCAGTGCAGGAGTGCCACTGGAGCAGCATGGCACGGCCCTTAGGGGCAGCTGTCTTCTGAATGTTTGTTTTGTAGAATAATGATTTCAACGTTAGTTGGAGAAGCAGGAGACATTGGTTAATACAGAAACTCATGCCTTATCAAAGTCCTGAGAATACGTCAATGCTGATCGTTCTTCCCAGAACAGGCCATCTTTATTATCTGTCTTCCCACCCTCAAAACTTAGAAAATATATACAAAGAGAGAGAGAAGGAATGTAAAAGCTAGAGGACAGGGAAGAATGCTATTAGGCTGGTGAGCTTTGTGTCAACTTGACATAAGTCATTTGGTAAGAGGGACTCTCAATTAAGAAAAAACTTCCATCAGATTTGCCTGTATAAAAGTCTGTAGGGCATTGTCTTAATCGGTGATTGATGTGGGAGGGCCCAGCCCATTGTGGGTGGTGCCACCCCTGGGCAGGTGGTCTTGGATCACATAACAAAGAAGGCTGAGCAAGCCAGTAATCAGTGTTCCTCCACAGCCTCAACTTCAGCTCCTGCCTTCAATTACTGCCTGGAGTTCCCTGAATGATGAACTACAAGCTATACAATGAAATAAGCCCTTTCCTTCCCAAGTTTCTTTTGGTCAGTGTTGGTTTGTTTTTGTTTTGTTTGTTTGTTTTGTTTTTGTTTTTGTTTTTTTATCACAGCAAAAGCATCAGGGTTTGACAACTTTAAAATGCTGTCTTCTGGACATGATATAGCTACTCAGGAACTCACAGTAGCTGTGAGTTACTTGCACAAAATTGAGCCTAGCAATGGTCCAGTATGGATAAAGGAGGGGCTCATGAGGACCCACCCCTTGCTGAGAAGCTGTAGGCACTTAATGACTGTTAGAGGAAGAAGAGTGACTTTTCTTAGGTGGTGTAGCTACTGATAAGTTACCCATACTCCAGTAAATAAGCCCCAACCTGTGCTCATGAAACAACTTTACTTAAATTTGGTGGGTTATTTAAACAAAGTAATGACACATGGGGTAGTGGTAGGAGGTCAAAAGTTCAAGGTTATCTTCAGCTGTACAAGAAGTTCAAGGCCAGCCTAAGCTACTTGAGAGCCTGTTGTTGGCATAAAAACCTTACAGCTCTCATCTTTTTGTTTTGTTTTGTTTGTTTTTTGTTTTGTTTTTCAAGACAGGGTTTTTCTATGTCCTGGCTTTCCTGGAACTTGGACTTGACCTCCAAGATGTGCTTGCCTCTGCCTCCTGAGTGCTGAGAATAAAGGTGTACACCACCACCACCCAGCCACAGCTCTCATGTTAAAGGGAATAAGAGATAGTTTATTCCACTAGAGCCATTATGAGTGACTGTGGCCCGGGAACACAGATGTACGTTACCCTAAATTCCATGTTCTAAGTGGAAGCAGTTTCATTAAGTTTTTATAGTTTTATGGAACAGAGAAAGTCATAAATCAAGGCAAGCGTAAAATATATTGGTGGGTACATCAGAGAAGGGTACAGTAAGATGGATGGAGAGGCCTAAGATGATGACATCCACAGCTCTTGGAATGGTGGAAACTCATGTTCTGCTAAAGCTAGTAGCTCCTGAGAGCTTTTTATTACTTATTGTCATGATGTGTTAGTTCAGATACAGAGTGTGCAGGGGCAAGGCATGGATGTTCCAGAAGGCTAATACTAGCCCAAGGTAAAGTAATTAGCTTCTGTATCTGTAAAGTCCCAATCTCTCCACAGCACTGAGATTCCAATCAGTCCATCAGTCTCTGCAGTCAGACTCCTTCCAGTAGTTTTTTGTTCACACTGTTACAAAGCAAAATAAACAGAATTAGAAGTGAAGAAGCAAAACGGGCATTATGAAATGATTCCATGATTACAAACAAGGAAAATTAGTGAGGGTGACAGAAGTCAGTATACAGTTTAACTGTATTTTTTATATACCAGCAATATCTGACAAAATGATCATTTAGTACAGTACGTAAATCCATAGAAAATATAGCAGTTGACCCAAAGTAAATCTGCAAGAATGTTTTAGGAAAAAAATTCTTTTTAAACTTTGATACCAAATGTGTGCACCTAAGAAAGATTTGTGTGCCGTGTAGGTCATTTTGACCCTTGTCTCACCTCTCTGCATTAGTTTTCTAGTATTTCCATGTAGAAATGAGTAAATGCCACTGTACAATTTTAGCTTCTTTGTCAAAAATCAAGTGTTCATAGGTATGTGGATTATATATCGGGGGTCTTTGATTTGATGTCATTGATCCACATGTCTCTCTTTATGCCAATAACCAAGCTGTTTTTAGTACTATAGTTCTATAGTAGAGCTTGAAGTCAGGGATGGTAATGTCTCCAGAAGCTCCTTGGGAAAAAAGAAAGCATCTTCAACAAATGGTAGTGGCATAACTGAATATCAACATGCAGAAGACTGCAAATAGATCTATATCTATCTCCATGCACAAAACTCAAGTCCAAGTGGATCAAAGACCTAAACATAAATCTAGTCATACTGAACCTGATAGAAGAGAAAGTGGGAAGTTGCCTTGAATGCATTGGCACAGGAGACCACTTCCTGAATATAACACCAGTAGCACAGACATTGAGATCAACAATTAATAAATGGGACCTACTGAAACTGAAAAGCTTTTGTAGGGCAAAGGACACAGTCAATAGACAAAATGACAGCCTACAGAATGGGAAAAGATCTTCACTAACTCCACATCTCACAGAGGACTGATCAACCAAATATATAAACAACTCAAGAAATTAGACATCAAAATACCAAATAATCCAATTAAAAAATGGAGTACAGTTCTAAACAGAGACTTCTCAGCAGAGGAATCTCAAATGGCCAAAAGACATTTAAGAAATTGCCCAACATCCTTAGTCATCAGAGAATTATAAATCAAAACAACGCTGAGATACCATCCTACACCTGTCAGAATGGCTAAAATAAAAAACACTGATAACAGCTTATATTGGAGAGGATGTGGAGCAAGAGGAACACTCCTCCACTGCTGGTGGGAGTGCAAACTTGTACAGCCACTTTGGAAATCAGTATGGCAGCTTCTCAGAAAATTAAGACTTAATCTACCTTAAGACCCAGCAATACCACTCTTGTGCATATACCCCAAAAATGCCCAGTCATACCACAAGGATACTTGCTCAGCTATGTTCATAGAAGTATTATTCATATTAGTCAGAACCTGGAAACAATGTAGATGCCCCTGAACCAAAGAATGGATGAAGAAAATGTGATACATTGACACAGTAGAGTATTACTCAGTGGTGAGAAAAAAAAATAATGACATCATGAAATTTGCAGGCAAATGGATGGAACTAGAAAAATATCATCCAGAGTCAGATAACTCAGACCCAGAAAGACAAACATGGTATGTACTCACTCATAAGTGGTTACTAGACATAAAGCAAAGGATAACCAGACTACAACCCACAGCTCCAGAGAAGCTAGGTAACAAGGAGAAGGTGTGGTGATATTATGTTCCCCAAAATATTGTGCACCCTAATAAACTTATCTGGGGTCAGAGAACAGAACAGCCACTAGATAGACATAGAGGCCAGAAAATGGTGGCACACACGCCTTTAATCCTAGCATTCCAGAGGCAGAGATCCACCTGGATCTCTGTGAGTTCAAGGCCACACTGGAAACAGCCAGGCGTGGTAACAAAAGCCTTTAATCCCAGGAAGTGATGACAGAAAGCAGAAAGGTATATAAGACCAGGAACTAGGCTGGTTAAGCTTTTAGGCTTTTGAGCAGCACAGTTCAGCTGAGATTCATTCTGGATGAGGACTAACTAAGAGGCTTCCAGTCTGAGGAAACAAGATCACCTGAGGAATTGGTGAGGTGAGGAAGCTGTGGCTTGTTCTGCTTCTCTGATCTTCCAGTATTCACCCCAACACCTGGCTCCAGGTTTGTTTTTATTAATAAGTCCTTTAAAGATTCATATTACCTCTGACTCAGGGATCTCCCTGGGAAGGGGAAATAGATGAGATCTCCTGGGTTAACTGGGAGTGGGGGTGGAGATAGGGGATGGGTACATCAGGATGGTTGAGTTGGGGGAGAGATAGAGAGGGGGGACAACAAAAGAGATATCTTGATAGAGGGGGCCATTATGGGGTTAGGGAGAAACCTGGTGCTAAGGAAAATCCCAGGAATCCACAAGGATGACCTCAGCTTAGACTCCTAGCAATAGTAGAGAGGGTGCGGGAACTAGCCTCTGGCTTTCTCCTGTAATCAGATCGGTGACCACCCTAATTGTCATCATAGAACCTTCATCCAGTAACTAACTGATAGAAGCAGATGCAGAGATCCATAGCCAAGGACTGGGCCAAGATCTGGGAGTCTTGTTGAAGAGAGGGAGAAAAGATTGTAGGAGCCAGGTGTGTTAAGATCATGAAGCGGAAACCCACAGAGGCAAATGACCTGAGCTCATGTGAGCTCATGGACTCTATACTGACAGCTAGAGAGCCTGCATGGGACTAACCTAGGCTCTTTGCATGGGAATGACAGTTGTGTAGCTTGGTCTCTTTGTGGGGCCCCTAGCAACAGGAGCAGGATCGGTCCCTGGTGCATTAGCTGACTTTTTGAAATCTGTTTCCTATGGTGGGATGCCTTGTTCAGCCCCTAATGCAGTGGGGAGGAGCTTGGTCCTGCCTCAACTTGATATGCCATGCTTTGTTGACTCCCATAGGAGGCCTTACCCTTTCTGAGGAGTAGATGGGGGAGGGGTGCGGTAGAAAGGAGGTTGAGTGGGGGGAATAGGGGGGGGGAACTGTGGTTGGTTTGTAAAATAAATTTTAAAAGTTTAATAAAAAATGAGTAAATTCAAGCTCATATAGATAAGTAATTTTTGCAAGGTTCTAAATTTCTGACAGGATGCTGCTTTGCTGGGAAGCCATTTGGGTTCTATTCAGTATTTCTATTGGCTTAAGAAAATCAAGTGGATCGTGGAATTTTTCTGCAGAGATTTGCACCAGCACTGATTTTAGGAAATAGTGTTTCACCAAGCAGGAAACATTGACATGTAGATGGAATTCACTGTATGCTGCTGTAAGCTAACTAGTTTTGTGGAAACCTACTTCAGGCATGAGTCAGCATGTCACTAGCCACTGCTGTCTGTGTAGAACATGGGAGAGCATATCCAGCCAGCATGAACCCAGGGCAGTAACTCAAGGCAGGAACCTGGAGACAGAGGCCATGAAGCAACACTTAGTGGCTTGCTCAGCCTGAGCTCTTACATGATTCAGGTCTGCTTGCCCTAGAGCAAAATAACAAACAAAAGTAGCATCCAGCTCTCTTGGCTATTTGAGATAAAAGCAATAGTCAAGCAAACCAGGAAATAGTATCAGTTCCCCACCTCTCCCTTCTTAATACAGCCAAGAAAGAAAAGAACTTTATATTGGGTTTCACAGAGATTTTTATCCTGACTTTGAAAACAGTGACACTTAGCAGGCTTAGTGCCGTCATCTGCAGAGGACCCACTTTGACTCTATCATTGTTGGTTAAGCGACAGCGCTCGTGCTGGCCGGGCCATGCCAACAGAGAGGGCCCACCCGCTTTGTCTCAGGCTAGTGACGTAATTAAGGGCATAATCCTTACAGTCATCCTGTAAGAAAGCCTAGGGCCTTCTCAGGAAATGCATCCTGGCCACAGACCTCCCTCCACGCCACCCCCAATCTCTGCCTAGATTTACCTCTTTAGAGGAAGTAGAGAGGAGGTAGCTGGGAATTGAGGAGGCATGTAAATGGCTGATGTAAAAGTATATGCACTCATTTGTGCCCTCACAGGGTACTGAAAACAACAGAAAGAAAGGGACAGAGAAAGCATGATTGGACTTTAAACAAAAAACGAGATCTGATTGAGATAGACATTTCAATGGACCAAAATGTTTAAGAGCACAGAAGATCAGCAACTTCATGATTTCCAACATGTCTCCTTCTACTTCTCTCCTTCCAGGAATCTGCAAAATGAGCATTCCTGAGTTCAGAAAGTATTTAAGAGGGAAAGACAGCTTCACACACACATATAGAATACTAATGCTTAAAATTTCACACACACACACACACACACACACACACACACACACACACACTACCATATGGGACCAGTGAGGTGGCTTCATCGGTAAAGACCTTGCTGAACAAGCTTAATGGCTGAGTTCAATCCCCAGAACCTACATAAAAGTGGAAGGACAGAAACAACTCCACCAAGTTTTCCTCTGATCCCACATGCACACTGTGGTACATGTGCACACACACACTAATAGATAAAGTTGAAAAAAACGGAAGGAAATGTATATGCTGTGGGAAATAAGTCCCATATAGCAAAGCAGCAAAGTGAACCCCCAGATTTTGTGACAGGATGATTGGCACTGACCCGATAGTCACTGACAGATGTGCACGGTATCAGGGAGGGCTCCAGGGGAGCTACTTCAGGACTGGATTGGTAGGGTGCAGCAGCTTAAGGAAGAGCTGGTAACTATAGAGATTTGATGTAGGATTTGTGATAAGGATATAGAAAATTAATTTTAAAAAATATAAGAAGGCAGGAGATATAGCTCAGTGGCAAGAGCTAGTAGGTGCAAGGCCCTAGGTTCAATTCCAACTACCACAATAAATAAACAAACAAATAAGTAAATATAGTAGAAAAATAGGGTTTTATTATGAAATACTGTTATTTCTCTAACATTCATAGATTTTGACATTTGTTCTTTTCAAGTAGATCATAATATTATTTTCTTTCTAATTATAATTTCCTGTTTGACTTACGGATTTAAAAGGATGTTATAGTTTCCAAAAGCAGTTGGGCATTGTGGCTCATACCTGTAATCCCAAGTCTTGGGAAATAGACAGAGGAGAATCTTTAATTCAATCCAGCATGTACTCTATGGAGACGGGTATATATATGTAAATAAATAAATAATATAACAATATATTAATTATTATAATATGTAAATAACAAGTATAATTGCCGCAGCTAGACATGGTAGTCTGTACCTGTAACTCCAGCACTGGGGGCGGTGGAGGCAGGAGGATCTGGATTTCATTGACTACACAGTGGTTCTGAGACCAGCGTAGGCAGAGTAAGGCCTCTTGCCACTCATTGGCAAGACTGCTCAGTAGGTAAAGACACTGCATGCACAAGCCTGGTGACCTGTGTTCAACCCATGGAAAGGTGGAAGAGAGAACTGACTTCACGGCAGGATTGCTGCTACACACACACACTCATACAGCAATAGTGACAATAATAACCACTTTTCAAATAAGTACCCTGTCTTTAAAAGAAGCAAAATGTATAAATGTAAGAAGATTTTTAAAATGTTTATTATTTGCTTGGTTTCTCATTGAATTATATCAGAGACAGCTTGTTGCCTATATGAATTCATTTGAAACTCATTGAGTCTTACTTTAAAGCTAGTTTTTAATTAAATCTTCATGCTTCATAAACACTTTTTTTAGCTGTGGAAAGTTTTCAGATGTTCATCCAGCAAATCAAACTTATTGGGCATATAAAAAGTTTTTTAAATTGTTGCTTTATCTTCTCTTGAGCTATCAGTAATTGGAAGAGGTATGTTAAAATAATTGTGAATTTGCTATTATTTCTCTGACTTTTTATAGTTTACATTTTATATATTCTGAGGCTATTAAGAGTATAAAGGTTTAAAATTAAACATCATCCTGATAATTAAACATTTTGATTGGTATTCAAGAGTTTTCCACTATTAATAATGGACTCTTTAGGGGGCTGGAGAGATGGCTTAGCAGTTAAGAGCACTGCCTGCTCTTCCAGAGGGTTCATTTACCAGCACCCACATGGCAGCTCACAGTTGTCTGTAACTCCATTTCCAGGGGATCTGACACTCACATCGGTACACATGCAGGCAAAACACCAGTGCACGTAAAATAAAAATAAATAAATAATAAAAAATAATGTTCACTCTCTTGAGGTTTGGTTTTTTTGTTTTTTGTTTTTTTGTTTTTTTTGTTTGTTTGTTTTGTTTTGTTTTTTCCTTTTGAGACAAGGTCTCAAGTAGCTAAAGCTGGCCTAGAACTCCTGATCCTCCTACCTCCCAAGTGCTGGAATTTTTTAAACAACATCTCACACTGTAGTACAGGCTGGTCTCTAACTTCTAACCTAGCTTTGAACCTTCTGAGTGTTAGAATTACAGATATGAGCTACCACTGAAATTATTCTTGTTAACTGGCAAATTTAAATAATCTGCATTCCAGTAAACAATATTCCTCAATGGCCTCTGCTTCAGTTCCTACCTCCAGGCTTCTGTCTTGAACTCGTGCCCTGACTTCTTTCCATGGTACACTATGATCTGGAAGTATAAGATGAAATAGAACCTTTCCTCTCCAAGTTGCATTTGGCCATGGTGTGTTTTATCACAACAGTAGAAACCCTATCTAAGATGGGGATTTTTATCTTTTGGGAATGCACATGTCTGTGGTTTTTGTACCTTCTCACTGAAAGCTCTATCCTTCTCAGAATTGTGCACTGAAGCTTTTAAGTTTTGAGCATCCACTCTGGGAAGAGAATAGAAGTAGGGAAAGAGCACCCTTTGTTTCTAGGCAGCGGTGATGCATTTAGTTTGAGAGTACAGTCATCTTTATTAGTTTTCAACCACAATGGCTAAGGGTTGCATGCTGAAAGATAATTTTGTCTCCTGTGTTTTGTGGCTAGTAATCTAAATACTTGCATGTACAAAATCAAAACAAAGGTTCAGCAGGATGGTTCAGCAGGCAAAGGCACCTGTTGTGAAGCCTGACAATTTGAGTTCAGTCTTCAGGACTAAAATGGTGAAGAAAGAGAACTGCATCCCACAAGTTGTCTTCTGACCTTCATGCATATGCTGTAGCATGCAAATGCCCATAATGTATGTGCGGGTGCGCACTTGCACACAACACAACACAAAACACACACACACACACACACACACACACACACACACATACACACACACACACACACACACACACACACACACACACACACGGAATGTCCTTGGATCTAACTTCATTTGCCCTTATTCATCATTAGGAAAGTGACTGCAGTGGAGTTTCAGGGATCTTCTTGATTCTCTTACTTAGAAAATAAATGTGCTGTTCTTTACAGGTCCTGCCTTCTAGTGCAGGATGCCTGCGGGATGTTCGGTGAAGTATACTTGGATGGCACCCTCTGGAAGAACATACAGTTAGAAGGAAGGTCCTGCCGCATGGCAGGAATGAAGGTTCTACAGAAGGCCACAAGAGGAAGGTGAGGACATGCTGGAAGGTCAGCTGCTTTGTACAGTAACAAATAAAAGGCAAACTTTTTTATGCTTTTATCTCAAATTTTTGTATTTAAGACAATAAGCCAGGACTACCCCATACTTGAACTAATAAAGTAAAACTGGCGTTTGAAAAGCTAGTCGGTAGTGGCTCAGGCCTTTAATCCCAGCACTTGGGAGGCAGAGGCAGGTGGATCTCTGTGATTTGGAGCCCAGCCTGGTCTACAATGCAAGTTCCAGGACAGCCAGAGCTACAGAGAGAAACCCTGTCTTGAAAAACCAAAAAGAGAAAAGACTGGCAGTTGAGTGCAATATCCCTAGAGAATGTAATTGACAGTCAACATAATGAAACACCTGTACTGACTAGTATTTTATTGAAATTAAGAGAAAATGGATGAGAACAGTATGTCTTCTAGATATGTGCATTCTAAGTAAAGTCTCTGGCAAAGAAATTAATTAATTAATATAAATGTTGTTAACATTTATATAAGTCCCCTCATTTCTAGAAATTAATACACTTTGGTAATAGTATTATTTTTGCCTCTTTGAATACTATGTCAAGTTAAGATAGCTTAAGGACAGCAAAATTTGTAGCAATAACTGTTGAGTATGAGTTTTTAACCCTCTAGTGTAACCAGAGACTAGTGCAGAGGGAAAGCCTCTTGTCATCAGCTCCTCCTGCCTCACCTACCAGCTAACTGACCAGAACGGCATCTTGGAACTAGCTGGTGAAATCTGACCATTTCAGTCATAATAAAGGGGAGGGGCACTTTTAAATGTTGTCTGTGTGTGTTACTTCATGATCTTGTGACTAAAGATTTGTTTTCTACAATTCTTCTAAACTAGGACTGTTTAAAAAAAAATCCATGTATAATAAGTAGGGCATGTAAATGAAAGTCTAACTACTTCCCCCCCCCACCCCCCGCTCCGGAGCTGAGGACCGAACCCAGGGCCTTGAGCTTGCTAGGCAAGTGCTCTACCACTGAGCTAAATCCCCAACCCCTGAAAGTCTAACTTAATGAAAAGACTTTTTATAGGATTTGAACAAAACTTTTTTTTTTACCCTGAGACAGGGTCTCACTGTGTAGCCCTGGCTGACCCCCAACTACATATGTAGACCAGGCTAGCCTAAAATTCACAGAGATCCACCTGCCTCTGCTTCTTGAGTGTTTAATTAAGCAAAACTGTTCAAATTTTCAAGTATTAATGCTTTTTCCCAGCACTTGTGCGGTAGAGACAGGAAGATCAGAAGATTAAGGCCATCATCCATCATCCGTTACTTGGTTAGTTTGAGTCCAGCCTGGGCTACATGAGATCCTTTGTCTCTTAAAAAAACAAAAATTCTTAGTGCTGTCATAAGCAAAATTGTTCTGTGCCAAGTGTTGTGGCACCTTATCCTGAACAGTTGTGGATAGCGAGAGATGTAGTCGTGCATAGATCTGGCCAAACCATGGTTCTTGCTTCACTAGTAATCTTTTTAATTTATTCTTTGACAAGCTCATAAATGTATACAGTGTATCTTGGTCATCATATTCACCCTCTGTCCCACCTCCTGTGTCCTGTGTCCTACCTTCCTGCCCTGGTAACTCCCCCTCCCCACCTCTTTTTGTGTAAACACGGATTCCAATAAATTTAGTATTGGCTTGATCTTGTTCAGGCCTGTACAGACAGCCGTAGCTGCTGTAAATTCAGAATGGTAGCAGCCACACCATGTCCAGAAGACAGCGCTTCCCAGCACTCTTAGGTTCTTTCTGCCTCATCTCCCATGAATGTTGGTGGGGTGATGTAAAGTTCCATCTAGAGCTGAGCACTCAACAGTCACATGTTCTTATCACTCTGACCAGTTGCACATGTCTGCCTTCATTTCTGCACACTGCAGAAAGAAGCTTCCCTATCTTCCCAATCGCAGTTATCTATCTACAGGGTGGACATATGTGTGTTTAGAAGGTAGCTTGACAACATCTGCTTACAAAATGAAAGCAGTAGGCTCCTTGTCAAGGTTTGCAGCACCAGGCATGGATTTCTTCTATGGAGTAAGCCTCAAATCCAATCAGAATACAATTTTTGTCAAAGTTGGGGCTACTATTGGTGTGATGAAATGCCACATCCAAGAGCATGGTGGGGAGGAAAGGGTTTATTTCACATACAGGTCTGTATAATATTTTATCATCCAAAGCAGTGAGGGTAAGAACTCAAGCAGGGCAGGATCCTGGAGGCAGAAGCTGATGCAGAGGCCATGGAGGGGTGCTGCTTACTGACTTGCTCCCCATGACTTGCTCAGCCAACATTCTTATAGAACCCAGGACCAGCAGCCCAGGGACAGTACCACACACAATGGGCCGGCACTACTCTATCAATCACTAATTAACAAAATGCCCTACAGGCTTACCTGCAGCCCTATTGTGGTGATATTTTGTTTGTGCTCTAATAAAGCTTGCGTGGAGATCAGAATGTGGAGCTAGTCACTAGAGACCAGGCAGTAGTGGCACCACACCTTTAATCCCAGCCCTTGGGATCTCATGTCTTAGATCCCAGTACTTGGGAGGCACATGCCTTTAATTCCAGCACTTGGGAGGAGGAAACAGGAAGTAATATGGCTCGGCGGAGAAAGGAAGTGATAAGGTAGGATGGAAACAGGAGCTTGATTCTTTCAGTCTGAGGATTCCTAGATGTAACAAGTCTTTCTAGTGTCTGGCTGCTCTGTTTCCCTGATCTTTCAGCTTTCACCCTGATATCTGGCTCTGGGTTTTTATTATTAAGACCAATTAGAATTTGAGCTACAAGACTTTACAGAAGTCTTTTTTTAAAGACTTATTTTATTATTTGATTGTTATGAGTATGTTTGCCTGCATGGACCTGTATGCACCATGTGCCCAAGGATGTCAGAAGCAGGCATCAGATCCCCTGGAACTGGAGTTACAGACAGTTTGTGAACTGCCATGTAGGTGCTGAGAATCAAATCTCAGTCCTCTGCAAGAGTACCAAGTACTCTTAACCACTGAGCCAACTCTCCAACCCTGGAAGCATTTTCTTAATTGAGGTTCCCTCCTTTCAGATGACTTCAGCCTGTGTCAAGATGACATAAAACTATCCAGCACAGTTGGTTACCTCTGTAAGATTTGTGTCATCATTTCAACAATGCACAGTAGGAAGATGAAAATTTAAAGAAGTGTCCTAGAATATAATTAAATACCATAAACAATAAATGTGGGGTTCTCAAACTCATTGTTACCTTTCTTCAAGTCACATGTTACTCCTTCATATTGGTATTTATTTAATTTTAGTAACATCTGTGTTTCTACTATCATTGGTAAGCCCGTTACAAGTCTGTAACATCCTGAATCATTTGTTGATAGCATCTTCTCTGCTTTCATAATGACCACGCAATGTGGCCATTCTAAATCATGAACATTCATAAACATTTCTCCTGACTGGCGTAGTCTGTCCTGCCAGCCCTTTCTATAGCACCTTTTCGATGAATGACAGCCCTGCCCGAGGGTTATGTACCTGGAAGACGTGTTTTTCATAAACAGATCTGCTGTCAGATAAACTCAGAGCAGATACAGAATACTTTCTGTTGCTTATATGTGTCTTAATGACAAATGTTCCATTTTTATATTCCTGTATTATAATGGAATTATGTTATATGGTTTTAGGGGCAAAGTGAAGATTTGCCCAGGTAGTGGAAAGCATACTAAACATTAGAAAGCTTGATTAGGCATATGAACCCCCCATCCCTACTAAATCCATACTTACCCCATCTTAACCCTCAATTCAGTCCTTATTAGAATATTCTTTATAACACTTTGCAAGTCAGAAGACTCTGAAAACAGAGTTGGTATAGTCAGATATCTACAGTTAGATTCACTCTAGCAAGGCTTCTCTGGTAAAACTGCCTCATGGCTCAGTCTTGGCACTTAATGGCTCATAGTAGCCCAGATTGCTGCTCAGGCTAGAGACTATAGGAACACTATGTAGAAATTCTGGTGCAGATAGGCATAGACAGGCCTGGGACCTGGGGTCTGTGGCTCTGTAGAACTGATGATCTTCCAGCATCATGTTATACATGCACTTAATATTTAATCTAGTTCTTACATGTTACTCTGGGAGACTCATTGCCATCTATAGCATTTACAAAGGAAGTAGACTTTCTGTAGGAAGTGCCCCAGTGATCCAGATAATACATTTGCCAGTAAACTTCCCAAGGCCTCACATGTGCTCAGTGAGTGCTTTCTACCTCAAGCTTACCTTACCAAAACAATGTTTGAATCCTTTTCCATATTTAACTTGCTGGTGAAATATTTGATGCTTCTTGGAATTAGGATTAATTTCTTTATTTTATGCATTTCACTTTACTTCGGCATGCAGCCATCCAAATAAATATTTGGAGTATCTTTTTGTTCCTTTGGAAGCTGTGTTTCTTCAAAACAAATTACTAAATACTTTTGGAATGTTGGATGTTATAATTGCCTATTAGTGATATCATCCACTGTCGGTCATCCACCCATAGCCCAGAAAACAAGGTAGTCATCTTTTTATCCCCTGGTTGTGTCTGTTAGCAACTCTCCTAACCATTAACAGAATGATGACTTCCAACAATGTAGGTCAACATGATTACATGTCCAGCTATAACATAGAAAATGCTGTGTTACAGTTGGAAGGCAGTTGAATGACTAAGCTAAGACTTAGATCTTCTCCAGCAGATTTTGTTTGTCCACAGTTTTAGTGACAGAACACCAGTCATCCCTCGTTACTGCAGACCTATCCCAGGAGACCTATATGCTGCCGCATTTGATTAAGGAGCACCCCATGGCTGTTCCCTCGGTCCAAAGGTTTGCAGAAAGACAACCAGAATTGTTTTTGGGTGTTCTCTGACTTTTTCTTTTTTTATTTGTCTATATTGACTGGTCAGAGTAAGATGAATTAGATAACCTCCAATTAAGTTTAGAGTGTTCAGAGTATTACAGTGTTCAAAGCCATCCTGGTAAGATGTGCACTCACTGGCTGGCTGAAGCCTGCCTTTGCTTCCCCTCTGAATAAAAATAAATGTCTTAATGTTATAATAATTTGATTTTATTTTTAATTCATTTTTAGGTTATTTCAATATTTTATTCCAATTTTTATTCAGTAATCAAATATTTTATTCAATATTTATTATAGTAATTATAATTTATTATTACACATAACTTGTATTTAGCTTTCGTCTTTTTTAAAGTAAATGTCAGCCAGTGCTTTGATCTTGGGTCATAGCTCAGTGGGAGATCATTTGCTTAGCATGTCCAAGATCCCAGTTTCAGTTCCCAGTACTGTAGTAAACAAATACTTATAAACTAGATGTACTGGTTCACAGCAGTGGGAAGACTGAGGTAGGAGCATCATTGTGAATTTGAGACTAGCCTGGGCTGGTTCCAGGATGGTTCCAGGTCATTCTGGGCTAAAGTGACCCATGCCTTTAAAAACAAAGACTTGGTGTTGCTCAAGTCTTATTTATTTTTCTTTGGGATTCTTGATCTTTATATTTTTTCTTTATTTTAAATTTTTTCATTTATTTATTTATTTAAGTGTGTGTGTGTGTGTGTGTGTGTGTGTGTGTGTGTGTGCGAGCGCGCTTCTAATTTGCAATCCTCCTATCTCAGCCTCTTGAATGCTAAGATTGCAGGTGTGTGCCACCACACCCAACCCATATATAAATATCTTTTTTAGAGTCCGAGGCTCAATGGTAAAGCACTTACTAGCATTTGAGAAGTCGTAGGTTTGATCCTCAATACAGGATTTTCGTGTGTGTGTGTGTGTGTGTGTGTGTGTGTGTGTGTGTGTGTGTTGGGGGAGTGGGGGGGATGGGTAGCTCTTCAAAGCTGAGCCTGATCCCAACACATGATGTGGAGGCAAGAGGATCCATGAGTTCAAGGCCAACCTTAGCTACAAGAGACCCTGTTTCTAAAACAATACAGCTTTTATATTGTATTATACAACTAAAAAGTGGAAAAACTGGAGTGAAAGCTGCTTTCAAATCACTGCAAGAAAATTCTGCTTTTTTTCCTGCAATTTTCTTTATTCTTGAATTTCATACATGTATAAAAGGAATATGATTGTATCTACCCACACTCTCCCCATATGTCTTCCCCGATATTTCTCCCTCTTAACCTCATGTCCTTTTATTTCCTGATCACCCACAATGTCTAGTTAATATTGCCAGGATGTACACAAGTTTGGAACTGTCCACTGGAGCAGGAGAAACCTTCCAGTGAGAACACCCTTAAAAAGAATAGTCTCCCTCCAGCAGCTCTTGAGTAAGAGGTGGGGCCTAGAGAGCACCTCCCACATCTTGCCAGAATTCTTGCTGGCTTGATCTTGTACAAGTCTTATACAGGTAGCTATAACTGAGTACAATTGCCTTGTTATATTCAGAGGACAGTATTTCACAATACTCATCCTCCAATTCGTATAGTCCTTCTGCCTCCTCTTTGGAGATCTTATTGCAGCCTGAAGCACAGCTTGATTACAGTGGAGTGCTTTGAGCTTGAGGTGGGTGGGCAAGTCTAGCCCAAGTGCTTGACCGTAAGTAAGCTGTCATTCTTTTCCTCTACCTGATGGAAGGAAATAGATAAGCTTTAAGAGTCTTCATTAGAAGTCTCAGCTTTAGACTGGGCACCAGGAACAGATGGAGCAGAGGATGAATATTGATGTATGTTGGTCTAGAAATATACCTCAGAGGTAGATCATTTTGCTCAGCAAAACACCCTGGGTTCCATCCCTAGGACAGAAAAGAAAAAGAATTGTATGTGAATACAAGTCGCTTGGTAAATGTGCATTATTGTTTTCCTCTTCATTATTTTATACATAAAACAAAAATTTTAGGGTTTTTTTAACTAAGAAGTTTTATTATTCATTTTACATACCAAACATAGATTCCCCCTCTTCCTTCCTCTCAGCCCTCCAGCCTTCCCCCACCTCACCCCCATTTCCTCCAACAAGAAGGTAAGACCTTGAATGGAGAGTCAACAGAGCCTGGTACATTCAGTAGAGGCAGGTCCAAGCCCCTCCCCCTGCATCAAGGCTGTGTGATGTGTCCCACCATAGATAGTAGACTCCAAAAAGCCAGCTCATGTACCAGGGATGGATTCTGATCCTACTGCTAGGGGGCCCCTTAAGCAGATCAAGTTAAACAACTGTCTTACTTATGCAGAGGGCCTATTCCAGTCCCGAGGAGGCTCCACAGGTGTTGGTCTAAATTTCATGAGTTCCCACTAGTTTGGTTTGGTTGTCTCTATAGGTTTCTCCATCTTGATGCCCCTTGCTCATAGAATCACCCTTCTCTTTCTTCGACTGGATTCCAGGAGCTCTGCCTGGTGTTTGGCTATGGATCTCTGCATCTGCCTCCATCAGTTACTGGAGAGAAGCTCTGTGATGACAGAGTATTCACCAATCTGATTACCAGGATAAGCCAGTTCAGGCACTTTCCTCGCTATTGCTAGTAGTCTAAGCTAGAGTCATCTTTGTAGATTCCAGGGAACTTCCCTAGCACCTGGTTTCTCTCTATCCTCATGATGTCTCCCTCTATAATGGTATCTCTTTCATTGCTCTCCCACTCCATTCCTGTTCCAGCTCAACCATCCCATTCTCTTATGTTCTCATCCCCCACTCCCTACCCTCCATTGGCCCTCCTCATCCCCAGTTTATTCTTGGAGATCTCATTTCCCCTTCCCAGGATGATCCTTGTTAGCTAGCTTCTCTAGAGCTATGGATTGTAGTCTGGTTATCCTTTGGATATCTAGTATCCACTTATGTGTGAGTATATACCATGTTTGTCCTTGTGATTCTGGGTTACCTCACTCAGGATGATATTTTCTACTTCCATCCATTTACCTGCAAATTTCATAATGTCATTGTTTTTTATTGCTGAGGAGTATTCCATTGTGTATATGTACCACATTTTATTAATCCATTCTTCAGTTGAGGGGCATCTAGGTTGTTTCCAGGTTCTGGCTATTACGAATAATGCTGATATGAACATAGTTGAGCATGTGCTCTTGTGGTATGATTGAGCATTCCTTGGGTGTATGCTCAAGAGTGGTATAGCTGGGTCCTGAGGAAGATTGATTCCCAATTTTCTGAGAAACTACCATACTGATTTACAAAGTGTCTATACAAATTTGCACTCCCACCAACAGTGGAGGAGTGTTCCCCTTGCTCCACATCCTCTCCAACATAAGCTGTTATCAGTGTTTTTTTGTTTTGGTTTGGTTTTTGGTTTTTTTCAAGACAGGGTTTCTCTGTGTAGCTTTGTGCCTTTCCTGGAACTCACTCTCTAGCCCAGGCTGGCCTCGAACTCACAGAGATCCGCCTGGCTCTGCCTCCCGAGTGCCGGGATTAAAGGCATATGACAACACCACCCGGCCAGTGTTTTTGATCTTAGCGATTCTGACAGGTGTAAGATGGTATCTCAGATTTGTTTTGATTTGCATTTCCCTGATGAGTAAGGATGTTGAGCAATTCTTTAGATGTCTTTCGGCCATTTGAGATTCTTCCGTTAAGAATTCTCTGTTTAGCTCTGTAGCCTATTTTTTAATTGGATTGTTTGGTATTTTGATGTCTAGTTTTTTGAGTTCTTTATATATTTTGGAGATCAGTCCTTTGTCAGATGTGGGGTTGGTGAAGATCTTTTCCCATTCTGTAGGCTGTCATTTTGTCTTATTGACCATGTCCTTTGCCCTACAAAAGCTTCTCAGTTTCGGGAGGTCTGTGCTACTGGTGTTATATTTATGAAGTAGTCTCCTATGCCAGTGTGTTCAAGACTGCTTCCTACTTTCTCTTCTATATGGTTCAGTGTTACTGGTTTTATATTGAGATCTTTGATCCACTTGGACTTGAGTTTTGTGCATGGAGATAGATATGGATCTATTTTCAGTCTTCTACAGGTTGACATCCAGTTATGCCAGCACCATTTGTTGAAGATGCTTTCTCTTTTCCATTGTACGGTTTTGGCTTCTTTGTCGAACATCAGGTGTTCCTAGGTGTGTGAGTTAATGTCAGGGTCTTCAAATTGATTCCATTGCCACATGTTTGTTTTTATGCCAGTACCAAGCTGTTTTTATTACTGTAGCTCTATAGTAGAGCTTGAGGTCAGGGATCGTGGTGCCTCCAGAGGTGGTTTTATTTTACAGGATTATTTTAGCTATCCTGGGTTTTTTGTTTTTCCAAATGAAGTTGAGTATTGTTCTTTCCAGGTCTGTGAAGAATTTTGTTGGGATTTTGATGAAGATTACATTGTATCTGTAGATTGCTTTTGGTAAGATTGCTATTTTTACTGTGTTTATCCTACCTTTCCCTGAGCATGGGAGATCTTTTCCTTTTCTGATAGCTTCTTTGATTTCTTTTTTCAGACACTTCAAAGTTCTTGTCATATAGGTCTTTCACTTGCTTAGAGTTACACCAAGGTATCTTATATTATTTCTGGTTATTGTAAAGGGTGATGTTTCTCTGATTTCTTTCTCATCCCATTTATCATTTTTATATAGGAGGGCTACTGATTTTTTGAGTTAATCTTGTATCCTGCCACTTTACTGAAGATGTTTATCAGCTGTAGGAGTTCCCTGGTAGAGTTTTTGGAGACACTTATGTATACTATCATATCGTCTGCAAATAGTAAAAGTTTGACTTCTTCCTTTCCAATTTGTATCCCCTTAATCTTCTTTTGTTGTCTTATTGCTCTAGCTAGGACTTTGAGCACTATATTTTAATAGATATGGGAAGAGTGGACAGCTTTGTCTTGTTCCTGATTTTAGTGGAATCACTTTGAGCGTCTCTCCATTTAATTTGATGGTTGCTACTGGCTTGCTCTAAACTGTCTTTATTATGTTTAGGAATGTTCCTGTATTCCTGGTCTCTCCAAGACCTTTATCATGAAGGAGTGTTGGATTTTGTCAAAGGCTTTTTTGGCATCTAATGAGATGATCATGTGTTTTTTTTTTTTCTTTCAGTTTGTTTATATGGTGTATTACATTGACTGATTTTCGTTTGTTAAACCATCCTTGCATCACTGGAATGAAGCCTACTTGATCACGGTGGATAATGTCTTTGATATGTCCTTATATTTAGTTTGCCAGTATTTGATTGAATGTTTTTGCATCAATGTTCATGAGGGAGATTGGCCTGTAATGCTCTTTCTCTATTGCATCTTTGTATGGTTTGAGTATCAGGTTAACTGTAGCATCATAGAAAGAGTTTGGTAATGTTCCTTGTTTCTAGTTTGTGGAACAATTTGAAGAGTATTGGTATTAGCTCTTGCTCAAAATTCTGGCAGAGTTCTGCACTGACACCATCTGGTCTTGGGCTTTTTGTTTGTTTGTTTGTTTTGTTTTTGTTGGGAGACTTTTAATGACTGCTTCTATTTCCTTAGGGGGTTATAGGTTTATTTAAATTGTTTATCTGGTCTTGATTTAATTTTGGTATGTGGTACCTATCCAGAAAATTGTCCGTTTCTTTTAGATTTTCCAATTTTGTGGTGTGCTGGTTTTTGAAGTATGACCTGATTATTCTCTGTATTTCCTCGTTGTCTGTTGTTATTTCTCCCTTTTCATTTCTGATGTTGTCTGTTGTTATTTCTCCCTTTTCATTTCTGATTTTGTTTATTTTGATGTTCTCTCTCTCTCTCTGCCTTTTGGTTAATTTGGATAAGGGCTTGTCTATTTTGTTGATTTTCTCCAAGAACCAGCTCTTTGTTTTATTGATTCTTTGTATTGTTCTCTTTGTTTCTATTTTATTGATTTCATCCCTCAATTTGATTATTTCCTGATGTCTATTCTTCCTGGGAGACTTTGCTTTTTGTTCTAGAGCTTTCAGTTGTGCTGTTAAGTCGCTAGTGTGAGATTTCTCCAACTTCTTTATGTGGGCATTTAGTGCTATGAATTTCCCTCTTAGCACTACTTTCATAGTGTCTCATAGTTTGGGTATGTTGTACTTTCATTTTCATTGAATTCTAGGAAGTCTTTAATTTCTTTCTTTATTTCTTCCTTGAACTATTGATGATTCACTTCAGCATTATTCAGTTTCCATGAGATTGTAGGCTTTCTGTAATTTTTGTTGTTGTTGAAATCTAACTTTAAGCTATGGTAGTCTAAAAAAATACAGGTCATCCCAATTTCTTTGTATGTGTTAAGATTTGATTTGTGACCAAGTATGTGGTTGATTTTAGAGAAGATTCCTTGGAATGCTGAGAAGAAGGTATATTCTTTTTTGTTAGGATGGAATTTTCTGTAAATATCTACTAAGTCCATTTGAGTTATAACATCTGTTAAATCCCTTATTTCTCTGTTAAGTTTCTGTCTGGCAGATTTGTCCATTGATGAGAGTGTGGTGTTAAAGTCTCCCACTATTAATGTGTAGAGTTTGATGTATGATTTAAGCTTTTGTAATGTTTCTTTTACATATGTGGGTGCCCTTGTATTGGGGGCATAAATGTTCAGAATTAAGACTTCATTTTGGTGGATTTTTCTTGTGATGTATATGTGATATACTTCCCAATCTTATTTGATTGATTTTAGTTTGAAATCAATTTTTTAGATATTAGGATAACTACACCAATTTGCTTCTTAAGTCCATTTGATTGGAAAGTCTTTTCCCCGCCTTTTATTCTGAGGTAGTGTCAGTCTTTGAAGTTGAGGTATGTTTCTTGTATGCAGCAGAAGGATGGATCCTGTTTTCATATCCATTCTGTTAGTCTATGTCTTTTTATAGGCGAATTGAGTCCATTGATATGAAGGGATATTAATGACCAGTTATTGTTAATTCCTGTTATCTTTTTGGTGGTAGTGTGTATATTTCCCTTCTTTGGTATTTGCTGCTTTGGGGTTATCTGTTGCCTGTGTTTTCTTGGGTAAATCTGACTTCCTTAGATTGGAATTTTTCTTCTAGTGCCTTCTGTTGGGCTGGATTTGTGGATAGGTATTGTTTAAATCTGGTTAATAATGTGTGAGCTTATGGGGGCCAATCTTTTTTCAAACCACCACAGATCCCTTAGAGCTGGAGTTATAGATGGTTGTGAACCTCCCAATGTTGGCACTGGGAACCTAACTACTAAGCCATCTCTCTAGCCCCTGGATGTATTTTTGACACACAGTATTTTCCAATTACAATGAGTTTTTAGAACATAACCCCATTGCACTTAAATTGAAAAGCATCTGTATGTCTGTTTTTGAAAAATATAGTTGAACTATTAATTTATATAATGTTTGTCCAACATGCATAAATCTTTTGGGTTCCATCTCCAGTACCACCTAAATGGGATATGGTGGTACATTCCTGTAACAGAGCATTTGGGAAGTGATGATAGAAGGATAAGAAGTTGAAGGTCATCCTCAGTTACCTGTGGAGTTTGAGGCCAGCCTGCGCTACATGAGACACTTGTCTCAAAACACAAAAACAATGAGCCATTGAGTAAGCTCAACTCCCAGGACCTGCATAGTAAAAAGTGAGAACTAACTCCTGCAAGTTGTAATGTAACCTCTATGTACACACATGGGTGAGTGCCTGTGCATGCATGCACGGCGTGCATGCGTGCACTCGCGCGCGCGCGCGCGCGCGCACACACACACACACACAATGTGTGTAATATAAGGTCTCACTGTGTATCCCTGACTTGTCTGAAACTTGCAGTTTTTCCTGCCTCTGCCTCCCAAGTACTGTGATTATGAAGCTTGTGACACAAGCCTAAACTTTTTTCAAAACTCGCAGACCAAGGGCAGCTAAGTGACTCAGTAGATAAAAGTGCTTATGACAAGAGGAAACCAACTCAGCAGAAGTTGTTCTCTGACCTATGCATATGCACTGTGGCACATGCACCCACATAGACATCATGCACACACAATAGTAGTAGTAATTATATATGAGGCATACATTTTAACTATAAATGTTTTATAAATTTATATATATATCATTTGTATAAAACAATCATATGTGTTTGTAAATACACATATTTGAAACAATCCAAAGGGAAAATATAAATATTGCCTCCAAACTCTTCTCAATTAACCACTCAAAGATTTATATCTTTTAATTTCTGGTATGTATATAAGGACATTTTAATTTGTTTCTTTTCATTCATTTTGCAAAGAATCTATGTCCTTATCCTTAAGGGTTTTGTTGTTTTTACTGTTTTGATTTCTTCAATATTTATTTGTGTTTTATGTGCACTAGTGTATTGCCTGCATGTATGTGTCTGTGTAAGGGTGTTGGATCCTCTGGAGTTACAGACAGTTATGAGCTACCATGTGGGTGCTGGAAAGTAAACTCGGTCATCTGGTAAAGCAGCTGGTCCTCTTAACTGCTGAGCCATCTCTCTAGCCCTGTTTTTGCTGTTCCATTTTGGTTTAGTTTTTCTTGCTGTTGGTAGTCAGCTGTCTTCAAACTCTTGACCATCCTACCTCAGGCTCCACACACTGGAGTTGAAGTGTGCATACCTGCTCTTCAGGTGTTTTCTGTATATTTGTTTAAGTGGTGACATGCTTATGTGCAGGTTCATCACAGTGTAAAGAACTGAACAGCTCACTGACTGGTACTTTATTGGCAAGTATTTGTTGATGAATACTTCTAACGGTATCTCTTCTTGTCCCAGGACACCAGGGCTCTTCAGTTTAATTGACACTATGTGGCCCCCAGCGATGCCTCTGGCCGAGCCTTCCTGTGGTGAGCCCAGTGAAGAGGTAAGCCGAGCCTTGGAGAGCACCTTGTCAGAGCTGAGCTAAGCAGTCCTACTGCAGTCAGATGGCCCGTGCCTTTCCTTGGGCAACAAGGACTGTGCAGCTTGTTCCTTTGTCTGGAGTGATGTGTGGATGCTAGGACAGACTGCAGCTCATCTCCAGTGCCAACATTCTGATGGTTCTTTTCACTGCTCCTCTGGTAAATTCTTGATGAATTTGGTTTGTATTTTGGTTTTTGTGAGAAATACAAAATAGGCCTCAGTCTGGAGCCTGTACTGACCTTAACTCAGAGCAGTCCTTCAGTCTCAGCTTCCAGGTATTAAAATTACAGGTGTGTGCCAGCAAACTCAATCAAACTCAGTTCCTCCCTCACTGCTGCAAGTCAGAGTCTTAGCCTCATCCCAAAGCAGACATCGTGTCCTTCCCATTCCTTTGCAGTCATTTATAAGTCAACACTCAGCAGCAATCGGAAAAGAGACACTAGGTAGAATCCAGAAATAACGGAAAGTTCCCTTTTCCTCACCACATTGTCATCGTAGTGACTCAGAAGCAGCAAAACGAATAAGGAACTTTCTTCTACTGACCCTTGAGCTTGTTCATTGGGTGGCTGCTTTAGTCTATAGTTCCCAAAGCACATTCTCTCTGACAGTAAGCACAGAGCTTACTGTCAATACCTGTCTTCAGTATTGCTTCTCCACCTCAAGTGTTAAGAGAGGTTATCTCTTAAACCTGGAGCTCACCATTTTGGTCAGATTGCCTGACCAGTGAGCCTTTGGGATCCTTCTGACTCCATCCCCAGCACTGATGTTCCATTGCACTAGCTTGTTTCAGGTTTCTGAGAAACTGAGTATTGTGGCAAGCACTTGACCTACTGAACCATCTCCCCAGGTTCTTGTAGCTGGCTTTTTAGCAGAGTGCTACATATATGACATGTGAGTCTGTGCCAGAGAGCAAAGTCCTTCTCAAAATTCCTGTCTGCAGATTATATAAGAAGTGGTTCCTTAATGGTACTTTCAGTATACTCTGAAGAATAGATTTCTTCTTCTCTGTTTTGTTTTCACTGGGCCTTGAGTATCTTAGGATGACCTTGAAGTCCTGATACCCCTGTTTCTTCCTCCCAAGAGTTGAAATTGCAGGCTGATGCTACAATGCCTGGCATGAAGACTAAATCTAAAATAAAATCTTAAATCTGTACAGAAATATTCTTACACATGGACAAAGTAACCCATTTCTTACCTAGTCTCCCCATGAGAAACATACATTCTAAGGCAAATTTGTGTGTTTGTGTGTCTGTGTCTGTGTCTGTGTCTGTGTGTGTCTGTGTGTGTCTGTATTCATTCATTTCAGTCTTAGGAATTGGAGCTAGGGCCTCTTTTGTGCTAGATGCTCTACCACTGAGTTATATAGGTCTCGCTAAGTAGCTCAGGCTGGCCATGAAGTCCTCCTGTAGTCCAGGTAGGCCTTGAACTTGTGATCCTTTTATCTCCGAAAGCTGCGATCCCAGGCCTGCACAATTAAGCCAAGCCTGATCATGTGAATACTAAAGAACTTATGTTAATAGTATTCTTTCTAAACAGATGAAGACTTGCATGCCTCCTCCTACCTTCTGTTATATCTTCTCTGTGCCTCCGAGCCTGGGACACGTCGATACAATTGAAGGGGACCCCATTTCTGAGCTCTATCGGCCTCCAGTTGTCCACTGCTTACGAGAAATCCTCCAGGTAATGGTTGTGTTTCTAACAGGTTCTTCAAAGGTTTTTGCTGTTCCTGTGCTTTGTGTAATGTTTCTATCTTTGTTTGCCTTTCCAGACTGATGGGCATGGCACACGCTGTAGCTTCTATGGCAGAGTGATTTATCAAAGACCACAGGTAATACCTCTGTCTCTTTCTGTCTGTCTGTCTGTCTGTCTCCCCTCACGCTCTCTTTCTCTAGCCTATTGAACAATCTCTTAGAAATTAGTGGTATGCCATAATAGAAAAATATCTCTAAAATCTCAGTTAACCCATAATCTACCCCCTTGTTTGGAGCCATCCTTCTCTGTGTAAACTCTGTGGAGCTCTTTTGCATTCTGTTTATAATTTTGGTTTCTTTTTTTTTTTTTTTGGTTTTTCGAGACAGGGTTTCTCTGTGTAGTTTTGCACCTTTCCTGGAACTCACTCTGTAGCCCAGGCTGGCCTCGAACTCACAGAGATCCGCCTGGCTCTGCCTCCCGAGTGCTGGGATGAAAGGCGTGCGCCACCACCGCCCGGCTAATTTTGGTTTCTTTTAGAGTTGTTTCTATTAGGAATCTATTGCAGACATTTTTTTTTCCTGATCCATAGTCAGTGAAAAAGCTATAAAAGTACCAAAATAATATGTTCCTTAACTTCTAATTGTGCTACTGGTGGGTAGTACATATATAAATAAAATTCAAATTGTGTCATTATAAACAGTTTATTAGCTTCTCCCTCAACTATATAATAGAGGGCAGAATGTTCTTGTAAAAGGCCAGAGAGTCAGTATTTTATGATTCTTGGATCGTATAGTTTCTGTAGCAATTGGCCAGTTTTACTCAGTAATTTAAAAGCAGCCATACTGATATTCATAAACAAATGAACAGGAATTTAAAAAAAGAAAGAGAGAGAGAGGGAGGGAGGGAGGGAGGGAGGGAGGGAGGGAGAGAAGGAAGGAAGGAAGGAAGGAAGGAAGGAAGGAAGGAAGGAAGGAAGAAAGAAAGAAAGAAAGAAAGAAAGAAAGAAAGAAAGAAAGAAAGAAAGAAAGAAAGAAAGAAAGAAAAAAGCACTTTCTCTAAGTCTGAAGCAAACTGAAGTCTGGTTCTGTGGTTTTCAGTGAGTCTGCAAAGCACCTGGTATATGATGACACCATGAACATCTGAGACTTCCTGTTATTACGGAGTACATTCTAGGCACAGAACTATGCAGATTAGTGGTACAGATGCCCTACAGGGAGATGCTGTAATACAAAGACTGAGAGTGAGGAAGACAGGGTCATACACTCAGCAGGTGGAGTCCTCCTCTTCACGACAACAGGGTGCTACCTCATGAGACTGGGTAGATATACTGACAGCCTTACAAGCAATAAATAGATTCCAAATATGCAAGGGCAATCAGCTTGGCTTTCAGTGGGGGGGGTGTCTGATGGCCCTGTGCTTAGGAACAAGTTGGGGATCCATAACTATCGTCTATGTTCAAATATTTTTTCTGGGTTGTATGTAGCTATAAGAATTCTTTAGGCCATGTGGGGGTGGCACAACCCTTTAATCCCAGCAATCTGGGAGGCAGAAGCAGGCAGATCTATGTGAGTTCAAGGCCAGCCTGGCCTACAGAGTGAGTTCCAAGATAGCCAGGGCTATACAGAGAAACCCTGTCTCAAAAAAATAAAATAAACAGACTAAAAACAAGAGTTCTTTAATGGGTTTTATGTTTTAGAACAGTTTTGGGTCTACATCAGAATGAAGGATAAGGTAAAAATCTCCCATTTATGTTCTGCCTCATAGATGTTATCAACATGTTCACCGAGTGGTACATTTGTTAACAGTTGACACAATCACCTAGAGTTCCTAGTTAATGACCCTTATTCTCAATTGTAATTTGGGACAGAATCATTACACTACCATAGAAGTCTTCTGTGCTCTCCCTATTCATTTCTTCCTCCTTCCGACCCTTTAGCAAACATTGAAACCCAGAGTACCAGCATGTTCTAATTATGGAGTACACACATTTTTTTGATTGACTTTTTTCTTTCCATACTAAGCATTTAGACATCCATGTCTCATCAGTGACTTGAGAGCTCATTTCCTATAACACTCAGTAATAAGTGTTTTATTATCTAGCTATATCAAAGCTCATTTGTCCATTTACCTACTGTGATGGTCAGCATTAGTTGTCAACTTGACAGAATCTAGAATCACCTAGGAGACAAACTTTTGGACATGTTGGAGGGAGTTTCTAGATTGGGTTAATGAGATGGAAAGAGGTTAAATATGAGTAGTACCATTCCTTGGGTTGGATCTCTCCAGAGTCAGCCTACAAAATGGACAAAGGCCACTACAGCTATGCTCCAAGGGGGAGGGGGTACATTCAATCTTGATCACAACAGCATTGTCTTTGCAGTTCTTGTGTTGTAGGCATAAAGGGTACAGGAGCCTTCATAGGCTCATGGCTCCCATAAAGCAGAATGCATTTGATTTGATCTCAAAAGTCTTTAATAGTTTTAACACTGTGCAAAAGTGTAAGTGAGGCATCTCTTCTAATACTTAGTCTCTTAACCATGGCCTTTGTAACATAAAAGTGAGTTACACTTCTAACATACAATGAAACATTCCAAAAGAGGGGAATGTGGCATGACAAGGAAAGGTCATAGTGAAACAAGACTGGGGCCCAGCAGGAAAAACACCAAATCCTGAAGCTCTGTCTCTGGCATGTGGAGCTGCTGATGGCATCTTCTGGGATCCAAACAGCTTGACCGGTCCTACCGTTCCGGCTGTGTACCCGCAACACACAAACTCTCTCTTGGCCCAGCTCCACCCCATGCCTAGAGCCCTCCTCAGGACGTCCTGTGGTCCTGGCATCTCTAGCACCCTAGTGCTTTCATGCAGTGACCCTTTGGGACCTCCATACAGAGACTGAATAAGCATGAGTGCGCTGAGCACTAGTATTTGTTTTTCAACTTCCTGACTGCTGGTGCAGTAAGACCTGCTGCCTCACACACTGGCCTTGCCACAATGCCTGACTGTGTTCTAGAACTGCAAGCCAATAAGTCCTTTCTTCCTCCTGAAGCATCCTCCCTCAAGTATTCTGTCATAGTGATGAGAAAAGTAATACATCTGCCAAAAGATCTTGTTTGCTCCCAAGGTTAAGCAATTATGCACAAGAAAAGATTTATTTTAAACAAAATTTAGCTATTGAATATTGGTGCCTTTTTATAAAAGATACTCTTATTACTGACTTTTTTATACCTTAGTAGTAGAAATAATTTGGTAGTTAATTTAAAAGAAGATAGGGGGCAAGGAAAAATGGCTCAGCAGGCAGGCCTGATGACCTGAGCTCATTCCCTGGACCCCATATGAAGAGCATGGAAGGAGGGAAACAATTCTATAAGGGTGTCATTTGGCATCTGCATGCTTGTGAGCACCCAACAAGAACAATAGTAATAATGAAATGTAAAATTAAACAAAGAAAAGAAAATTAGAAGATGTTGGTCTCTCAGTCATTTGAACGACAGACCATAGCCAAATCTCAAGTATTGATGAAGAGCATTTCCAGTTTTACCCCTTTTGGAATATTTATCAGTTTTTCAAATGTTAGTTTTCCGGTAATTTCAGAAGTAACCTTCCTAGCTCCAGGACTCGGCACATACTGTTCAGTGCATTTACTCTTTCAGCTGCTTATGTTTTATGACTTTGGCTTTGTTTTAAGACCATGGACCAATTACTTAGTAAAATGTCCCTCAGTTTCAGTTTGCCTGGTGTCTAACATGCATTTTTGACAGAAATGCCACGTGGGTAATGGTATGTTTACATCAGGAGGCTCACAGCCGATTCCTTCCAGAACAGTGATGGCTTTTCAGTTGGTCACATTGCTTTCCAGGATTTTTTAATTTTGAAGTTGACAAACAAATATTTCATACTTATTAATTCTTACTGATATTTTGAAAGATACTTTGAGCTGTATAAATATCCTGGCTTTTATCAAACTTTCACTCATTTTAACATCCGTTATGGTTCTTGTCTGAATTAATAATTATATTTTGATAGTGACCAAATGATAATTTATTAGGTGTGATTTTGCTACAATTGTCTTTTCATTTGTCTCACTTAGTTCACTTAGTCATTGACCTACTATGTCAAAATGGATTAATGAATTATTTTTTATTATTATTTATTTAACTTTTATTTGGCCTGGTAAACCAATAGGTTTATTAAGGTTGAGGTTATTTCTAGAAGTATATGTGGAGGGCTTCTAAGTGCCTCTCCCACAGTCATTGTTTACTGAATACATAACACTGGGGAGGGCTTTGTGAATCTTCATATTTCATGAGTTTCCTGAGTCTTGTGAGCCTCCTTCCACTGTCCAGGAAGGAGTCACAATTCCAATGGAAAGGCTGTGATTCTCTGTTCCTTCCTGTGGCTCTTACTTTCTCTCTGCCTTCTCTTCAATGAAAATCCTTTACCCTTTGAGAGAGTAATACAGATATCAGTTTGGGTTTGGGTTTTTCATTTATGACTGAACATTGGTTCACTATAGCACAACAACAACATCTTTGTTTTCAACAGCTTGACAATGTAGGTAAGTAGGCAGGCGGGAGGGAGGGAGGGAAGAGAGAGGGGAGGAGAGGAAGAAAGGGAGGGAGGGGAAAATATAAAAAGAGTTTCCCTCCATGTCCAAGGCTGACAGTGCTATGTGGGTTTTGGTCAGCTGGGAGCCTCTGCTCTTCTGAGCCATCTCTGATGAGCATATTGGCCCCGTGAGCCTGGAACCCTGCTCAGGGGCCTTAGGAACTAAAAGGTGAGCCAACACAGGCATGTCAACATCCTAGGTGACCCTATTACAGCTGCATTACCTCTAAATCATAGATGACAATCTGAAGGAAGCTGCACTGTGTAGTCCTCTCATTTTTTGTTCAATAGGTTTTATATAATCTGTTACTATTGTTCTTTTGGTATTCATGTTTTTCCAGAATTAAGCTATCTCCTTGGTCATTGGAACATAGTCAACATATGTGATGTTTTAAATGAGAGATATCTTCCAAAGACTCCTGTATTTGAATACTTGGTCTCCAGTTGGTGGCGCTGTTTGGGAAGTTCATGAAACCTTTAGGAAATAATAGTTTTTCTGGAGGAAGTTTGTCACTTGGAGTGGGCTATTCCTTTCCCCCCTTTCTCTCCCTACTTCCTGTTTGCAGCTGAAATGTGGTCTCTCTGCTTCCTGGTTGCCCAGCCAGCCCCATACTCCTGTTATCATGTTTTCCCATCATTATGCACTGTGTCCCTTTGGAACTATTAACTAATATAAACTCTTTCTCTTCCAAGTTGCTTTTGTTTGTGGTATTTATAACAGCAACAGAAAAGTAGCTGATCCATCATTCTTTGAATCTTTCCTTTCTGACACAGTAAGATGTTTCAAGCTGACCTTTGGTGGTTTGTTTTCATTGATTTCTCCGTGTGTGTGTGTGTGTGTGTGTGTGTGTGTGTGTGTGTGTGTGTGTGTCTGTCTGTCTGTCTGTCTGTGTCTGTGTCTGTGTCTGTGTCTGTGTGCTGTGCAGGTACATGTGGAGGCAGATTACAAGATTCAGCTCTGCTTCCATCACGTGGAAGACTGTCTAGCTTAGCCGCAGGCTCCTGTATCCACTAAACCATCTTTTGAACCTGCTCTTTGGGCTTTAGACCTTAGAATCAGCCCTGTCTTCAAGGAGTGCTGGTAAAGGGAAAATGATATTTAAAAGACAGTGTCTGTTCTGGATGGTCTTGCTTCAGGTGGAATGTAATTATGTTCAGACCTTCTCTGTGACTAGAGCGAGGAGACAGATGTGGATGTATCCCTGTGCACACCTGGTATGTGTGCCCAAAGTCATGTTGCACACCCGTTCCTCCTTCCGTAGATGATTACAACAGAATTTTCTCCAGACTTCCCTTGTGTAGCTTCCCCTCCAGCAGAATGTGGCGGCTCGGAGATGGGAGCAGGGAGATCAGAGGTTCACGAGGACCCTGGGCTCCACAGGGAATTCAGTCCCAATAAATAAATAAAACCTTTCCTCCCTGACAAGGAGAAAGCTGGCCATATTTATATTTCCCTCTGTAATATTTACTCTAATTTATTTTATGTAATCAACCCCCTAATGATATTAACTTCCCTCTTTACCCCATCCCACATCTCCTAAGCATGCCATCTGCTCCAGCCATAACAACTGAACTCTTAAAGCAGCCAGGATCTCAGGTCCTGGGCCCTCACTTTCTTCGTGACTTGACTGATGTAAGTTCTGACCCACTGGGAAAGACAGAATGCCAGTTTACTAGAACTTCCAAAAGTGTCGCAACTCCTGCAAATGACAAAATATATATATACATAAAAATTATCAGGAAAGGGGAAAAGAGAGACAAAACTAGAAAAAAATGAAACCTGCTACACATGCAGCAGATTTATGACACCTGCTTTGTAAGTCCTCTGCCAGGTCACATGAGGTCTGTTCCTAACCCTCAGGAAATAGATAGGTATCCATAGCGACCATGGGTCCACAAAACAAAGAACGGCTCTCTGTCCACACAGACATAGGCCTGGGAGGGAATGACAGTGAGTTTTCCCTGAATACTTCAAGCAACAAATAGAAAACTGCCAGTGAGGGCCGTGTTGTGTCCTTTAGAGGAGCCCTTACAGCCATGGAGAGGGTATAACTGCATCAGTGAGTACTAGTAACCATGGTTTGTAAATTTTATTATATGTTTTAAAGTGTTTGTGAGCCGGGCGGTGGTGGCGCACGCCTTTCATCCCAGCACTCGGGAGGCAGAGGCAGGCGGATCTCTGTGAGTTCGAGGCCAGCCTGGTCTCCAAAGCGAGTTCCAGGAAAGGCACAAAGCTGCACAGAGAAACCCTGTCTCGAAAAAAAATAATAAATAAAGTGTTTGTGAAATCATATGTTAAATTATGAGTATAAATAATTTCTAATATCGCTTTTAAAGGTTTTGGATATGCATAGTTAATAGTTTGTTGTTTTTTCAAATTGTAGCTAAAGAATCTTTTGGCACAAAAGGAAATCTGGCTGCTGGTGACTGATGTCACCCTACAAATACAGGATGAAAGGGACTACTGCCTTCCCAAAACCCTGCTGGTCTATGTAACCCCCTCATGTGTGCTGGGCCCAGAAGTTCTAGAAGGACTCACCATGGCTGTGCCTCATAACATACTCTTCAGGGATGCTCTCCAAGACAAGGGTACGCTGGTTCCTCTTGATTGCTTTAATTAGACTGACTGCTTAGTTCCTGTACTGTTGCCCCATCCTGCTCAATACTGCTGGACCTTCACAGAGCCCAGGATGAGCCTAGTCTGGTGGGGGTAGAGACGCCATCTTACCCACCATGGGCTCTCACTGACCAAGACCACTTGACAGGAGCCAGCACCCCAAGCTGTAGTAGCACTGGGAGGCACCATTGGCCGCTCTTTGACTCTGTTAACAGCACCTGTGCTTACATGGAAACCACCTCCAGTCATGGCCTAAATGTCCCTTTTTAAAATAAAACAAAAGCTAGAGAACATGGTGTATGTCTGGCCCTGTAACAAAGGCCTGTAACTCCAAAACATGGGATGCTGAAGCAGGAGTATCATAAGTTAGAATCCAGCCGAGGTTACACAGTGAAACCCTTTTTCAAAGTAATAATAATAATAATAATAATAATAATAATAATAAGAAGAAGAAGAAGAAGAAGAAGAAGAAGAAGAAGAAGAAGAAGAAGAAGAAGAAGAAGAAGTAGGCTTTAGGTCAGTCCATTTCTTTCTTGAGATCAAACACAAACTTTTTTTTCCATTTTATTTAGGTATAACAAATATCATAAAATTCACCCTTTTCAGTTGTATTTGAATGTAGTATCTGTGTTCTTTTCCACCATTGTTCACTGGGGGCTTTAAGGTGTACTTCCATGTGACATTTGCATGCTGGCCATGCCAGACATAAGGAAGGGACAAGCCCATATCTGGGCCTTTCTTCCTACAAAATTTGCAATGGCTGGTAAAGGAGACTGCCTGGAATGTGCATGCTTCCCTTAATTGCTTGAATAATCTGAAGTATCTCCATGGCAGGTCAGATTGTTTGTGTTGAGCGGACAGTCCTCCTACCCCAAAAATCCCTCTTGTATGTGCCTTCTGATGCTAGTTCCTGTGACCTGCCTGGCCCAGTGATACTGGATGAACTGGGCTCCCTCACGCCTGTCAACTCCATTTGCAGTGTGCAAGGTGGGTAGCAGAATTCCACTGTCTTACATGGTGTATTATTTTAATTATACTGCTCGGTCAGTTTTTACTGGGTGTCTATGTTCCAGACATTAGGTGTATAGGAACAAAGTAAGAAGAGGGTCTGTAATTGTAGACTAGGATTCTATATAGGAAAATATAAACCAGGTAAGTGTACAAACAAGACGCAGTGTCTCAAATGCGGCTGTCACCTTACTGAGTAATATCCAGGAAGGCTCCCCAAAGGCTGGATCCTTGAGCCTATGAGATGGCTCAGCAAATGAAGGTGGCCTGAGTAGAGTCCCCATCATTGACACAGTATAAAAAGAGAGCCAAGTCCCACGAGTTGTTCTCTGTACTATGCATGTAGAGAAGGGTGGGTAGGCTGAATGATGGAGAGAGGTACCAAGAGGAAGCTGAAGGGACAGCTAGCTGTCAAGAGTATAGTTTGTCGTGCACAGAAGTGAGCAGCTTCAGTGTTGATGAAGTCACAAACATAACTGTGCACAGAGAACACCCTGTAATGTTAGCATAGGGAGTGGTTGAAGGAGCCAGCTTTGAAGACTAGAGGGGATACGGTCTGGATTCCATCCTGTAGGCAGGGGGCCCAGAGAGGCAATAATGCAGTGACTGAGAAGTAAATAAAAGATGAACAGAGGAGTGGGTTTCATTAGGAGGGACACTGATGGGTTGGGTAATAGATCAAGAGGGAGCATGCATACAGAGAGAACACGTGCAGCCACCTCAGGCCCAAACAAGCATAGAATATGAAACCTTGAGGGCATAACTGTGTCTTGCTTGAGACTTTGGATATTTTCTTGTTTGTGCTTATTATTGTTATTTAGCATATATTAATTATGCATAATAATGGATTTCATTATGACATTTTCATACATATATATAAAGTATTTTGATCATATTCACCACTTACTACCTTCTCTTTACCCCACTTCCCTTCTCATTGTTCCCCTTGTTTGGGTGGTTGTTTTGTTTAGGGGTAGTTATATTTTTAATGTTTATTTTATTTTTAATTATATGTATTTGTATGTGTGTGAAGGTTATGTGCACATGAGCACACATGCCCTCAGTAGCCAGAGGTGTCGGCTACATCTCCAGACCTTTACATGCTTTCACTTATTCAGAGTATTTTAATATGCTCACAAAATTGTATAAGCATCACTATAACCTTGGAGCAATACAAGCAAAGCAAACCCTGTTACATGCCGCCTCCCACACCCTTAAGAAATTGTCAGTCTACTTTCTGCTTCTGTAAATTTGCCTGTTCTAGACTATGTACTGTTATTGACGATTTAAGACAGGATCTGCTATAGCCCTTGAACTCCTGTCCTCTGGCCTCCATGTCCTGAATGTGGGTGGCAGTTGCAGGCATGCACCTCTGTACCTCGTTTGTTCTGTGTTGTTTGTCAGACATTCTCTTTAGTATGTCTCTGTGACATACAGTTATATGTGTCCCACATGCATGCCTGGAGCCTGTGAAAGTCCGGAGGGTATTGGATGTCTTGGAACTGCAGTTATAGGCAGGTGTGAGCCACCTGATATGGTTGCTGGGCACCAAACCCAGGTCCTTTGCAAGACCAGCAAGTGCTCCTAATCATTGACCCATCTCTCCAGCCATTAGTTGGTTTTTTTTTGTTTGTTTGTTTGTTTGTTTTTTTTTTTTTGGTTTTCGAGACAGGGTTTCTCTGTGTAGCTTTGTGCCTTTCCTGGAGCTCACTTGGTAGCTCAGGCTGGCCTCGAACTCACAGAGATCTACCTGGCTCTGCCTCCCGAGTGCTGGGATTAAAGGCGTGCGCCACCAACGCCCGGTGAGTTGTTTTTTTTTAATAAGATTTCCTACTGTAACCTAAACTATTTTGTGACTCACTGTGTAACCCAAGCTAACCCTAAACTTAAAATCCTCCTAGCTCAGCCCTCTATTTGCAAACCACCTACTCAGCTCTACACTTCCATTTTTATTTTTCATTATTACTATCACATGTGCATGCATGTGTGCATGTGGGTGCAGATGTACACTTGTGAAGGTCAACTGTGGGGTCCGTTCTCCCTCCACCTTCATGTGTGTCCCTGTGTTGGAACCCAGGTCCTCAAGCATGCACATCGTTGAGCATGCTGAGCGGTCTCCTTGGCCTGGCTGCTGTTTCTCAAATGGCTAAGTGTGTTTTATGACCCAGGATATGGTCTTTTGAAGTGAATTTTCTCTCTCACCATAAGAATCCATTTTCTTGCTGTTGGGTGAAGATATCAAATAATCAGTCTCAGTCAACAGGATAGTTAGTTTGGGATTTACTTGTGAATTTATTGTTCATACAAGTTCCATCTCTCTGTTTCATGTATTTTTTATTTTATTTTATTTTATTTTGGCCTTACTAATATTGCCCTGGCTGATCTGAAACTTTATAGACCATTCTGGTCTTGAGAACCACCTATATGTCTACCTCCCGAGTTGCTGGGATTAAAGACATACACCTGGCTTTTCATGTTTTTTAATGCATTGTTGCATGCATGCATGCATGCATGTTAAAGAGTTGGCCCTGTTATTGTTACTTAATAATTATTTTTAGTCCCAGTAATTTTCATGACTCTGAGGTTTGCCCTGTCTGAAATTAAAATTAGCATTGTATTCTCTTACTAGGTTTAGCATCACAGCATGTCCTGTTCTCTCCTTTATGTTTAATCTGCCAGTGTTTTTACATATAATGGCAGTTTCTTTTAGATAGCATGTAGTTGATTCTTGTTTGTATCCATGCTGATAATCTGCCTTTTAGTTTGTATAGTATGATCATACATTCACATTAAAAAGGATTATTATTACATCTGACTAATACAGCTTTTCTAATGTACTGCGCTGCTCTTTTTTCTAGGTTGTTTTGTTGTTGTTGTTGTTTTCCCATTGCACTGAGCATTCGGTGTATTCTATTTCCTTTCAGAATTTCTATTTTTTTTTTTAAGACTTAGAATCTTACCTGGACATGGTACTGCATATCAACATAAGCCACATATCAAAACTCTGATAAAAATTAAAATAAAGTAAAATCTTTTTAAAAGGTACTAGTGGTTGTCCTAGGGTTTCTGGTATATAATCACAAAACTCAGGTTGGCTTTCAATTGGCACTGCGGTCCTGATTCCTGTGGGAATGTTGCTAGCCAAGCATAGTGGTTTGTGCTCATGGTATGCACTCGAGAGGCAGCCTGGTCCACATTAGCTAGTCGAGGCTATATGGCGAGACTTGGTACCAGAAAGCGAGGTGTGAGCACACCCAGTTACACCACTACTATTCTTTACCTTGCTTGTGAGTGAAAGTATTGAATACATTGTTATTGTTATTTTAAAAAACCTACTTGTCAATTTAATTTCCTTGATGATATGTTTCCTATAGGCCTTATTTCTGACATTTTCTTCCCATCTCAACATTCTCTAGTAGCATTCACTGCTAGAGGATTTCCTCTGTTTCCTGGCCAGCTCTGAAGGTGTCCTGCAGGCCTGGGTAGACAGGCCCAGTGTGTAAACACATTATCATAGAGCAGGGTACTGCCAGATCTCCTGATAAGAGAAAGCAGAGTAGCAGAGATTGGCTCTACCATGAGGAGTGCCCTCAGTAAAGCGATGGTAGAGAGTAGACTGACCCTCCCCACTGTCCATGTCCACGCAAAGGCTGGTAGCTGACTTTGGGGGCAAATTCAGTGTGAAGCTGGGTTCACACTGCGAGTGACAGCAGTGCCCCTCCTCGGGTTCTTCCTTGGGTTGCTCTGCTGCCTCCAGGCCTAGAGGCTCTCTGATATGACTTGTTCTTGGTGTGGTTCCTTCTTCACATTTACCCTTTGAAAGCCTCTTTTTAAAAAGATGGTCTGATAGCTAATACGAACCTTTCCCAAGCCTGTCTGAGAGATTTCTGTGTATCAGACAGAGTAAATGGAGGCTTTTAGCAATGAGTGCAAGAGATGAGACGGGCTTTTCTTTCAACCCTCATGTAAAATAATGGTGTGGATAACCAACTGTTCAGTGGTGCACTTCCCCGCCATCCCGCAAATCTGGCTTAAAACTATGTGAGATGGTTTCCAGTGGTTTGTAAAATGCAAATAAAGCACATTTCTTCAGCTCGTGCCATAGTCTCTAGTTGAAAGGAAATTACTTAATCTCACATAAAGGTCAGGGCTGTGAACACACCCAGATATCCTGACTAAAACAGAGTTTTGGTTAGTAGCAGCCTACTTTGTATTGATTCATTTATGGGAAGGAGGTTGGGAATATACCTGAGTGTTTGCCCTAGGTTCAATCCTCAGTACCGAGAGGGAAAATACTATAGAATAAAACTTGGACTGCGCAGGTTTTAAAGCGGAGCGCCATGTTCCCAGTCCCTCACTTCTCCACGCACGTGTCTCTCCCACAGGTCTGCGCACTCTATCCCTTTATCTCTAATAAACTCTTATAAGTGGAAAAAAAAAAAAAAAAAAAAAAAAAACTTGGACTGCAAGATGGCCAGCGTGCAGAGCATCTGCTGCTGTTTGGGATGTTGCATAGTGTCTCCCTCTGGTCTTCTGCTGTGTCTCTGTAGCTAGGGAGCTGCTGGCAGCTGTAGCTACTAGGAGAGAAGAATCCACTTTTAAGGGTGTAGCCCCTGGTGAATTAGCCAACCTTTAGTGAAAAGTCACATGTTTAAGAGTGCATGGCAGCACAAACTGGATGATGCAGGGGATAGCACGAAGTTGATTGGGTGGGAAGGAAAGGCGGGTCTGTGAGGAGAAGTGAATAATATAAAAAATAACGCATGGTTTGAAATAACCAACAGAAGTGAAAAGTCGCTGTTTTCATCCTTTTGACACACTTTCGATTATATTTACAAAGACAGTGTTATTAGTTGAAGCAGTCTCTTCAAAAATGACCTATTCGCCCGGCAGTGGTGGCACATGCCTTTAATCCCAGCACTCGGGAGGCAGAGGCAGGTGGATCTCTGTGAGTTCGAGGCCAGCCTGGACTACAGAGTGAGTTTCAGGACAGACTCCAAAGCTACACCATTTCGAAAGGGAGCATCAAGAGGAAATGCTGGACCAAAGCAAGACTGAAAACCAGCTGGGTAAAATCCAAGCTCTGCATCTCCATGCCTGATGTCAAAGCGCTCTTCAGATCTCCAGTTCCTTTCAGTTCTGTTGACTGCAACAGACTTTTCCCTCTTGGACTGGGTCCACTCCCTGTTAGCAGCTCTCCTCAGCAGTTATCCCATGACTCTAGTATCTCCAACATTTTGGTGTCTCCAAGGCAATCCAGGCTTCACTCCCACAGCTTCACACAATGGCCTCTCTAGGCCTCCATTCAGGGACACCCCGTCACAACCCCGGCACCAGCGGCTTTTCCATAGACCCTTTCTTCTACCCTTAAAGCTAAAGCGAGAGCCACATAGCCGGAGCTGCCAAGTTCTGCTGTTTATTGGGGCTGGAACATGGCCCCCTCATTCAATTACATCTTCACCAGTTTTCTGTTTTCAGGGTTTCCTCCACTGTCTAAGCTTGGCTGTCTTGAAACTCAATCTCTAGACCAGGTTGGCCTCAAACTCAGAGATCCACCAGGCTCTGCCTTCGAATTCTAGGATTAAAGGTGTGTACCACCAACACCTGGCTGTAAACTTTTCTTTAATTCTTTCAACAAACTGGAAGTTTAGCTGGGTGGGGTCTTGCCATGAGGTCACCACTCCCTTTATTCCATCTAACACCAGGCTTTTCTTTAATTCGTCTATCTCCTTGAACACAAGATTTAGCTCTTTTCCACTTCCTTGTATCCCTTACTCCTTGAACTGTCCATTTTGTATTTCTCTTTGCTCAGCTTGTTCCTTTTCATTATAAATCTTCATGAGAGTTAACACTAATAACCACACGACAGAGCCAGTACGAGGCTGTTTTGAAATCTCCTCTACTCTTCAATTTAGCCTCAGTAGACATTTCAGACAAAGGCAAAAAGCAGCCACATTCTTCACCAAAATATCACAAGACCAGTCTCTAGGCCACATACTAACATTCTTCTCCTCTGAAACCTCTGGATCCAGACCCCCACAGTTCAAATCACCCTCAGCATCACTGTCTTCCATGCTTCTACAAGGATGGTCCACTGAGACCCACTTAAGCATTCAATTGCTTTTCTAATCCAAAGTCACAAAATCCACATTCGTCTAAACAAAAGCATGGTCAGGCCTATCACAGTAATACCCCAGTCCCTGGCCCCAACTTCTGTCTTAGTTAGGGTTTTACTGCTCTGAAGAGACCATGGCAACTCTTATAAAGGAAAAACATTTAACTGAAGCTTGTTTATGGATTCAAAGATTTAGTCCATTAGTGTCAAGGCAGGAAGCATGGTGGCATGCAGGCAGACCTGCTGGAGAAGGAGCTAAGAGTTCTACATCTGGATTCGCAGGCAGCAGGAAGAGACTGTGTGCCATTGGTCCTGGCTTGAGCATTTGAGACTTTGAATCCCACCCCCAGTGACACACTTACTCCCTTGAAACAGTATCTCTTACAGAACCTGCAGCCAATAAGCCCAGGTAATTCTCTTGTGTCTGTCCCACCAGCTGTGGAGTTACATGTCCGTGTACAGCTATGCTTGGCTTTTTCTTTTTCTTTTTTCCTGGGTGCTGGAGACTTGATCTTAGTTCCTCGAGTAAGCACTCACCCACTGAGCCGTCTCTGGTGAGATATTCTTACCCACAGTAATCAAGTGAGCCAGAGAAGTCATACAAAGGAAAGAATTAACAATCTAGTAAGTAAGTTAGAGCTAAGACAGGCAACCCCAGAGGCAAGGAAATGGGTCAGTGGTGAATCCTGCCTTTCCCCTCACTAGGTGCTGTGGTTGATATAGATGAGAGCACTGCTTTCTCGTGGCCTGTGTGTGACCGGTGTGGCAATGGGAGATTGGAACAGAAGCCAGAAGATGGGTAAGGCTGCCTGAAACCCCTGGGGCCCAAAAAACACTGCAGTATGCCAGCCCCAGGTCCTGCCACCTTCTGTCCTGTATGTGGGTCCCCTAAGCACAGAACGAACCCACTCTGCTGAGCTGCAGGATAGAGGCTGTGGTGCTTCTTTGTGGGTTTTCCTAATGGAGAATCCTGTTTTTGCAGCTCTTCCTGTCCTTAAAAGTGTAGAACTGAGCTTTGTACTTAGCTCCTTCATTATTAGGAGAAGAAAGAATAAGTACAAATGTGAACAGGTAGGACACGCTGCATGGCATGTCGAGGACCCCTGCACTTTCCCAGGGGACAGTGAGCAGCTGCATGGCATGTCTAGGACTCCTGCACTTTCCCAGGAGACAGTGAGCAGCTGCACTGCATGTCTAAGACTCCTGCACTTTCCCAGGGGACAGTGAGCAGCTGCATGGCATGTCTAGGACTCCTGCACTTTCCCAGGGGACAATGAGCAGCTGCATGGCATGTCTAGGACTCCTGCAGACTTTCCCGGGGGACAGTGAGCAGCTGCATGGCATGTCTAGGACTCCTGCAGACTTTCCCGGGGGACAGTGAGCAGCTGCATGGCATGTCTAGGACTCCTGCAGACTTTCCCGGGGGACAGTGAGCAGCTGCATGGCATGTCTAGGACTCCTGCAGACTTTCCCGGGGGACAGTGAGCAGCTGCATGGCATGTCTAGGACTCCTGCAGACTTTCCCGGGGACAGTGAGCAGCTGCATGGCATGTCTAGGACTCCTGCAGACTTTCCCGGGGACAGTGAGCAGCTGCATGGCATGTCTAGGACTCCTGCAGACTTTCCCGGGGGACAGTGAGCAGCTGCATGGCATGTCTAGGACTCCTGCAGACTTTCCCGGGGACAGTGGCAGCTGCATGGCATGTCTAGGACTCCTGCAGACTTTCCCGGGGGACAGTGAGCAGCTGCATGGCATGTCTAGGACTCCTGCAGACTTTCCCGGGGGACAGTGAGCAGCTGCATGGCATGTCTAGGACTCCTGCAGACTTTCCCGGGGGACAGTGAGCAGCTGCATGGCATGTCTAGGACTCCTGCAGACTTTCCCGGGGACAGTGGGCAGCTGCATGGCATGTCTAGGACTCCTGCAGACTTTCCCGGGGGACAGTGAGCAGCTGCATGGCATGTCTAGGACTCCTGCAGACTTTCCAGGGGGACAGTGGGCAGCTGTCAGCAGACACCCCTCTGCTGCCCACTTTTCTTACCCTCCTAGGCTGAGGTCAAGGCTAACTATTTGTTTTGGTTATGGTTTCTGTGTTGGATGAAACACCGTTACCAAAAACAAGCTGAAGAGGAAAGGGTTTATTTGGATTACACATTGTAGTACATCATTGAAGGAATTCAGGACAGGAACCCAAGCAGGGAAGGAACCTGGAGACAGGAACTGATGCAGGAGACTGATGTTTACTGGGTTGCTCCCCATGGTTTGCTCACCCTGCTTTCTTACAGAATCCAGAACCATCAGCTCCGGGTTGGCACAGGCAGCAATGGACTAAGCATCAGTCACTAGTTAAGATGCCCTTCTGCCTGAAGCCCAATCTTAGGAGGCATTTTCTCACTTGAGGCCCCCTCCTCTCAGATAACTAGTTTGTTTCATGTTATCATACAGCTAGCCAAGCACAGTGTCAGAACTATTTGTGTCTCTGGAGTTGCTTCTCTGCCTCCTAGTGGACTGTGTCACAGGACAGACCAATGAGTGTCCTCATCACTTGTTTCCTAGAAGCCAAGAGCATGGCTGAGAGACACTCAGCAGTTCAGAGCATGGACTACCTCCAGAGGACCAGGCTGGGTTCCCAGCACCCACATGGCAGCTCACAAATGTCTGATGCTCTTTTCTGGCTTCTTCAAGTGCCAGGGTATACATGGTAGACAGAATACATACAGGCAAAACAGCCATATAAATAAAATAACTTTAATTATTCTTCTTTTTTAAAGAAGCAAAGAGCATATATCTTCTTGATGCCTACTGGGTTGCTGGCCTTGTGTGCGCACAAGTCACTTCTAGATTATGTCAAAGAAGCGTGGGTCCGTGTGAAGTCAGTGTGGGGGTGATGACGCCAGGGTTGATGGTTAAGCTTGTCCTGCCAGAGGGTGAAACCCCATTCCCTGACCTTCGCTTCTTAGAAGACTACCTTCCCCCATGCTCCTCATGAATAATGCCTCTAATAACAGCTTCCCACTGTTAACCCACCAGAACAGTCCAGTCCCTGGCTGCTTCTGGCTGGTTCCAATAATTTAATTCTGACAGCAAAATTTCTGTCACTAAACAACTGTGTTTAGAGAATTCTGTCTTTGCTGGAGAACTCTTCTGATATGTCCCTCCCTTGTTGCTTACATTCTCCATGTTCCTTCACACAACAGAGGCTCCTTCTCCTGTGGGGACTGTTCACAACTGGTTGTGTCCCCTCTTCAAAAGAGGCAACTGCACGTCTTTCTGGACTGTCCCACGAGACCCAAGAGTACTGTGAAGGTCAAGGTAGGAAAAGGGACCTAGAACTCATGCTTGATTCCATGTGTCTACTCTGGACTACAAGGATGAGACTGGAACAGGGTACAAGTGTGTTCTGTGGTTTACCTTGTGGCACACTGCCTTCAATTCTTGGGAAGGAGAAGTAGGGGTCCCCTGTCATAGTTTCTCTATATAGTGTCTTACAAACAGCTGGGATTCAGTGTTATCCTTAGGAGTACCTTGCGGGAGTGCTTGCCACTTGGTGGGATGTCACTGAGTCCTTCTTCCCTGTTACTGCAGCTGCTGGAGAGCAGTATTTCTTCACTGCTGGTGTCTGCTGCCTCCAAGGATGGGGTAAGTATGGGGGAGTGGGGAGCAACCTGAGTGTGCCCTGTGCTCTTGAACCTGTGTGAAATTGCCCCTCCAGAAAGACCCCTTGGCTGTATATGTTCATTTATAACAAATCATGCTATCATAACAACACAAGTCACTTATATTAAAACATCCACCTTACCACTGCCGTGCAGTGTATAATAGCAGAGTCAGATCCTTCCCTCTTTGGAAATGGGATTCTCTTCAGATCAACCTTTAAGCAGACACTGAAAATCTTCCTCTGTGAAATAGACACACAGTCTGGGAACTAGAGCTTCTTCATGATTCCCAGGCAAAAAACAATTGCCTAAGACATGCTTTTTATTTGTTTATTTCTCTCTCTCTCTCTCTCTCTCTCTCTCTCTCTCTCTCTCTCTCTCTGTGTGTGTGTGTCAGTGTGTGTGTGTGTGTGTGTGTGTGTGTGTCAGTGTATGTGTGTGTGTGTGTCAGTGTGTGTGTGTGTGTGTGTGTGTGTGTGTGTCAGTGTGTGTGTGTGTGTGTCAGTGTGTGTGTGTGTGTCAGTGTGTGTGTGTGTGTTTGTGTGTGTGTGTGTGTGTGTGTGTGTGTGTGTGTGTGTGTCAGTGTGTACATGCCACAGTAAGCAAGTAGATGTTAGAGGACAACTTGTAGGAATCGGGTGTCTCCTCCTGCCCTGTGGTTCCCAGGGATTGATTGAACTCAATTTATCAGGCATGATGACAGGCAACTTTACATACTGAGCCATCTGGCTGGCCCTGAGACACTTTTTATTTTTTTACTGCTGGATATTCCAGACTCTGAATAACGGTTATTTCTCAGAACTTTTGGGGTTGCCTGCCTTGAGAATTACTATAGCGAGACTTAGTAAATTGTGGCATGTGCCTCCAAGAAAAGAATAACCACATTGTGAAGTTGGTCCTCAGAGTGGGACTTCTGTTCTTTGAAATGCGATTTACTGTGTAGAAGCTGTTTAAGGACACTGTAGGGAGCACAGGGTCTGAGTGTAGTCCACAGTCTTGCGTGTAACTGAGTGTGGTAGCACACAGCTGCAAGTTGGGAGTGGAAGCAAGATCAGAAGTTCAAGACCATCCTTAACTACATAACAAGTTTGCAGCTAGCCTGTGTCTACATGAAACCCTATCTATAAATAAATGCACTCTAGGTAACGCATGGAAGCGATAACCCGGAAAAGGGTGTCAGGGACCTGCATCCGTCTTGTTTACTGTGCCACGTGGAAAGCTGACCAAAGCAACTGTGGCTACCACAGCTGAATGTGTGGAGTGCTGACCCTCCTATTGGGTCTCTCCTTAGCCCTCCTGCCTGTCCCAGCCCCATGTCAAAAAGGACAGCTGAGACAGAGCTGTCAGGGTTTGAATGAAATCCGAAGATGCATGAATAAACTTTGAGGATTATTGGTCTGAGCTGTGGTTCTCAGCCCTGACTTATGATAAGGTGCCAGTTTGTTCCCCTGGTATAAAGCCCATCAGCTTTACAGCTCTTTGGTGGCCTTGCACTCTGTCCTGGAACTTTCATTGGAGCTGCTGCTGCTGCTGCTACTGTCACAGTTGACCAAAGAGTGATGCTTTGGCACCAAGTTAGAGGACACAGCTGACTTCCTCATTCTGTGAAGGTCAGCAGTCACCATCACCTAAAGCTTTCAAGCCCATTGCATTGCTCACACGTGGTCCTTCTCCATGAGGGACTCCCCACAAAGACATCCCATCAAGGTAGCTTTTATCTCTGCAGAAAGGAGCACCTGGTAGTTGGTAGTTAGCCCAGATGGGAAGCATGAGACTGGGACTTGAGGAACTTACAGTGTGTCCAAGGGGACATTTCCGGGTCTATTTGCTGAAATTTGTCTCCTGCCTTTTGGTCTTTGTGGGGGGGAACATGAAACAGTGAATGATGCGGGACCAGGAGAACAACAAAACTGATGTTGAAACTTTCCAGTGGGATGTGTGTGCTCGCGTGGGTGCTTAAGAAGGTGGACCATGGTTTTCTGAGAACATACCCTGTGGAGAAAATTGGGGAAAGCATGAAAAGTCCTGCTTGAGAGTGAATAACAAAATGTACCCAACCTCCCTACCTAAACAAACGTAAGACCCACAGCCGTCAGTATCTACATTCTGACCTATGGTGCTTAGAGACTGATGTCTGCCCTCTGACTCAGTGGCCACCATGAACACTGATATCCCAAAAAGGCAGTGTCTGGTGCCCTCTGTAACATAATACCTCTTTGGGGATCAAGACACCAGGAAAAACTGGCAGAAATCCTGTCTTCTTTCTTTGATTTCCTGCTAGCTGAGGTATATTGTTTCTGCAACACACTTAACTTCTCAACCAGAATGCTCTCTCTGGTAGATGAAAACCTACTGATAGGAGTTGGAAAGGCATGTGGACATGTGTTCTTGTATATGGAAGTGCAGGAGTGCATGCACTTATATGTATGAGTCTGCTTGAACGCTGGCTGTGTGTGTGTGTGTGTGTGTGCATTTGAGGAGTCTACTTGGACACTGGCTATGCATGCATATACATTTACCTGTGTGTGCACACTTGTGCATACCTGTGCACAGATGTTAAGTGAAATGACACATGGCTCTTGGTATTACCTTTGTAGGTGCTCTAGTTTCAGAGTCTACATCAGTGGGCCAAAGGGACAAACTAAGCGTGGAGCACATTTTAGCAATCTCTCTCCACTGCTCCCCAGCTCTGTTCTCTGTTCAGAGGTAAAAACCAGCAGGACCCTTACCTCTGACCTGGAGTGGAGCCTGACAAAAGATGGCTGTCAAAGGCCTGTGTGCAGACACAGCTCAGTCACCCACTCTAGATTCTGTGGGTTTTCTGGGTGAGAATGTACATTCACAAAATACAGAGAATCAAATTAGGGCTCTCCATAAAAACCATACTCCATTCTCTGGAACAAATGTACTGTTTCTGGTTAAGATACATGTTAAAATTCTGTGTTTACTGTGGTCACACTGTGAATGAAAGGAACAAAACTAGCTATTGTTGTTTTTGCTGTTTCTCACTAGTGATGGTACAGTGATGTGGGGTTGAAGTCTGTTCCCTCATCTTTCAGAAAAGGCACACATGTATTCTGTCTTTAAAAAATAGAGAGAGACAGGGAATTGGCTGTAACTCAGCAGAATAGTAGTTGCCTAGCATGCAGAAAAACTTGGGTTCAATCCCAGCACTGATACAAAATTAAATGAATACATACTTAAAGTCAGATAGACACATTTTTATATATGCAGATACATACTCATATGGGCAGCATATGAATTTGCTGATGTAAATGTTCTAAACTGTTAATGTTAATTTCCCCAAAACATATATGATTTATAGTTTAAAGTCCACTCATAGGTGATGAAGCTGAACCTAACATTTTACATAGAAATGATTTTTTCTGACCTTTATGAAGCCCACATTCTGTACTTTTGAACTGGGCATGGTGTTTCACAGCTGTAACTCAGCACTTGAGAGGTAAGGCAGGAGAATCAGGAATTTAAGGTTGTCCTCAGCAAGTTTGAGGTCAGCCTGAGCCACATGGCATAAGACCTTGCCTCAAAAGAAAACAAAAAATTCATACTTTTACCAGAGAAAAGCAGGGGACTGTCTGGGTCATCTTTTTCACACTTAAACAAGCACTGGTGAAAGGGGAGTACGGAGCTGTACCTCTTTCATCGTCCTTCTGTCCGCTCTTGGTGACCTGATCCTGTACCGGTGCTCTGCCCACACCTCACTGTTGAGCAGACTGCCAACCTGCTGTCCACGCCGTGAACCTGTCAAGGCTCTGATCTTCCTCTTGTCCAGCAGTTCTCATTTTTCCCATCAGGCTATTGAGTCACGCTGAAAACCTTGCTTATTTTGTACTAAGGAATCCAAAACTCTACAAAGTAAAGCTACACTGGGAAATTGAAATGTAAGCATATGTTATACTTACATCCCAAACTGATCCTCTACGAAACATCCATCACTCTGCACACAGACATATGAGTCCATTCTGGCTTCATCCGGATGCTTCATCTCTGTTCCATCAGCTGGTACCCTCAAGACAGGGTTGCAGTCACAGAAGCCTCCCAGCCAAGGCTCTTGGCCCAACTTCCTTGGGGCCTGACTGGGCTGGCCACCTTTCCTAACTGAGCTTAGGACATCACTGTGGTCAGCCCAGACTGGGGTGACACTAGGGACACAGGTAGAATGCCAGGAGCCAAAGTCTATATTGGCCACACTTTCTGTCCATCTCCTTGGCCCTAACACCTTGATCATAGATGGCCTGAATTCATATGTACAAAACTAAATGCTCAAGGGTTGTCAGCTGCCTTGTGCAGGACAGGTCAGGGTGCCTATCACACTCTATGCTTGCCATCACCTTCGGCTGTATCAGTCTCGTCCTCACTGGAAATGCTCTGAAATTGGAGCTGTAAAAGCCCAGACAGGGCACAGCCACACCAGGGAGAGAAACCCTGTTGCCCAGTACCTGTGTTTATGTCTGGAGATGAAATTTTCCCAAGGTTAACTTTGTGAGTAAAAGCTCAAGTCACATTACCACTGCACATAAAGACATGGTTAGCCCATGAAACCCAAGAAGAAATGGAATCCAATTGAAGAGGGAAGTTTGGGGCAAGCACCAGGAAATCCTTTGACCAGAAGTGTTGCTAGATTGGGGAAGTGTCCCCAAAGGAAGTGGGAGACATGCAAGCCAAAAGCCCAGCCCCCATGGAAGACTAGCACTTCCTCTGCTGTTGTATTGTCTTCCAAATCCTGTCCTAGGCCAGTTTATCCTGGCAGCCACAAAACAAAACAACAAGACTCAACTATCAGAATCAAGTCATAAAGTAGTTCATTTGTTTGCTACAATAAAGGGGACTTTTATAGCACACCCTCAACCATCACCCCCCAAATGCTATTTTCCGTTGGAAGGAAGGTTGCAGCTTACGGAGGGGCCTTTGCCCTAGCTGTGGCCTTGTTGTTGGGAACAGGATGTGCAGGAGTCCAGGACTGTTTGCTTTAACCAGCATGCTTCTATCACTGCAGAGTTATGAAGTGAAGAATGTCCTTGGGAAGGAGATGGGGCCTTTACTCTGCTTTGTCCAGTCTGCCACTCCACAGCAGGCCAGCTGCGTCACACTGGAGGAAATTGAACTTCTAGGTGCAGGAGGCAGCGGCCATCCTTCTTCCTGACATCTGGGAACTTGGCACTGAGGGTGGAGGTTTGATTTGGGGAGCTGTGTTAACTCCACAGAGTATTTTTATGGTTTTAAATTTAATGGTTTTTTCCCCCCTTGGTAATACGATTAATACGATGGTTTTGTAAGTTAAAAATCAAAATACCTTTATTATATCTTTTTTAATACCTTCCTATAAGTTTGAGGACATGTTTCTAAAGCTTGAACATCCCTGTGGTCTTCATTTTGCATTACTTAGGCAATATTATTGATTTATTAGGAAATGTTCATTGTTGTTGCTTTAAATAAAGTATTTAAGACTTTACCAATATTTGTACATTTTTTTTCTTTGTGGTATTTAATGTTTCCAGAAAGACTATTCTTTAAAGCTTCAACCAGTATCTCATATTGAGATGTTGCTGCTCTGCTCTAATAAATAAATATCCAACCCAGACACTGGAGTTTTAGTATTCTTAGGACTGCCAGAGATGGCACTGTCACCCACAATGTAGATGCACTGGGTCTGACAAAAGCTGTATTAAACAAGTTTTTGTAGCTCACTCCACCACACACCTGTCAGAGGGCAAAGATCACAGACTCACAGCGTCCCACCATCCTGTGCTTTGGGCAGGATTTAAGTTACTAACCGAGCTACATATTTGGACTCTGAACGTTTGGTTTTTCCTTCTGCACACAACACAGTAACAACAGGCCGTGTTCCTAACACACGGTTTTCTTAGGAGAAAGGCGCACAGCTTTTGGGGGAGTAAGCTCTCAAACATTACAATTAATGGCGTTTGGGGCTGTCCTTTTTATATACAAAGGTGTCCTGATGCACACTTTGAAATATACATGATGTCCCTAGGATTGAGGAAAATGAAAGCAGAGCTACACAAGCAAGGAGGAATCCTGTTTCTGACTTCTCGTCCTTCAGTTGTTCTCTGGCCAGCCCCAACCCAAGTCTGCACACTCTCCTTCCACCTAACATGGAGTAGCTATGTTTTCCCATGTTCCATGAGGCCAACTCTGCCAGGCTTCCGAGCACACTCACCATCTCCTTACCCCGTGTGGGCACCACACCTGGTCCCGTGGTTTCCAGGCGCCTGTTTTCCCTGGTGAGGTCCCAGGACATTGTGTGCGGGAGAGACTGAATATAGGAAGCTGCAGCAATTTAAATGCTTCTTTATTCTTACAAATATTGTAAAAATTAATACAAAAAGCATGCGCAGTCTCTTCCTCTTACTTACAAAAGTCTTCGAAAAGTCTTCTTTCTACAAATGTACCTTAGCTGCAATGGTAATAAGACGTAGAAAAGGCTACCATTATAAAAATAATTTAAGGGGGAAAGATATAGCTTCTCTCGCAGTCCAGTGTCCAAGCTGCAGCTTCCGGTCGCTCGCATGTCCCAAAGAAACTGCAGCAGCTCTGGCGGCGTCCACTCCCGGCCGTCGGGGTCTGAGGTATCAGTCGTTTGGAGTCTCTGAGGCCCACGCCACGCGTTACCGGCAGTCGGTGCCGGTGGGCGGCAGGAAAGGCGGGCTGGGCAGCTGTTTGAAGAACTGCCGGAGGCCGGCCAGGTCCCGCGTCAGCTGCTCCACGCGCTGGTGCAGCTTCTCGTTCTCGGCCGACAGCTCCACCAACTTCTGCTGCATCTCCTGGTTGCGGCGCTTGGCCTTGTCGCGGCTCTTGCGCACAGCGATGTTGTTGCGCTCACGCCGCTGCCGGTACTCGGGGCTGCCGCGGTCTGGACCCCTCTTGCCGGTGCCCTTCTCTCGGACGGGGCCGGCCGCGAGGCTCGGCCCTGGGCTGCCTCGAGGGGGCTCGGGAGACGTGGGCGGTGTGGGTTGCGCCGCGGCCGCCAGGCTCACCACTGTCTGCGCGCACACGGCCACTTGCGCGGGCAGCAGGGAGCCCGGCGCGTCGCTGTCGCCCCAATCGGGCTCACGCTTGAGCGGGCCCCGGGTGGCTGAACCCGCGCCTGGGGGTCGAGTGGGGCCGCCGGGCAGCAGCTCCAGGCCGCCCGCGCCGGCCGCTTTGTGGTTGCTGTTGAAGAGGTCGGCGAAGAGCTCGTCGTGGCACAGCTCCAGGGTGGGCACGGCGGCCATGGAGTCAATGTAGGCGCTGAAGTCGATGGCGCTCTCGTCGTCGTACATGGCAGGGGCCGTGGAGCTCGGCTCCCCTAGATCCGCCGGTTCGGGCCCGCGGCCCGGCTTGCCCACTCTGCCTGGCTCGTAGAAGGCCGTGGGCTCGGTGGGCCAGGGTGCGCCGCGCGCGGGGCTGTCCAGGCTGAAAAGTGCGGCGCTCATGGCGGCGTCGGCCTGGCCAGGCGTCCAAGTTGGGCTGTCACCTCGCGGGACCGGGCCGCCGCCTTTTCTAGCCCCAGCTGACAAGCACGCCCCGCCCCGGCACCGCGGGTCCGGGACCGGAGCGGGGAGGGACCGCCCGCGCTGCTGGGAACGACCCGCCCTCTGCCCGCACTCCCGGCCCTCCCTCCTTCCTGTTTGTGCGGTTTGGAGCTTACTTAGTCCTCCGAGCCTGGAGCGAAATGAAAATCAGGATTTGACCCGACGCGCGCGAAGCCTGCCGCCTTCAGTCACCTCAGACGGCGGCCCGAGTCCACAGGTTCTGTCCTGGGCGCCGCCGCTGAGGAGCCAGGAGTGAACTGTAAGGTCCGGGTCCGCGGCTCAGCCTCAGACGGTCCCTAGCCAGCGCAGCCATCGGGCGTCTTCGGAATTCGAACCCGCTCCAGACACACTTCTCAGGGATGCCGAGGCTCAGCCACACTGCTTGGTGGATGGACGGATTGACGGGACCTCCCCCTGACCTCAGATGCCCAGGAGAGTGGAGGCCACCCTAAACATGGTGCGTTTTGCCGCACCTGACAGCGATCTTGGGTGCGCCAGCTTTTCTTCCAGGTTATTGAGGCTCTGCCACCTGGTGGTAGCATAGTGTCGCGCTGTTTCTTTTCCTTGCTAATTGTTCCCAAAAGGGGTGCTAAAGAAAGAAAAGGGGTGCTGAGAGAAAGCTAAGATAAACATCAATACCTATAAAGAGGTGTGAAGTTTCCAGCTCTTAAAAATGCATAAAAAGATGTGTTGCTAAATTCATGAAAAAATTAAGTGAAATTACAACCCCAGGTACTCAGAGCTGAGGCTGGAGGGATAGTTGAGCCCAAGAGTTCAAGTGCCTGAGCTCTGTCTCAAACAAACACAAGCCAAGAAAAACATTGGTCCAAATTCAGGTGTGTCCTTCGTGTCCCTCTCCTTAACTTATCTTTCCCATCCACCGGGTATTTTGGCCAACATCAGCTGGTCCACACACGGCAGCCCAGCTCCTACCATCAATTCCATAGGAAAATTAATGTTGGGCTGTGGAATATTTAATGGGTTTTCTGGAGAAGGGTAAACACAGTTGTGGAGTTTTAAAACAGTACACGATGTTGATGTTATAGCTAATGTTCATATAACTCATGCACATGCAGAGGAAAGACCTAGAACAAACTGCTTGGTTCTTAGTGCCGTAGAAGCATGACTAAGGCCCTCCTTGTCCCTCATAGAGGCTTCCTTCCAAGGCCGTTTTCGATGAGACAACCTGCTGTTTCTGGTACTTGGGTCTACTCTTAAATTTATGAAAACTAAGTTGTGTTTACAAGACACTGGGGCCAATTAATTCCTTAGGTTAGGAAGCCATTGACACCTTTGGGCTGCACCTGAAAGCTATGTGGTGTCTACATTCAGAAACCCGCTGGCCAGTGCGTAGTATTCACAACTGGACGTGAACCCCCCCACACACACACACATTTCCTAGAAGAAAGGAGACAAAGCATGAATGTATTGTGACATTTGAGAGCTATTAAAGACCCCTTAAAATATCGATCTAGATTTAGTCCTTGTGACAGCTGCTTGTAATCCTTTCATGACTGTCCACTGCACTCAGGGGCCTTTCCTAGCACCACAGGTGATGTTCTCATCTTGAATACAAACGCTTTATCACTGTGAGAAATCCATCATCCTGGTACTCACTGAAGCTGTTCTCAGCATACCTGTCAAAAAAGCCCTCTGGCTAGAATCCTTAATCCACCTCTTTGTCCTCCACAACCTTCTCACATGGAACATAGTGGAGAGGTTCTGAAAACCTTGCTGTGTAAAGTTCAGGAGACTAGCAATGTTGAGAGTGTTCTAGAGTTGAGGAGCATTGTCAGAGTTGGAAGGTCAGTCTGGATCCTGTCTGTGCATTTCACTCCACACAAGAACAGTTCTCTGGATGGAACACTCACAAGTGAAACATTTCTGAATAGTCCTAGGTAAAATTAATATGAAATCAAGTTTGAAGAGAAGTAAAACTTAGTTGACTTCAGTGCCCTCACAATTTGTTATTTCCAATATCAGAGTATATACTTTAAAAAACATTTCCATTTATTGTTATGTGTGTTTCAGGGGGAAAGAAAGGAAGGGAGACGGCACATTGTAGCATGCATTTGGAAGTCAGAGGACAACTTTCCCTTTTTATTTTGCTATTTGGGTCTACCTGCCTAGGCTGTAGGCGACATCTCCTCCTACACCCATTCCAACCTACTGTGATAATTTGAATAGGAGTGGCCCCCGTAGACTCCTGTGCTTGGCCCATAGGAGTGGCACTATTAGGAGGTGTGAGCTTGTTGGAGTAGGTGTGGCCTTGTTGGAGGAAGTGTGTCACTGTGGGGGCAGACTTTGAGGTCTCCTATGCTCAGATATGCCCAGTATGGCTCACAGTCTCCTTCTGTTGCCTGTGGATCCAGATGTAGAACTCTCTTAGCTTCTTTTCAAGCACTGTGTTTGCCTGCACACTGCCATGTTCTGCCATGATGATAATTGACTAAACCTCTGAAACCATAAGCCAGCCCCAATTAAATGTTTTCCTTTATAAGAATTGTCATGGTCATGGTGTCTCCTCACAGCAAAGGAAACACTAACTAAGGCACCTATGTAACTAAAGTATCTTTTTAAAGAAGGTGTAACAATATACATTTGATTCCAGGGACTCATAATATAATGGGGGATGGACTTACTTTACCATATAATAGAGTTTGCCTTGAGCAGCTGACATCTTGGCTGGGGGACCTCATAAAGGTGGAAGTAACCATGTGTTGATTGCCATCTTTGCTAACAATATAAAGGAGACAAATGATGTAACTCCACCACCTTCTTGGTTAATGTCACTGTATATCGCACAAGCCAAAATAATATCCATAAAACTTCATGGTCCCACTTAATCCTCTCTGTGTTAGATTCCCAAAACAGCACAAAAAGACTACAGTCTGACCTTAATAGATGAGATTGTGCTTATTAACACACAGAGAGAGAGAGAGAGAGAGAGAGAGAGAGAGAGAGAGAGAGAGAGAGAGAGAAGGATAGGCTCTTTCCCACAGGAAATGGAGGGGTCTTTGAGAGGGACACATGACTGGGACTCTTCCGGGGGTGGGTGAGGGGCTTGAGAATGAGGGATTTGGTAGGAGCTATGTTCAAGTGCTTTTATGTCTCTGCTTCCTGACAGTGTTTGCCCAGGTAAGACACACTATCTTGGGAGCCAGGCTGTTTCAACAGACATTCCTTTCTGGGCTGACCAATAATGGTTGGGCAAGGTCAGCCATAATCTCACAGGAATTCTGTTTTACAATCAAGACATTTGATTACTGGGGATCACCACCCCACTTTTACATTAGAACAAGGAGAAAACATCAGACATCTGAGATGTTTATTTTGTAATTTTAATATTTTGTTTTGTTTCCATCTTAATACAACTTTCACATGATTCTTTTATTAGCTCCTCAGGATAACTTGAAAGTTTCCCCAGACACATGTCCCCAACACTGACACACTAACAAAGAGAGCTAAGGCTTTGAGAGTCACAGATCACGTCAAAGATCCCGAGGGTAAATGACAAGTGTCAGGCCAGTGAGGAGCTGCTGTAGCAGGATCCCTGGGTCTCAGTGGCGGCTATTTCTGCCTGGTGTCTCCAGGCCCATGTTCCTCTAAGTGAGACAAACTGTTCTTGCCTCCCTCGATATTCCTCTATTCCATATGTCTGCTTTTGTTTCTGACAAAACTAACACCATATTTACTAAAGATCTCCATGTTGTTTTGTGGTGGTATTGTGTTCCCCAAAATATTGTGCACCCTAATAAACTTATCTGGGGTCAGAGAACAGAAAAGCCACTAGATACTTAGGCTAGAAAATGTTGGCACTCAAGCTTTTAATCCTAGCATTCCAGGGGCAGAAATCCATCTGGGATCTCTGTGAGTTCAATACCACATTGGAAACAGTCAGGCATGGTGACACACACCTTTAATCCCAGGGAGTGATGGTAGAAAGCAGAAAGACATATAAGGCTTGAGGACCAGGAACTAGAAGCATTTGGCTGGTTAAGCTTTTAGCTGGTTAAAAAAAGCTTCAGGCTTTCGAGCAGCAGTTCAGCTGAGAGCCATTGGGATGAGGACACAGAAGCTTCCAGTCTGAGGAAACAAGATCAGTTGAGAAGTTGGCCAGGTGAGGTAGCTGTGGCTTGTTCTGTATCTCTGATCTTCCAGTTCACCCCAATACTTGGCTCCAGGTTTGTTTTTATTAATAAGACTCTTTAGATTCATGCTACATTGTTTCCCTTTGAGGATGGGGATTTTATAAAAAATATAATCCCAACAATAATGTTCAAAATTGTGGCTTAATAAAATATGTCTTATGTATGATTATATATATGCATATATATACTGCCTATATGTGATTATTGTTTGTTATTTACATCATGTACTTAGCACCAAATTGACTGTCGGTAAATGTTCATGTAAACTAATATTGTTAGTTGTCAACACAGTTCAGATTTCTGAGTGCTTGTGAGAAAACTCCAAGAAAACAGTTCAGATTTCTGAGTGCTTGTAAGAAAACTCCAAGAAAACAAGTCCAGAGTCTTGTGACCCCAGTTTTTTTAAAAAATACAGAATTGTACTCAAAATGTGCTTTTATGTCCCTCCCAAGTGTAATGAATAGGAGTGGGTTTACTTTAGATTATTCACTACAACTGGCCATTGTTATTTGTTTATATGTCTTTATAGAAGAAACATTAAAACAAGTTTTTTTTTCCTATTTTCTAGGTTAAATAACTGCCATCTTTATACCTTCAGATGTCCTTGTCTATCTGATTGAAGTGGGGCCTGTTAGGTGTTAATACTCCTTCACAAAAGGGGAGAGGACTAGATCAGCCCAGACAATCTTACATAGACAAAGGCAAAGGTGGGGGTGTTATCTATCCATGTGACTGTAGACAAAGGAGGTATCTGTCCATGTGACTGTAGACAAAGGGGGTATCTATCCATGTGACTATAGGCAAAGGGGGTATCTGTCCATGTGACTGTAGACAAAGGGGGTATCTATCCATGTGACTATAGGCAAAGGGGGTATCTGTCCATGTGACTGTAGACAAAGGGGGTATCTATCCATGTGACTGTAGACAAAGGGGGTATCTGTCCATGTGACTGTAGACAAAGGGGGTATCTATCCATGTGACTTAATTAAGACACATAGTGAGTAGAGACTTCTTTTTTTTTTTTTTTCCAGAGCTGAGGACCGAACCCGGGGCCTTGTGCTTGCTAGGCAAGCGCTCTACCACTGAGCTAAATCCCCAACCCCTGAGCAGAGACTTCTTACAAGTTCTCTGTAAGTAAGCCTAGTAAAAATTGGTTCCCCAGAGTGAACTTTGAAATTAAATTTTGGTCTGGGGACCTTATGAAGAGGAGACAGACATTGCTTAGACCCTCCCTCCCTCAGAGAAAATTTTCACAACAGATATATTCATTTATAATACCATTACATCTCATGGTATTAAAAAATAAAAATTATGTAAATGTGGAAATTGATTTTGTAAAGAAAAATTTATGTATGAAGATTAAGATGAATGTGTGTTTCCAGAATGGGAAAAAAATAGAAAGTTGTTGCAAGTTGTTAGGGTCTGAGTAAGCTACTTAAGGTACATAGAGAATGAGATAATATATATGGTATTAAAGTCTCTAAGATCTAAAATTAACAATTTCAAAAAATTAGCTGAAACGTATGTCGAATCAAACTTAGAAGTATCTGGCTATTAAAATATTATACAGTAGTTAAAAGTACCAGAGTCATGTAACTACCCTTCTGGGTGTCTAAGAATCATACTTGGAGGCTATTGTAATGTGCTCAGAGGGACTAAAAGCAGAATATTTTCCCCTTATCCTCCAAGGTCAGTGAGGTCCCAGGGGACTGTGGCCATCTCTAGAAATGTTCTGTACTTGTGGAGAGTCACCTGTTCTCTTGTTCTCAGAGGCCATGGAGACACCACTCAGTAAATTCTAACCAGAGTACAGTCTACAAATAGGAGGGTCAACATACATGAAAGATTTCCTCAAGCTTCTGGGGAAGACATGGTTAGGCCCAAGCAAGGCTTTGACTTATCCTCACATAGAGAAACAACAGGTAAAGAAAGTCTGGAGAAACCAGGGTTCCTCACAAGCCCAAGTGACCACCGAGAACCAGATCCTCAACTGACCTTGATAGTACAAAAGCAATTAATTTGGGCTATCAGCATGGTATAACCAACATTAAGATGATCAGTATGTTCTTTAATAGTTCAAGGGACAGCAATCTTTAGACATTATACTTAACCATGTGAAATGTTATTTGGATAACTATTTTTTACTAACGATTCTCTTCCTGAGTATGTATATATATCCCATATATAGGATAAGATTTTGGCTTGCTTCAGCACCACAGTGTGTATTCACAGCTGAGAAAAACAGAGCTCTAAAGGCATCCACTTCTTTACGTATCCAACCACTGGGTCTGTCTGCCCACTAAGATCTAGCACTCCTGGGTCTGGCCCCTGTCTCCCTATCAATATGGATTCATACCTCTTTCAAGCTACATCTTTTCATAACAGACTCCTTCCCAGGTCCCACACCCATAATAAACCTCCCAAGACAGGTCGACTTTCTTCAGCCTGGTAAGAGGTGGTAAGACCCCCAACCCTGCGCAATTCCGAATAGTGAAATATATGCCTCTCATCCAACTTTTCAACTCTGCTGGCATCCTTCCCATTCTGACCCAGCTCACCCCTGCTAAATATCGACAGATCTCCCTGCCTCTACATGGGAACCCCTCTCTATGACACCCACCTCTTCTCACTCCTCTGTATGTCTCCCACTTCTACTCCTCTCCCTCCCACTTCATTTTCCTGGACAGTCTCTCAGTTTCACTCTGTAACCACATCGTCCATTTTCAGCCTTCTATTGATTATTTTTCAGAGGTTTCTCTAGAAGTTCATGGTGGCAATTGCAGGATCCACCAACGCTGACCAACTTAAAACTCTCCTCCGGTGATGTGAAATCAACCTCACCGACAGCCCTCAGATTCTTGGGGAGAGATCCTAGCCCCCACCCAATCATCTCCCTTCCTCTCATACCCCCCTCTGAAGGAAGTAACCACTTATATCACTCCCCTTCTTTTTATCTGTTCTCGAGGTTGGAAATGAAGTGTTAATGACCCACAAACCTCAAGGGGGCTGAAAAACTCCAGCAGGGAAGCTACTTGACTGATAACACCTGTGGAAGCTTCTGATCAGGAGACCTCACACAAAACCTGCTGGTGTCCACCACTTCCATACTGAAGGGGAACTGACCTGCAGATGGACTCTTACAACCCCAAATAACCCAGGCTGTTGCCAAGACAATATGTTTGGCTCTACACAAATTGACAGTGGAGCTCCATTGCTGAAGATAACACCTACACAACCCATTGAACAAGAAGAGGTCAAGCTGGTTCCTACATAGTACCTTCATTCCATGTTTTAGTGTCTTTAGTACAGGAAGGTACTCTGTAGGATATCAAAAGAGAAACATTAATACCAACCCAACCATAAAACCTTTGACTTACAATACTGTCCTGCCTGCAAAATATGATAGGGCAATAGCGACATAAAGCTTGTGGGAGTAACCAATTATTAGGATCAATCCATATGAGTCTACTAAATGGGTAGCATAATTTTATTAAGATATAAATTAAGGAAATGCACTCATGAATACAGAATGGAGTAGACAGCTGAAGTTGTCCTCTGATCTGACGTCAGGAGTGAATCCACATCACAGGCACAGGGATGCGATCCTACTCCAATTCCTTTTAAGAGGTCACATACAATAGCAGGAAGCACCACCTCCTTTGGGCTGTATAGCCCAAGGTCATGTGTGGACCACTACATTTCCCCCTTTTGGGGAGACAGAGGCATCTTCCTGGACCAAGTAGAGTCATTGTTGTGGGGTCCCATCTTCCTTCTGGAGACTTCAGAGTTTGCTATTGGGAAGACTTAGTTTCACTGTGGAAAACTTGAATATTATTAATATCAAAATGGAAAGTTTGGATTTAAAGATGACATGACATGAAAAAAAGTATTGTGAGAAATCAAGAACAAGGATGGAGAGAAATAGAATCTTGATAACAATGGTCCTTAGGTTATTGGTTTTCTTCTGTCTCACACCAGTTGGCTTTTCCAATATGAAACAGAATCTCTTAATTTTTTCTTTTATCAGCATACTTGGGTTTAGAGAAAGAGAGAGCCACATTCCAACTCCAAAGCCAGCTTGATTTATAATTGAACTGGGACCACAACTATTCTAAAGTTAAAGAGATATTGATGTTAAGCAGTGAGATATTATCTTGTAGAGTATATTGGTACCAATAGGTCCTTCCCTTCTACTGTAGACATCTGAGTGCCCAAAGCCTTATGATTTCTTAAAGATGGGCATCCCTATTCTCCTGTAAAGACAAAAACAGAACCCTGTCCTGAACTTTGTTTGTTGAGTTTGTCTTACAATTTATAGAGTTGTACATTGATGGATGAGCTATTACTTCTCCTCATCAAGGGGTTTTTCCTGTTCAAAGTGAATTTTAATTAATTTTGTTGCTATCCATAGCTTTTCTTCTCCTGCAGAAACAAAAGCAAAGCCCATCCTGGTTTTCATTCCAAAGACAATACCTCTTTGAAGTAAACTGGTTGGTTTAGCTCAGGATTTTTTTCTGTTGTCCAATGTCTCTCCACAGCTGTTGTTCCTTTCTCATCAGCATTGTGGTATACCTGTAATATGCTTTATATTGTAATATGCAAAAAAACTGTCTGATTTTATTTGAGACATAAGCTGGAGTATTGTCAGTCTTTTTTTTTTAACATTTATTCATTTATTATGTACACAGAAGAGGGTGCCAGATCTCATTACAGATGGTTGTGAGCCACCATGTGGGTGCTGGGAATTGAACTCAGGACCTCTGGAAGAGCGGTCGGTGCTCTTAAACTTTGAGCCATCTCTCCAGCCCAGTATTGTCAGTCTTAATTTGTACAGGTATTGCCATGATGGCCATAACTTCTAATAGGTATGCAATCACAGAATCAGCCTTTTCAGAATTCATAGGAGTTGCCCATTGAAATCCTGAATAGGTGCCAATAGTATGGTGTACATATTTTAACCTTCCAAATTCTGTGAAATGCAACACATCCATGTAGATGAATTTCTAAAATGATCTTATTAAATAAAAAAACACGGAGCCAAATATAGGGGTAAAGGCCTTAGATCAGGGAAATAGGGAAAGCCATCAGCCAACCTTACCTCACCAACCCTGCATCCCATTATGTAGCAAGCCCATAGGCTGAATTACTTTATTAATGGCTCTCAGATCAGTCAGCATTATCCAATTACAAGACTTCTTTCTAATAACAAATACAGGAGAATTCCAAGGGCTCATAGATTATTCAATGTGTTGAGCATTTGACTGCTTTTGAACCAGCTGTTCTAAAGCTTGTAGTTTTTCTTTTGTCAAAGGCCATTGTCCAACCCAGACAGGTTTATCAGTTAGCCATGTTAAAGGTAGGGCCATTGGTACTTCTGAGAGTTCAACAGTAGTTGTGCTCTGTTTGTGCATGGCCTGAAGAGTTGGTGGCTGGTTGTTTTTTCTTTTATAGAATCTTATGTTATTTCTAGAAACATGAATTGGTCTGTATTCCATTTCTGAGATTGTAGGAATTTTAATCTGGGTATTCCACTACTGTAACAAATCTTGGCCCTAAAAATTCATAGCTACATTTGCCATATGGATTCACCCTTCCTCTCTGTCCTTCTGGCCCTATGCATTCAACCCATCTCAAATTTTGTTTTACCTGAGATAGGGTTCCAATCCCTAGAAATTAGATATTTACCTCTTGAAGAGGCCAATTTGGATGCCATGATTTTGGTGTAATTATAGTCACATCCATACCTGTGTCTACCAGACCATCCAGAGCAATGCCATTAATTTGTACTCTAAGCTTTGATCTTTGTTCATTTATGGGAGTCTGCCAAAATATGTTTTATGGTGGATTTTTTTTTTAATTTTTTGACCCATCTATCAGAGCTGTTCTATCATCCAGTGCCATATGATTTTTTACATGAGACACTGGATTATTTAATTGTCCTGGAGAGGATTTCCTTCACAATGGCTGTAAATGTTTGGACCATGTTCAGTTTGGAGGCCTGTGAGAGGGCCCCTTGAGGAATTTCCCACTGGTAAAGGGTTACGTTCTATATCTATTGTTGATCTACATTAATTGGTCCAATGTTGGGCTTTGCCACATCTTCTGCATAATCCAGAAGGTTGAGGTCTCCCATCTGGGTTATTTCTAGAAGGAGTATTTGTAAGTAAGTTTGTTGCAACTCTGTAGGTTTGGTCCCAGATTTTGGCATCAAAATGTGAGTTTTGCAACTCTGGGGGAGGGGTATTCTGACCACTTGGGGAGTCAGGTGACAGCTAAGGCTGTGATGAGACAGCAGCCCTTGAAGGTGAGGTATCCCAGATACCTCAAGCTGCTTAGGGCAGCTCAGCCCTGGAGGTATCCTGGATACCTTGAGCTGCTTAGGACAGCTCTGATGACTGGAGGGCGAGGTATTCCAGATACCTCTAGCTGCTTAGAACAGCTCTGTCTTAGAGGGGAAGTTATTCTGACTGCTCAGGAGAGTTAGGCCTGGAGCTGCTAGGACAGCTCAGCAGGGAAGGGTATCCTTACTGTCCAGGAGTCAGGCTATACCTGGTGTGGTGGGGGATGGTCTCCCCACAGGATATAGCAATCCTGCCCTCTCCTGGAGAGCCACTACAGTTGAGCTTTGCTTAGCCCCCACTTAAGGGGGCTTCCTAGCAGAGCTCTGCTTCTTCTCTAGCCTAAGATGTTGCTTCTTTTGCTTCACTCTGCAAAAGGGGAAACCCCTGCAGAAATGTAGCAATCTTCTCCATCTCTGGGGAAAAGCGTTACTTTTTCAGTTCTCCCTTGCTCTGTCCACTATGGGAAATCTCAGCAAGGATCTTCTGTTCAGCTCCTCCTTGCTCCGGCTACATGTCTCAGCAAGGCTCTTCTCTGCACCGATGAATGAAGATCTTCACACCCAAAACTCTTTTGAGAAAGAGACTTATTTGGGAAGGAGGAGCCAAGGAGATTGGCTGCTTCTACCAGGGTGGAGAGAACAGCCCACAACTGAACAGGCAGGGTGGTTTATATAGGATGTCTTGTGGGTAGAGTCAACTAGGTATTGGTTAGTTTTTTTTCTGCCCAGGGATTGGTTAGTTTTGTGGGCTATGTGCAGAGATGGCCCTGATTTCAGATCCAAACTGTGTTTCTTTCACTGGCCTTTCTTGACTTTTTGATACTAATTCTAAGGCCAGGGCACATTTCTTTCACTGACCCTGATTCTAGGGACCAAGAGTGTTTCTTTTGTACTAGTTTCAGAGTCAAGGCATCTTTCCTTGGTTCTGGATGTAGGGATAAAGTGTTCATTTCTCTGGCTCATGTCCCAAACCCAGGCTATGTTTCTTTCTTTGGTTCAGAGCTCCAGGGCCAGGGTGCTACTTTCCTGCTCTCTGATTGGTTGGTTTCACAGGTCATTTGTCCAGGGGCAGAGATGGCTCTGATCTGAGCCAAACTGTGTTTCTGCCATGATCTGAACCATCTTTCCCTAGTTCTTGGCTCTAGGGTCAGCGTGGGTTTCTTTATCCAGCCCCTTTCCCTACAGTATTGCTTCTAGGAGCACCCTGTGTACAATTTCTTCTCATATGACCTTCTATACCACAGTTAAAATATTTGGTACCTCAAGGCCTCCTTCCTCCTCTGGAAATTGCCTCTCCTACCATAGTTAAGAGACTCAATACTGTTTGTATGTGCAATCCATTTCCCCAAAGGTGTTGACCTGATCTTTAAAGGTGTAAGTATTCTTTTGCATTCTGTATTAGCATTATCAAAAGCCAAAGATTGAGTTAATACTTGTCCTAATTGTGGATCTGACACTGCTTTGTTTACAACCATAGTCAGCCTTTGTATAAAATCAGTAAAAGGCTCTTGTGGTCCTTGGAAAAAATTTTCTGCTGTACAACATAGAGATATTCTATGCTCATCAAAAGTATCTTGTACATTTCTATCAGCAAAACATCCCTCACCAAGAATTTAATCTTGGGAGATCTCAAAACCTCTGGTCTTACCCTGCTGTTCCAGCTTTCTAGCTTCTTCTCCCAACCAGCTTTTCCATTGTAACTGCTGGCTGTATTCTAGAACAGCTGAGATTAACTGATTGCAGCCATCTGGTATGATTGTATTTGTGGAAGACCATGTATTTAACATCTGTTTTACATATGTTGAATGTATACTATAGGTGACCACCACTTTCTTAATGTTTTTTAAATTTCTTATAAATAGGTTGCAAAATATATTCCACATATGGCTCAGGATGTCTATCATCAGTTGGCTTCTCACAGATGGTTGCAGGATAAACCATTGTATAAGAGACATCTGGTGATGTTATGACTTGCATGGCCTTGCCCCTCTGTTTATTAGTTTCTTTGTCATCTTTACTGAGAGATTCTTCCAGAGTTTGCAATCCAGTCTGTTGCAGCGTTTGAATCTCCTCTGTTGTAAAGGATTCTAGAAATTTCATGGAATCATGCATCTTTTTATGTTCTTCTAAAACGTATGATTCCATAGACCTTATTTTATCAATTAGTGATAATCTTTCCTCCTTATAAATTATCTGAATAGCATTAATATTGCTCTGAAGAATGATTATCTTATCCATTAAGTATTCATATTTATTATCAATAGAATAAAATCTGGTTGTACAGCTATTATTAATGGACTGAAGTTCTTGTGGTAAGTTAGCAGATTCCAAAGGAAGAAGCCTTTTATTTAAGTCTTCATTACTACCTTTTAGAGCCTGAATCAATCCCATTAATGCCTCATTTTTGCTATTAATATTGAGCCAATTTTTTCAATGATATGATGTGAATTATTATGCTAATCGCCATAACAGTGAATATCATATACATCCCAGGAAGGTCATATATGTCCTGCAGAAATTCATTCATCATACAAGCAAAGAAAATTTTAAATACCTGAGATGTAATATTTACTGCCATTTTTTGAGAAATATTCAAAATCTGTAAAGAAAATTTTATTAATTTATTTTATTAATCAGTTTAAAGTGTGAAATTATCAAATAATTTACCTCAGATAAAATCCTCAAAAGATTGTCCTACGTGTCCAGATGTGCCAGATGTAATTGACCAGGTTGAGCAAATGGCTGGTTCATTTGATGTTTTTTGGATATAGTATCATTGCTTGGCCAGTAGGTGTCGCAGGTGTAGCACCAAAACAGGTCTGGTGCAAGCTGACTCAGGTCCCTGAATGGCTCCTGTGAATTAAATACAAAGTAGAGGGGCACTGTAGGAGCCTAAAAATCCAGCCTATCTCCTTCCTAAGTCTATCAAAGGTATGTCCCCCTAATTTAGGGTTGGTCAGTTTGAACAAGAAAAAGATGACTGACCTTGAACTCATTATCAGCTAGTCTATCAGCAGGGATCCTAGTGGTGGAGAAAAATCCACCAGACTTTAAGCTTTTCTGTCAGGTGCAAAAGCCAGCCATTGTGTAACTTCACTGTCTTTATTATCTAGTGATGCCTCTGCCCCCTTTCAGGGAATCTAACTCCTGTTTCCCCATTCCTAACTCTCACAAGTCTGTCTGATGGGAGCCATAAGCCTCATCATATGCCCTTGACACACATGCCGCCATATTTGGGCTTCTCTCCTCTTTTTCTAGATCTAGGCCTTGCTTAAGTCTCCATAGCACCAGAACCTCTTCTCAGAAATCAAGTGTGTAAGGATTATGTCCTTAATTACATCACTAGCCTGCAACGGCGTCCCAGCCTAAAAAGCGGGCGTGCCCTCTGTGCCCTCTCTCTTTCCGCACTCTCTCCTTCCATATTCTCTCCCCTCCTCTCTCTCTCTCTCTCTCTCTCTCTCTCTCTCTCTCTCTCTCTCTCTCTCTCTCTCTCTCTAATAAAGCTCTAGAAAGGTAACCATGGCTCCTGACTCTTCCGTCACCGATACATCCAGCACTCTGCTCTGTCTGCGGCCCGTAGTGGCCAGCCATGAGCACGCAGTTTAAACAACACAGTGCCCATGCTGCAGTTAGGCGGTCAGGCTAGAGTAGATAATCCCCATAGCAACATTCCCTGTTGGCTGAACAACCCATGATTAAAGTCCCTCCCTGCTTGCACCCCCCTTGCCCACCTATAGATGCCTTAAGAGGAAAATAAAATTTTGGAACTTGATCAGACATCCTGTGTTGCTCTCATTTGCTGAGTTTCTTGTCCCTCTCACTCACTGGCCCTCCCTTCAGGTCCCTGTTGAAGGCCCCGCTGACCAGGGCACCTTGTCCCCAGTGGTGGGGCTGAAGCCACGAGGGGCTCGGCAAACATCATACCCAGGCAAGCCGGCAGACAGTGGACCAACGCGGTGCATTTTGTCGTGAGTGAAGATCCGGAGAGGAGATCACGTGGGACCAACCGTGTAGTGGGTAGCCATTCCAGCTTTGATCTGGAAGTTCCAACCCCCATTGAGGCTTTGGCAACTATCATGTCTACAAGGTGGGGCCAAGGGAGGACCCTGGAGACCCAAGATCGGGTTGGGCCAGCGCTCTCTCTGTTCCTGGACCCTAGACGGTAGAGGTTGACCGTGCAGAGCTCCAGAGAACATCGCTGGACTACAATACACCTACCCCAGACCCCGAGACCCACCTATCCTTTCATTTGTAAGTTACCCACTAAATAAATCTTCCTATTAACTACGTGGAGTGGCCTTAATAATTTCACCAATACAGGCGCCCATGAGACAGATCCAAGGACAGACATTTGGTGCCAACACAAGGTGAGTGAGTCACTATAGGACAAGCATTTAGTAAACAGGACCTGTTTATTTCGGGTTTGAAAGAATCTCTCAAGACACAAGGAACTAGGGTAAAGAAAAAAGGTCTTAAATTTTTTTTTATTATATTGGGGACCTTTGTCCTTGGTTTCCTCAAGAGGGAACTGTAGATGAAAAAAAGATGGAAACGAATAGGAAATTGTTTAAGAGATTATTATCAAACTTTTGGCCCTGAGAAGGTGCCTGTTAAGGCCTTTTCTTATTGGAACTTGATAAATGATATCCTAAAGGTTTATAATAATTCTCCAGTTATACAGAAATGAATAGAAATGGGAGAACGGACTCTCAAATGTGTCTCCCGTCCACCGTCAGTCTGTCATTCCATTACAATCCATATACCTGAGACAGCTAAACCTGACCCTCCACCTTCAGGAAATAAGGACTTTAAAACTCCCTACCCAGAGGACAAGCCCAGGGGCTATCAGGTTTGTCGTTCCCCCTCCCCCCAACCCAGCCGCACCCTCTCCCAGACCCAAACAATCCATTTCCGACCTCTGGTGGGCTACAGCTGGAGTGCAGAGCTGGACCTCTGTTCCTCCACCCAATCAACACGAACCCCTGAAATGGGGACCCAACTCCTTAACACCGGTGTGTACGGGCCCCTGCCGCAGGACACCTTTGGTCTCATTATTGGCAGAGCCAGCTCCTCCCTCCAAGGGATTCAAGTTTTCCCAGGGGTCACTGACAATGATTACACAGGACAAATAAGGATTCTTGCCTCCTCCGGCTCTGGCGCTATCTCCCTCCAGCCAGGAACCCTCATTGCTCAGCTGCTGCTGTTCTCCCTCCAACAATTTAATGCCAGGTACAAAACATTTGCTTGACAGGATGCCGGTCCGGGCTCCCCCGAGGCTTACTGGGTACATCAGGTCTCCCCAGAGCAGCCTTTACTTACTCTGAAATTAAATAAAAATTCTTTCCAGGGTATCTTAGACACTGGCACTGATGCCACAGTCATTTCAGAAAAAGATTGGCCCACCTTGTGGTCTCTCACCCCATCCTTGACCTACCTTAAAGGTATTGGCCAAACCTCCAACCCTCAATGGAGCTTTCAGGTTCTCAGATGGACCGATGAAGAGGGCAACTCTGGGACTGTTTTGCCCTATGTTGTTCCAGGCTTGCCTGTCAACCTCTGGGGTTGAGCTATCCTTACCCAAATGAATGTCATCATGTGTAGCCCCAATGAGGTCATCGACCATCAAATGCTTAAACAGGGCTACCTTCCTAGCAAAGGACTAGGGAAACATTCACAGGGGATTAAGACTCCTATTTCTGTCACCCTCAAAAATGATAGAGCAGGACTAGGTGCCATGTTGGAACCAGATCCATCACCCTCTCAAAATTTACATTAATGGCCATTGACATTCCTGTACCCCACGCAGATAAAATCACTTGGAAATCCAATGATCCTGTGTGGGTTAATCTATGGCCCTTAACTGGTGATAAGATCGAGGCTGCCTTAGTGTTAGTGCAGGAACAATTTGCCATGGGTCATATCGAACCTACCAGTTCTCCATGGAATGAATACTCCCATCTTTGTTATAAAGAAAAAGCCTGGAAAATGGAGGCTATTAGAAGACCTTAGAGCCATAAACAAGACTATGGTTCCTATGGGGGCTTTGCAGCCTGGCCTGCTCCCCAGTGGCCATCCCTGCAGGTACCATGTAATAGTTATTGACTTAAAAGATTGTTTCTTTACCATCCCTCTACATCCGGGGGATAAACAGTGCTTCGCCTTTAGCATACCTAGGATTAATTTTCAGGGCCCTATGCCCTGTTTTCAGTGGAAGGTCCTGCCACAGGGAATGGTCAATAGACCCACGCTCTGTCAAAAATATGTAGCTCAGGCCGTTGATCCAATCAGAGCCAGATGGCCCCATATTTATATCGTTCATTACATGGAGGTATCTTGCTGGCAGGTGCAGATAACACCCAGCTCCTTCAATGCCATCAGGAATTTCCCCATAATCTCTCACTTCGGGGACTGCAGATAGCCCCTGATAAAGTTCAGTTGGCCGATCCTTGCCTCTATTTGGGCTTTGAGCTTTTTCAACAAAAAGTCCTGACCCCAAAGGTCCAGCTAAGGACTTCTCACCTTCAGACTCTAAATGACTTCCAAAAACTGTTAGGAGATATCCAATGGCTCAGACCCTGTCTAAAACTTACCACGGAAGAATTGACTCCCCTCTTTGATATCCTAAAAGGCAGTCCCGATCCCTCGTCTGTCAGAAGCTAACACCAACAGCAGAAACTGCCCTTAATTAGTAAATAAGGCCATTCGAGATCAAACAGCCTCTGCATTTCCTACTCTGAACCCTTGCTGTATGCCGTGTTTGCCACACCCCATACCCCTACCGGAGTGTTTTGGCAACAAGTCTTTAGCCATGAGGGGCAACAAGGTAACCCCCTGCTTTGGGTGCATTTGCCTACCTCTCCTACCAAGGTTCTGGCCCCTTATCCATCCCTGGTGGCTAGGCTAATAGTTAAAGGGAGAGAATTGGTTCGCCAATATTTTGGAAAGGATCCTGACTCCCTGATTGTTCCTTATAGCCAGGAACAACTGGATTGGTTATTACAAACTACAGATGAATGGCCCATTGCCTGTTTCTCATTCCTTGGAACAATCGATAACCATTACCCCGCCGATCCCCTGCTACAGTTGGCAAGGATTCACCCTTTTGTCTTTCCCAATATAACGTCCCCCCAGCCCTTGAATAAGGCGTCCTTGGTTTTTACAGATGGTTCAGCCAACAGGACTACCGCCCATGTCATAGATGGCAAAGCCACCTCCTGCCCTTCCCCCTGCTCCTCTGCACAGCTTATAGAACTCTACGCGGTTATACAGGTGTTTCAATTATTAAGTTCCAAACCCTTTAATCTGTATACAGACAGCGCCTATGTAGCCCATTCCGTCCCCCTGCTGGAGGCGGTCCCCTTTATTAAGCCTTCAACCAATGCAGCCCCACATCTCCTCCAGTTTCGGTCATTAATTTCTGCCAGACAACACCCTTTTTCATTGGACACCTTCGAGCCCACCTAAAACGACCTGGCCCTTTGGCTGAGGGAAATGCCTTGGCTGATGTGGCTACTCAGCTGGCTCTCCTAGTCCTTGTAGGTTTCCTTTCTCAGGCTGTCCAGGTGCATTCTCTTTATCACTTGAATGCCCATTCCCTGCTCCTGCTTTTTAAAATCACCCAAGAACAGGCTTGAGATTGTAAAGAGATTGTAAAGGGCTGTCCTTTGGTAATATTTTATTTGTGCTGAAATGTGATTTTATTTGTACGTTAATAAATAAAGTTGCCTGGGGGTCAGAGCTAATAGCAAGCCATAGCAGAAGCTAGATGGTGGTGGCACACACCTTTAATCCCGATCACATGACAAGCAGATGTCTGTGTGTTCAAGGATACAGCCAGCATGGAGACACACGCCTTTAATCTCAATACCAACCATAGAGACCTAGAGGTCTGTTTAGACAAGGAGGTCATGTGGTTGGGTTTACAACCAATGAGTAGGCAGAACAGAAAGTCAATAAAAAGACAGATGCACAGGAAGTAGGTCTCTTTTGGAGGGGAAGGACAGCAGCGGTAGTGAGGGGTAAGAAAGGGTTTCTCTGCTCTTAGCTACTGCTCTGACCTCTTGGGCTTTTAACTCTACATTTGGCTCTGTGTTTCTTTTTTTTTTTTTTTTTTTTTTTTTTTTTTTTTTTTTTTTTTTTTTTTTTTTTGGTTTTTCGAGACAGGGTTTCTCTGTGTAGCTTTGCGCCTTTCCTGGAGCTCACTTGGTAGCCCAGGCTGGCCTCGAACTCACAGAGATCCGCCTGGCTCTGCCTCCCGAGTGCTGGGATTAAAGGCGTGCGCCACCAACGCCCGGCGGCTCTGTGTTTCTTATTTAATAAGACTGTTACATCTACATTTGGCGCCCATGTGTCAAGGATTCATTAAAAACTGCTTGGCTCAGCTTGGCTGCCCCAGCCCAGTTTCCCACCTCAGCTGGCCCAGCTACAAGCGGTTACCCACAGTTGGAGCTACTTGCAGCCAGATTGACAACTCGAGCAGCTCAGGCTTAAAAAAAAAAAAAGCCAGTGCTACGAACAACGCAGGCATCTGGCTGCACTCGACTGTAATTGCAGCAGCTACACACAACTGCAGAGAGCGCTGCTTGAGGCCGAAATGCCAACTCACGTTGCTGTGGATATCGTTCTGTATAAATAAAACACTGATTGGCCAGTGGCCAGGCAGGAAGTAGGCGGGACAAGGAGAGGAGAATTCTGGGAAGTGGAAGGCTGAGGAGACACTGCCAGCCACCGCCATGACAAGCAGCATGTGAAGATGCAGGTAAGCCACAAGCCACGTGGCAAGGTATAAATTTGTGGAAATGGATTAATTTAAGATATAAGAACAGTTAGCAAGAAGCCTGCCACGGCCATACAGTTTGTAAATAATATAAGCGTCTGTGTATTTATTTTACAAGTGGGCTGTCAGACTGCTGGGGCTTGGTGGGACAAGAGAGAGAACTCTCCAGCTACATCACATGGTTGGAGCCTAAGGAAGCCGGAGCCCAGGCTCGACTCAGCTCAAGCGAGAACTCACGGCTGGATTTCAGTTTTTAGCCAGAAAACGTGACTATGCCTTTTTCTTCCTTCCTTCCTTCCTTCCTTCCTTCCTTCCTTCCTTCCTTCCTTCCTTTCTTCCTTCCTTTCTCTCTTTCTTTTCCTTCTTTCTCTCTCTCTTTGGATTCCCACCTCGGACACTAGGTAGCTGTTTTGAGATTCCCTTGGATTTCTACTGTTCTACACAGACTTGGTAAGTCAATTAAGATATCAGATATTTTAAAGGAAAAAACTATTTAAAAGAGAAAAAAAATTTTTTTGCACATTTAAAAAAAGATGGGTATTGTGTGTACATTAGAAGAAAATTGGACTTTGATAAAAATATTAGGCAGTCTGAAATGGAACAACTATATGAGAAGATTAATGTTGATGGGATTATGCACATTATTACTTTCCTTATCTTTATTTTACTATTTTAAAAGATAGTTAATTTAAGTGCCAGGATAAAAGCTTTAGAAAAACCTGTTAAACCTGTTAAAACGAATTATAGAGAAATTCAGATTCAGACAGAAGAAATTAATGGTGAAATTGTTTCAGGACTGGATTATGAGGTTACAGAAAGAAAGCCTGTTTTCATATAATCACCCTTAATTTATCTAGTAACTGTACAGCAGTTACCTGGTTAAGTGAATGCACAAAATATTTGGACTCCCATTGAAATGTTAGATTTACGAAGGTTTAAGGAGGCAATGGTATCTTATGGCATGCGTTCCCCATTTGTAAAGCAAATGTTAAACTCCTGGTCAACTTATAATAAGATTATACCACAGGACTGGCAAGAGCTGGTAAATGCTGTTCTGGAACCCGGGGCACAGCTGCACTGGTGCATGTGGTTCAAAGAGGAAGCTAAAAACATAGAAAATCATTGGAGGGCTAAAGGTATACAAATCTCCCAGGATCAGCTTGTTGGAGAAGGCCAATATGCTGAAATACAAAAACAATGTTTATATGATAACCAAACCCTTATTCTATGTTGAATGGCAGCCTTGATTGCATGGGACAAAGTTGAGGAAGCAGGAAAGAAAACTGAGTCATTTACAAAGGTTATACAGGGCCCAAAAGAAACCTTCATGGATTTCTTACAAAGACTGACTTCAGCAGTAAAGAGAATGGTCCTGAATTCAGAAACTAGCAAGATAATAATAATCTTTGGCTTTTGAGAATGCAGCATGCAAGAGAATAATCAGGCTGTTAAAGGCAAGATCTGCACCCTTGGAAGATTGGATTAGACACACGGTTAATGTTGAGGCTCATGACCATGATGATATGTGGATAGGAGAAACAATTTCAAGAGGTTTGAGGAATGTTAGATGTTTTGGATGTGGAAAGCAAGGACATTTAAAAAGGGACTGTAAACAGGGCATTCCTAGAAACAATGTTTCTTCAAGGAACAATGGCAACAGAATGCCCCTGCCTTCTGGAGTATGCAGAAGGTGTGGTAAGGAAAAACACTGGACCAAGGAATGTAAATGAATAAGGGACAGACAAGATGATACTTTGCCTAGGTCTTTGGGAAACTCCCAGAGGGGCCTCAGGCAGATTCCCATAGCAAATCCAGTTCAGACTTTTCCTGCAGTCGTAGAGGAAACCCCTACTCAGAGCAATTAAATAACCAAATGCCTATTGGAATAAACCAGGCTGCTTGGGGTAATGAAACAGCTGAGACAGAGAGAACAGAAAATTCAGGAGAAACAATAAAGAAAAAATTTTGGCAAACTGCTATAAATGAACAAAGACCAAAATTAACAATAAAAATAAATGGTGTTTTGTTGTCTGGTCTGGTAGACACAGGTGCTGACCTGACCATTGCACCAGAATTTTGGCATCCAACTTGGCCTCTTCAGGAGATAAACATTCAGCTGTTAGGAATTGGAACGTTATCTCTGCCAAGGACAATTTTAAGAGCCATGCCATATTGCCTGCTTGAGTTAACTTTCTGTTGTCCAGTATTGAGCCACTAACCAGAAACTTTTGACATGCCTGGACAAGTCCTGAGTCATTAGAAAATAACTTAACATTTCCTTATCTTTCTGCTACAGTGACCATTAGTAACAATGTTTTGTGGTTAGGTTGCTTGGCAACTCAACAGTCCCCTGATCTTTTCCCAAAGAAAGTTTCCTGGTCTGCTTACTATAAAACCCACCTGAGAAAAAATACAATTTTGGAGCTCGATCAGAATACTGTCTTGCTGTCAATTCTTTGTGTCTCCTGTCCCTTTCATTCATCATTCCCCCTTCTAGGGTCTCTGCTGAAGATCCTGCTGGCTGATCTCATGTGAAACAGAGTGCAAGATGGCTCGAATGTATAGGTCCAGAAGGACAGAGAGGAAAATTAAAACCATATGTGGCTAACATAGCTATGAACCTGTGGGGTTGAAACCTGTTGCAACAATGGAATACTCAGATTAACATCCCTCCAACCTCAGAAACAAATCATAAACTAGCACATGTTTCTGAGAGAAATATTAGAAGATATTGTTCTAATGAGTGGTCACCAGCCATCCATATTATACAAGAACAAGGCACAATAACTGATGATCTTCCAAAGACACCAACAGCTCTACCTTTAAAATGGTTAACAGACAAGCCTGTATGGGTTCAGCAATGGCCTTTAACAACAGAGAAACTCCAGGCTTTAGAAAAGCTGGTAAAAGAGCAGTTAAATGCTCAGCATATTGAAGAATCAACCAGCCCTTGGAATTCTCCTGTATTTGTTATTAAAAAGAAATCTGGTAAATGGAGAATGGTAACAGACCTTAGAGCAATTAACAAAGTAATTCAGCCAATGTGCTCTCTACAATCTGGAATTCCTTTGCCTACTCTGTTACCTAAAGGATGGCCTCTTATAGTTATTGATTTAAAAGACTATTTCTTTTCAACACACTTACAAGAAAAAGACAGAGAAAGATTTGCCTTCACGGTGCCTACTTATAATAATTCTCAACCAGTTAAGAGATATCAATGGATGGTCCTCCCACAGGGAATGTTGAAAAGCCCAACCCTGTGCCATTATTTTGTATAACAGCCATTGGAAGTGATACATAAAAAATTTCCTCAATCTATAATTTATCATTATACGGATGATATTTTACTAGCTGACTCTAATGCAGATACTTTAGAAAGAATGTTTGAAGAAATAAAGAAGATTTTGCCTTGCTAGGGGTTACAAATTGCTCCTGAAAAGATGCAAAGAGGAGATTCTATTAATTATTTAATATATAAAATAGAGCTACAAAAAATTAGGTCCCAAAATGTGCAAATTAGGAGAGATCGATTACAGACTCTTAATGACTTTCAAAGATCATTTGGAGACATTTCTCATCTACAAACTATTGTTGGGATAAAAAATGATGAACTGAATAATTTGTTCAAAACCTTAGAAGGTGACAGGGACTTCAATAGTCCAAGAGAATTATCACCCGAAGCTGAGAAAGAATTCCTTGGTAGAAAAGAAAGTACATGAAGGACACATGGATTGTATTGATCCAAAGCTGAATTGCATTTTGGTTATTTTACCCTCTAGGCATTCTCCTACAGGAATTTTAATGCAGAGGGAAGATATTATATTGGAATGGATATTTTTACCAAATAAACCAAATAAAAAATTAAAAACTTGCCGTGCGGTGGTGGCGCACGCCTTTAATCCCAGCACTCGGGAGGCAGAGCCAGGCGGATCTCTGTGAGTTCGAGGCCAGCCTGGGCTACCAAGTGAGCTCCAGGAAAGGCGCAAAACTACGCAGAGAAACCCTGTCTCGAAAAACCAAAAAAAAAAAAAAAAAAAAAAAAAAAAAAAAAAAAAAAAAAATTAGAAACTTATGTGGAAAAAATCTCTGACTTGATTTTGAAAGGAAAATTGAGACTTTGTCAATTAGCAGGAATAGACACAGCAGAAATTGTCATACCTTTAACTAAGGAGGACATTGCAAAATTATGGGCAAAGAGTGAACCTTGGCAAAGAGCTTGCATAATTTCTTGGGAGAAATTAACAGCAAATAACCAAAAAGTGATAGAAATGATCTTATAAAGAGAGCTGATTGGATTTTGCCCTGAATTGTACAGGAATAAGCCATATCTGGAATTTGTACATTTTATACAGATACAAACAAACAAGGAAAGTCAGGTTACAGATCAGGAAATTTAAGTAAAGTGGTTCAAAGTCCTTATAATTCAGTTCAAAAATCAGAATTGTATGCTATTCTGTTGGTATTAATGGATTTTTCAGAACCTCTCAACATAGTTACTGATTATCAGTATGCTGAAAGATATTGAGACTGCAGAATTTATTCCTGATGAGTCAGAATTAAATTCACTATTTATTCAGTTACAAGATACAATCAAGAAAAGGAGTTATCCTTTATATACAACTCACATCAGATCCTATAAGGGTCTGCCAGGCCCTCTAGCACAAGGTAATGATGAGATTGATAAATTATTGATAGGAAATGTGCTAGAGGCCTCAGAATTTCATAAAAAACATCATGTCAACAGTAAAGGTTTAAAAAAGGATTTTTCCATAACCTGGCAACAAGCCAAGGAAATTGTAAGGAAATGTCCTACTTGTTCCTTTTACAATCAGACGCCATTACCAGCAGGATGCAACCCAAAGGGTACTCAGAGGAATGAAATCTGGCAGATGGATGTGTTTCACTTTGCAGAATTTGGAAAACTGAAATACGTACACCATACCATTGATACTTATTCAGGATTTCAATGGGCAACTGCTTTGAGTTCTGAAAAAGCTGATTCTGTAATCACTCATTTGCTAGAAGTTATGGCTATCATGGGTATACCTGCACAAATTAAAACTGACAATGTTCCAGCATATGTCTCTGTTAAAATGAAACAGTTTTTTGCTTATTACCATATAAAACATATTACAGGTATACCACATAACCCTACAGGTCAAGCAGTTATAGAAAGATCAAACAGAACTCTAAAGGATATGCTAAATAAACAGAAAGGGGTAACAAAAAAAATCCCAGAAATAGACTGCATAATGCTCTATTAGCTTTGAATTTTCTCAGTGCTAATGAGAAAGGAACAACAGCTGTAGAGAGACATTGGATAATATTAAAAAAAAACTACAGAATTAAATCAACCTATATACTTTAAGGATGTGCTGACTTCAGAATGGAAACCAGGATACGTGTTACGTTGGGGATGAGGTTTTGCTTTTGTTTCTACAGCAGAAGATAAGCTGTGGATACCATCAAAATTGAAGATGATGCCCCAATACTACGGAGAAACCTCAGGTGACTGTCCAGGCAGCTGGCTCTTTCTGCCAACTCACAACTTTTTTGGAAGCTGCTTGTGTGCACTTCCTGTTTTTATTTTTTTAGGTAATATTATTTCCTTCTTGGGTCTCTGAGGGAGTTGAAGATTAGATAGTTATAGTTGAAGATTAAATAGTTATAGTTACAGTTTTCCTTGTTAAGAATTTCAGAAAAGAAGCTCACTAAAGAGGAGTAAGTATATAAATTTGAAAGATATTATAAGATAGTTCTGTTAGTAATATAAGTTAGGATAGAAAGTGAATCAGGTACATTTTGAGTTACCAAAATAGGATAGATAATGGAATTATTTTCTCTGAATATGTCAAATGCAAATGGACTAGACATAACTTAGGTATTTATTCCTTGTATGTATTGCATATATTTATTGTACTTTTTGTGTATAGTTTTTCTTATATTAGTTATAATGTTTTTCCTTTTTTCTTTTTATTAAAATAGAAAGGGGGAAATATGGTGATATTTTATTTGTGCTGAAATGTGATTTTATTTGTATGTTAATAAATAAAGTTGCCTGGTGGTCAGAGCTAATAGCAAGCCATAGCAGAAGTCTGGCAGTGGTAGCACACGCCCTTAATCCCGATCACATAATAGGCAGATCTCTGTGTGTTCAAGGACACCACCAGCATGAAGACACATACCTTTAATCTCAATACCAACCATAGAAGACCTGAAGGTCTGTATAGACAGGCAGTGATGAGGAGGTCATGTGGTTGGGTTTACAACCAATGAGAAGGCAGAACAGAAAGTCAATAAAAAGACAGACACACAGGAAGTATGCCTCTTTCTCAGGGGAAGGATGGCAGTGGCAGTGAGGGAGTAAGAAGGCAGGTTGAAGTCTCAGCTTTTAGCTACTGCTCTGACTTCTTGGGTTTTTAACTCTGCATTTGGCTCTGTGTTTCTTATTTAATAAGACCTTACATCTACAAGGTACCAACCACCCTACCCTTAAAATGGCTAACTGGCAAACATGTCTGGGTTGGCCAGTGGCCTATGACAAAAGAGAAGCTACAAGCCTTAGAACAGATGATTCAGGAGCAGTTAAATGCTCAACAAACTGAAGAATCTACCAGCCCTTGGAATTCTCTTGTATTTATTATTAAAAGAAATCTGGAAAATGAAGAATGCTGACAGATCTGAGAGCCATAAATAAAGTAATTCAGCCTATGGGCTCTCTATAGAATGTGATGCTCTTGCCCTCTCTGTTACCTAAAGAGTGTCCTACTATAGTTATTGACTTAAAAGACTGTTTCTTTGCTATGCCTCTACAAGAAAAGGATAGAGAAAAGTTTGCCTTCACAGTACCTACATATAATAATTCTCTGCTGGTCAAGGGACATCAATGGAAGGTTCTCCCATGAGGAATGTTAAATAGCCCCACCTTGTGCCAATATTTCATGCAAAAATGATTGGAAATAATTCAAGTGTGGTGATATTGTGTCCCTCAACATATTGTGCACCCTAATAAACTTATCTGGGGTCAGAGAACAGAACAGCCACTAGATAGACATAGAGGCCAGAAAATGGTGGCACACACACTTTTAATCCTATCACTTGGGAAGCAGAGATCCATTCAGATCTCTGTGAGTTCAAGGCCACACTGGAAACAGCCAAGTATGGTGACTCACGCCTTTAATCCCAGGAAGTGATGGCAGGAAGACAAAAGGTATATAAGGCGTGAGGACCAGGAACTAGAGGCTTTTAAGCTTTTAGGCTTTTTAGCAGTTCAGCTCAGATTCATTCAGATGAGGACTCATAGGCTTCCAGTTTGAGGAAACAGGATCAGCTGAGAAGATGGCAAGGTGAGGTTAGCTGTGGCTTGTTCTGCTTCTCTGATATTTCAGCATTTACCCCAATACTGGCTCCTGTTTTTTTGTTTGTTTGTTTGTTTTTTAATAAGACCTTTTAAGAATCATGTTACACAGAAGGATCCCAAGCTTGAGGCCGGGCTGGGAGGCTTGCTGAGGAGAAGCTGCATATGAGGCTGGGCCAGGCCACAACAGTGGTGGCAGGACTTTGGAGGTGGTAGCTGATGCTCCACATTGTCTGCTGCTTCTCATTGTGTTGGTGATAGCAGCAACGATGCTACCGGAGACTAAGGGTTTACTACTGCTTGTTCAGAGAACAATTGCCAGGACCACCGTGTTATAAGAAAGCACCAGCAAGGATCGGCTGAGAAGCTGTCAAGGTGAGGTTAGCTGTGACTCTGATCTTTCAGAATTTACCCCAATAGCAGGCACTGAGGGTACCAAATTCTCAAGTTTTCTTCCTGCTGATTTTGGGATGAAGTGGGGAGGGTGAAGTTGGGAGTTGGGGTCATGCATGGTGGGAGGTGTGAGTGGAGAAGCATCCAGTTAGTTGTCATCATGGAGATCTCTGGCATATGTTCCTTGAGGGAGCTGAGAAGGCAGGTTTCTAGAAGAAAAAAAAATAGATTGTTGTGGGCTAGCATTGGGAAAAGGGATAACTGCCAGAAAGAATGAAACAGAGATGTGTTCTGATTGTGCAGCAGAGGCAAGGGTGAATGAGTGAGACATGAGAAGAGCAGATATGCCCTTGAGTCTGGAGTTGTTGTACCAGCAGTGATGTTCCATGAGCTTGGGGGAATGGCAAGACAAATCGAGTATAAGGGTCATCACATCTGCTGTTTCTCTGGAGGCTGGAAATGAATCCATCCTGTAAAGGTGTCTGTAAGAGTTAAGAGATATGGAGCCTTTTTATGAGTGGAGATGTGGGTGAAATCAGCCTGCTAGTATTTGCCTGGTTAGTGTCCTCAGTTAGTTATTGGCATCCTCAGAGCTGGTGGTATATCTGAAGAGCTCCTGAGGGTTGGTCTTGGCACACGTCTGGTAGGAGGGGTGGACCTATGCAGGAACCTGTAAGTGAGTAAAACAACTGAAACAGATTTACACCTTGGTGTCATAGCAAATGGCTACAGCTTTGGGTTAAGGTATGAACATTTTTTAGGGCCTGGTTTCAGCCCAGTGAAACACATCCTTAAATTCATAACCAGAGGAAATTTACTGAATGGAAGTGGTTGGGTGAGTGAAGGAGGAGGAGAGAGGCTTCCCTACCCTCTCCAATGCCAGCCTGTCTCTAAAAGCTGGTAAACCGTAAAGTCCACAGAAACCTTGGAGTTGGAGGAGAGAGCTGTTAAAACTGGCAGACATCATCAGATCTGAGAAGGATAAGTAAGTGAAGAGAAGCGAGACAGCTTTCCTGTCTTCATGTAGACAACCCTTAAAGCTGTTTCTTTTTATCTAATTCACCAGGAGATACTGAGAGCGGTATTAGCCCTAAGAGAATGAGGCTGTGAATTTTACATAGAGAACTGAGAAGGCAGCTGAAGCAAAACCTGGCATCAGAGATCTGAGGAGGATATATTTTACCTGAGTTAGCAATTGAGAGTGACAGAGACTTCCCTGTTGGCTACCTAAACAGCCACCTCAAGGTCCTCCATGGTCATTGAGGGGAGAGGTCTCAGGGCAACAACATCAGTCTTTGGCTGGCAGGCCTAGACCTGCCAGGCCTCAGAAGATCTGACAGTTGTAGGGTAGGAACTTTTGGGAGGGACCAGACTACCTTGTCTAGTCAAAAGTGAGGCAATGGTTCCCAGAGTCCTGTTGTCCATGGTCTGAAGAAGGCCCTGGCAGCAGTCCAGGTTCTTCCATCCCCATCTCAGTGGCTGGTGCTGCCACTCTGGAGCAAGTTCCAGGTGGAGGCTCTTCCGTGCCCAGCCATCTTCTTTGGAGGAAATAAAAGTGTCAGGAGTCAGCATGTCTTTCTATTATGAAAAATTTTTTAAATAAACACTTTAAATGCTATATTCTGTAGATCTCTGAGCATTTGAAGACTGTCTGTCCATTAGGTATGAATGGCTGACTATCAGCTAGTATTCCCTAAGTCTCCAATATGTTAGCAGCTTTCATAAGGCAGGACTTACTGTTCCTTGAGAAGGGAAAGAAGAGTGAAGGGAAAGATCCCAGGGTCGAATGGGAACAGGAGAAAAGGGGCTTGTGAGCTGGAGTGTGACCCAACTCTGAGAAAAGGACCCTCTGAGAAAAGAACCCTCTTGGGGGACAAGAAACTCCATCATAGAATATATATCTTGTTTATCAAATATCTTATTTATCAAACATATGCCATCATTTATTTAAATTCTCTAGGAGCTTGGTGTTGAACACTTGGCAAAGACATAGGTGTAAATCTCTGAATCAGCTTTTGTTAATCTGAACAGATAAATTTCATACCAATCTAAGATATTTGAGGCTTATTGTTTCCTTACTCTAGAAGGAGATAAAATGAACAAAGATCTCATTGGTACTAAATGTATTCTTTAAACTTTAGTAAACCTCAGCGAAAAATGACTGCCAGCCATGATGAAGTCAGGGGAACAAAAGCAAATGTTTAGGCTTAATTTTGGGAGCATACATAAATTAAATATGGACATGTAGTTTTCCCAGTTAGTTACAGCTTAACAAAATTAGCAAGGACAAGGAGGCTCACATTCTTAAGCCCAAATAGACCTTGAGTAAGGAGAGACATTTTTTAAGCCATTGGCAGTGATATCTGTATCTATTACCATTTTTAAGGCCCTGTAGTTTTGATCTGATATTTGAATACTGCTACAGGCCACAGGAATATATTATACGAACTCAACTGGTTATGGCAAAGCCACTACCTGAAGGGATCAAGGATTTCCTCAAGAGAAAGCCAAATTCCAAGGAGCTTTTGGTGTTATTTGGCTTGTTATATATCAGCTGTCTTCTGTTATGAAAATCATGTGTGCCTTCATAGCTTTCCCAATTGATTTTTTCCTAAGAATTGCTAACAGTGTGGACTGATCACTATTTGTACATATATGTTCGAGGTATTTGGAGAACAACCTCAGGAAAGACTTCCTTCCCTCAGGCTCATCCGTTTCTTCTCCTTTTACAGCTGGAATCAGATTTCTCCTTTAGTCACATTCAAGGACTAACAGAAATAACAGTCCAGACCACCACATGCTAGTCTCCTGATTTAAAGTAAATTCCACCAGGAGACTCTGCCTAGGTCAGGTGGACCTTAAGTAATAGCTTCACACAATTTAGCTCGGACCCTCCTTTCTTACAGCCTTACTAACTTTATAGACCCCTAACTTCCTACTTAACCACCCCTAGGAATGTAGATTGAGCATATAAATTCCCTTTTTGATATACTAACTGGTATTAGCTCTCAGCTGACCTCCTCCCTTAACCACTCCATTTTCAGGTTGTAAAAGAAAGCCTAACAATCACTGCCAAGGAAATTCTTACCTGCCTTTATGACCTTGCAGGAATTCAGGCCTGGTGACCTGGCTGGAGGGGAGGATTGTGATTGTTTGGGTATATAACTGTAAAGCTAGAGACTGAAGGATAGAATTAATGCAAGTGGACTAAAGAGCTTGGTGTACTTAGATTCTTTTCCTGAAAATAATTCTTGTTGTTTGTAGTTTTTCTCCTGAGCCCTTGGGAATTATAATATTAAGGCTGATCCTTTTTAATATTATACAAGACCTGGCACCCTTGGGTACCCAGTCTCAGGAGAGTAATCAATCAAGCACTCTCAAAAAGCAGGGGTGTGGCTTGGCGGAGGCTGTCCAAAAGAGGCAGTTTCCATTGGGAGTTGTAAAGGTGACCCAGAAGTGCCGGCTACCGACAGACCTCATTAAAGGTGCTCCAGATTGGGAGGAACCCCAGGCCTCTTTGTGGTGAGTAGTTGAACACCCCCTTCCCTATTAAGAATCTTTCTTGCACCATGGGCCAGAACTAGTCCTGAGAGAAACAGCTTGTTGTAGACATTATTAAACATATGCTTAAGATGAAAGGTATTGAAGTTAGCACTACCCAACTTTCTGAATTCCTTAAGTTCGTACAGAAAGTAAGCCCTTGGTTCCCAGACTGTGGAACTTTGAATTCTGAAACATGGGAAATTGTAGGGAAAAAAAAAAATAAGATTTGGCATCCAGAGCATGGAAAACAACAGATGCCATTCACAGCACTCTCCATGTGGAAAACACTCAAACAAGCTCTGACCACTGATCAAGAACTTAGGCCTAAATTGGAACCAGAGCAAACTATTCCCCCACCCTCGGTTCCCACAGCTCCTCCTCTTGAGGGAAAGAAACAGAACATTTCCCTCTCTTTAAGGGATCTTAGTGAGAACAGCTCAGAGGAGACTTCTGATAATTCTAGCAATAATGAACCAACCTCTGAGAAAGAAAGTGGAAAGGGAAAAGGAGCAATGCACCATCAAACAACTGACAGCATTCCGGTATAGCATTTAAATATACACTCCACTCAGCCCCAACAAGAAGTAAAAAGAAAAAGGGGCCAGTGGGCTTTGCTGGAGCAGTCCAACAGGCTGGTCTCCAAAGGGAAACACTAGGATGCTTCCCTGTGATTGACATCAGAGCATCCACGGATATTGGTCCCTCTTATTAACAAGGCGTGGCTATAGTGACCACATTGCAGGGATGCACGACAATTCAATTCCTATAAAAACAGCAACAAAGACAGCCTAACAAAAGAGATATTGTTGGTTATGCCGTGGCGCTGCCCCTCGTGGTTGGTCCCCGCCCGCAGCGGCCATGCCAGCAGAGCAGCGTGCTGATTAAAAGAATCATAGCCATGTTTACCTTTTTAGAGCTTTATTGGGGGGGGGAGACAGAGAAAGAAAGACAGACAGAGAGAGAGAGAGAGAGAGAGAGAGAGAGAGAGAGAGAGAGAGAAGGGGGGAGGGAGAGAGAGGGGGGAGCTGATGGGAGGAAGGAGCGGAAAGGAGAGGGGACAGAGAGCCCACAGAGGGCCCACCCGCTTTTTAGGCTGGGAAGCCGGCCGAAGCCTGATGACGTAATTAAGGATTAAATCCTTACAGATATGGGGCTTAAATATTTCTCATGTGGACAAATGGGACATATCAGTAAACACTGTCCCTTTCAAGGAGGTATCAATATGAACTTCTATCCCAGAGGCAATAATATGAGCTCTAATGCCCTAATTATAATCCAGGGTGCAAACCAAAACTTGTCTCTGAGAATATGCCCTCACTGACAAAAATGCTATCATTGGAAAAAGCACTGTAGGTCCCGATTCCATAAGAACGGGACACCACTAACAGATGCTATTACCTCCCAAACTACAGCAGGACCACATCCCTAATCAGGGAAATGGGGTGATGGGGCAGCTCCAGCCCCAGAAAATAATGGGAGTGATAAACAACCCTTTCTTAAAGATTCTAACCCCTCCCTTCTGGGGAGAAACTTGCCGTTATTTAATTCCGGGTCTTTCAAAAAATAACACAATATTATCACACTACAAAAGCTAATGAAGTTCATCATGTTCTCTGTAGCAGCAGCATCCTGCTACAAACAGGTTTTGTTTTTGTATTTTGTATTTCTAAGACTAACTGGAATCTAAGGGCTAACTTGAGCCATAAACCTTTTAAACTGCCCTGCAGCTAGCTAGGAGCTCAGTTCCAACCTTCTTTTAAATAATGATGCAAGCCTCACAGCTCTGCCAGAGCTGGTTTAAAAACCAATGGCGACTCCCAGCTCTCTTATCACTGTGTTAAAAAATGTCTTCTCTCTCTTTCTTTTTCTGGATTGACTATCTAATAAGTTCTTGGAAATTTACAAAAGTCTTGGCCAAGTACAAGAACTCATTCAAAACAGGTCCTGTTTAGGGGATGCCCTACTATGACCTGTAAGGATTCATCAGACCCCCCAAAGATGTTTGGGGGTTAGAATCCTAAACATCTGCCTTCTTCTTCTCTCTGAACCTAATGTCTGCTCTCTGCATCTCAGCTCACTTTGCCTGTGTCTCCACCCCTCCCCTCCCCTTGCCACTCACGGCAGCCTGTCTGGCTTGATGCAGACTGGACAAACTGGCTGGAGCTGCAACAACAACAACAACAACAACAACAACAACAAATTCCTCCTCTGTTTTAGTTTGTGTTTTTACTGTGGGATAATGTTCTTGTACACAATAAAGATTTGTCACTCAAATTAGTTTAATAAAATGCTGATTGTCCAGTAGCCAGCGAGAAGTATAGGAGGGGCAACCAGACCAGGAGAATTCTGAGAAGGAAAGGGTGGAGGGAGGACTGGCCAGCCAGACACAGAGGCTAGCACAGCTCATAAGGTAACCTCAAGGAACAGGCGCCTGATATCTCATGCCAGAGATTTCCATGATGAGGGCTAACAATGCTTCTTCACTCAATCCTCCCACAATGTGTGACTCCCAGCTCCCCTCCTCCCCCCTTCACCTGCCAGCTTGAAGTAGCCATGAGAATTCTGCACCCTTGTTCCCCCTTTGCTCCCATAACCCACCTCTTTTTATAATAATCAAAACAGAGAAATGTTAATATTCTGATCTCACCCTTTGGTGCATTCTGCATTCTGATGTAGAAGCCTCTTCTTAAGGAAAAAACTCTGCCCCTTTCTCTCTCTCTCCTTCTGCTTTTCTCCTCTCACCAGGTGTGCCCCCCATCCCTTCCTCTCTCTCTTCCTCCACACTGTATGTCAGGTCTTCTATTACAGGTACATACCACTTGATATGTGTCTGTGGGCTGGTAGGGATGAGCCCCAGAACTCGATTCACTCACTAAGCAGTATGAGCGAGTGTTTGAGTAGGGCTGGGGCAGCGCAGTTCTAGGACACTAGCCTAGTATGTATAAGGCCCTGGTTCCCATGCCTGTAATGAACACACACACACACACACACACACACACACACACACACACACATACACACACACACACACACACACACACACACACACACACACACACACACACCAAAGAAATAAAAAACAAGCAACTATAGCTCTCAAGAAACTCAAGACACTGATTTTAAAAAGTTATAAAAAGTTTTAAAGAGTTTAAACAATTCAGATGACATGCAGAAATACCTGAATATATTTAAAGAGACTAAAAATAAACTCTGGATAAAGTCTACAAGAAAACAAACAGCTGACTGAAATGAAGATAATTCAGGATATGAAAATTAAATATAATAAAGAAGTAGAAATACTGAAAAAAAAAACCAAAAAGTCTAGTAGAAAAACGCATTCACTGGAAATTTTCACAAATAGAATGGATCAAGTAGAAGAAAGACTATCAAGGCTTGATAAGGTAGAGAAAGTTGGTCACTCAATCCAAGAAAACATAAATAAAAATACATGAATGGAGAATGTAGTTTGGGACATAATGAAGACTTATTTATGAACTCTGAGAAGAGATGGAGAAAAATTCCAAGTCAAAGATATAGTTGATAGCTTTAATAAAATTTCAGAAGAAAATCTCTCAAACATAAGACAAGGAGTTACCCATTCAGATACAAGATGCACACAAAACAACAAACAGGATCTGAAAAGAAACTCCATACAACATGTTGGCTGAACAATAAGTACACAAGGAAAGATTGCAAGAGAGAAGTCCTAAGTCATGTAAAGATAGGTCCATCAGAATAAGAGCTGATTTCTCAATAGAAACTTTAAATCTTAAAAAGTATATTTATTGCCGGGCGGTGGTGGCGCACGCCTTTGAATCCCAGCACTTGGGAGGCAGAGGCAGGTGGATCTCTGTGAGTTCGAGGCCAGCCTGGTTTCCAAAGCGAGTTCCAGGAAAGGTGCAAAGCTACACAGAGAAACCCTGTCTCGAAAACCAAAAAAAAATATATATATATATATATATTTATTATTTTTATTCATGTATGCTTGTGTTATTGTGTAAATGCATGCTCTCTCTGTCTCTCTCTCTCTGTCTCTCTGTCTCTGTCTCTCTCTCTCTGTCTTTCTCTCTCTCTCTCTCTGTCTGTCTCCATGGAGGCCACAAGAGAGTGCTGGATCCCTTGAAGCTGGAGTAACAAGCAGTTGTAAGCTGTCCCATGTAGGTGCTGGGATTTGGACAGCAAATAGGAGAACAACAATTGTTCTTGATCACTCAGCCCCCAATGGAAACTTTAAAAGCCCAAAGAGTTTGAAGCAATGCACTCCAAGTCCTAATTGTGATGCTATTCTTGGCTATCAACTTGACTACATCTGGAATTAATTAAAACACAACTGGCTGGGTATACTTGTGATTTTTTTTCTTAATTAAATCATTTGAAATGGGAAGACCCACATTTAATGTGGATCTTTTGAGGTGGGAAGATCCTATTTTAATCTGGGCCACACCTTCTGCTGGCAATCCATATAAAGGACATGGAAGTAAGATTTGCACTTTGAATCTTTGCCCTTACTCTCACTGGAAAGTTCATTCCTTCACTGGCATCAAACCCTACTTCTTCAGGACTCCAGCATATACTGAAGACCAGCTGAGACATCCAGCCTCGTGGACTGAACAACTATTGGATTCTTGGACTTTCTGTTGGTAAACAACCAACATTGTTGAATGAGCTGGACCACAGCCCAAAAACTACTCCAATAAACCACACACACACACATACACACACACACACACACACACACACACACACACACACACACACTATAACAGGCCCTCAGATCTTAACACAATTGATGTCATGATGAAAGTACTATTCTGGCCTTGGAACCCAGCATGTATACAGTAACGCTTACGAAAAAATGAGAACAACGTCCTAATCCCAAAGTCCATAGTTCTGGAAAAGTCCCTAAAGGTATTAACCTTACTTTCTGGCTATTGTAGTTTTGCTACTTGCTAATTGTTCTTGCTAACTGAGATGTGTCAACCCAGGATATGTTTTTTTTTGGGGGGGGGGGGGGGGGACTTAAAAGTTCATCCTAAGATAGGCTTGGGACTGCATTCAGATGTTGAAAATCCAGTGTAGTTGTCGGCTGGCTAATCAAGACTTTCTGTTGGCTTGAACCCGTGTCTGAGTGGTCTTCTCTGGTGGATACAATTCCATTAGTTCTGTTACTCTAGAGAGTCTGGATTAATATACCAATCCAGACTACTTCACCCAGTAAAACTATCTATCATAGCCAACAATGCTTAGAAAGTCCCCAGAGCTGAGGGTTGCCGAGTCATCTACACTTAAAGCTCAACATAGGAAATCCACCTCAAAAGAAGCCGAGTGACATTTCCATTTGGGAAGGGGAAGAAAACCCAGCTGTTTCTGTAGGCAGCTTCAATTGCCAACCTGCTGGCAGGACATCAAATTTTGCATTTACTCAACAAGAAGAGTGCTGTGGCTTTCAGCCCTCTCTTCTTACAGTGGCTCCTTGGGGTGGGAGCACGCCCCCTACAGGGCTTCAAGAGGAATGCTTTTCCTGACAAGAACAAGGAAAGTACAAATTGTGGCTTGCTCACCCCGTGTGGCTTTGGGCGTGTTACGTCTTCATATGTACACAGGGGAATGAGACAGTACCCAATACTAATTTTGTAGATAATAAGATGATGCACCTACAACACTCTGCGTTCGGTGGGTAAGCTAAGTATAACATAGGAAGACATCTTTTCACAGGAAGGGGGGGGGCGGTCTGGGGTTTGTTGGGGACTTGGGTTGTAGCTGTACCATTCATTGTTCTATCAAACTCTTTCTTCCTTCATCTTGTACAGTGACTGTAGCCATTGAACTTGACCTGTGGTTATAAAAAAAAAAAAAAAACTATCTATCATAATAGAAGAAGAAAGAAAATGTTTCCATGACTAAAAGGGGCTAAAAGCATTTATTACTGTTGTGAGGATTCATCAGAGAAGACTGCTTGGACAAGGGTTCAAGCCAATACAAAGTCTTTATTAGCTGGCCAATGACTATACTGAGTGTTCAGTATCTCAGTGTCAACCCAAGCCTTTCTTAAAGTGAGCTTTTAAGCACAGAATATATGTCCTGCATTGACAAGAATAGTCATCCAGAAGCAGAATTACAGAAGCCAAAAAACAATGTTAATACATTTAGAGACTTTCCCAGAACTATGGATTTTGATGGATTAGGTCTTTGTTTTCATTTTTGGCAGTTGGTGCTATTTTTATAGCCTTAATGGCACTTCCATCATGGAGTCAGTTGTGTTAAAGTCTGGGGCCCTGTTACAATTACCACCAAGCTAGCCCTACAGAGAATACTGTAAGAAATATTTATGATTGAAGAGAAAAATCACACTCAACACTCTCCAGGGGCAGAGGGATAATAGTATGATAGCTGCTATGGAAATTAGGACTAAGATAATAAACACTACAAAAATCAGCAAATGGCAGGAAACAGACAGGTATCATGATTCTAACAACTGACAAAAGAGAGGTTCAGAAGTGATAAGGAAGGAAACTTCATTCCAATTAAGTGAGCAATTCACCAAGAGGATATTACTGTAATTTTAAATATATATGCACAAAACTCAAGTGCACTCAATTTTATAGAAAAAAAATCTGTCAGAGTTAATCAGCTCCAACATATAAAAACTTTAATATCCCAATCATATAAAGAAATATATCACACTGAAAAAAAAATCAGAAAAACAACGAAATTAAGTGATATCTTAGACCAAATAGACTTGACATACATTTACAGAATATTTCATCTAAACATTACATAATATGCATTCTTCTCAAAAAATCCATGAGATGTAGCCTAATAGATCACATATTAGGACAAAAGAGAGTCTTAAGCACAGGAAAATTGAGGTAACTTCCAGACTGTAATGAGAACAAAACTAGAAGTCAACTGTAAGAAAAACTACAGAAAATACACAAACTCAAGGAAATTAAATAACACACTAATGCATGGATTACTGAAGAAATTAAGAAGGAAATGAAAATATTCTCTAACAGAATAAGAATAAAGATACAATATACCAAAGCTTGTTGGACACATGAAGTCAGTCCTAAGAGGGAGATTTATAGCCCTAAGTGCCTACATTACAAAATTAGAGAAATCTCAACCTAATAATGATTTGCCTAAAGACACCAGGAAATATCAAACCAAACCTAAAAGTAGTAGGTGTATATAAATAATAAGATCAGGGAAAAAATAAATTGAATAGAAATTTTAAAAAAGCAATAAAAATAATGAAGGTTCTGGTGATCCAAAGCCTGCTGCCTTCATGCCAAGAATGGCCACCTCTTTTTGGCCTTTCCTTCCCACTTTGGGGCTCTCTAGATACATCCTGTTCCCACCAGGGACTTTCCAGGTACACATGTGTAGATCAAGATGAGAAACTTGCACCCCCTCCCGACCTTCCTCAATTTTGGTCACCCCAAATCTTCCATACACATTGGCATGTCAACTGGTGTTGCCTTTATGAAGGGTTTGTTTAGGCAACCACAATGTTCAGATTTCATGGGTGCAGATTCCCTGTCACATTTACCAGCAGCAAGAGTCCTTTTCCTCCGTCTTTCTGTCCCTTTCATGATTTTTCCTAAGCCTTGGGTGAAGGGGTTGTGTTGTAGATGTATCAGTTGTGGCCAGGCATCCTACAGTCTCTATTCTTTGCATTTTGGCTAGTTGTGAATGTCTAGAATAGTTTCCATCTGCTGCAAAAATAAACTTTGACGAAAGGTGAGATCTACACATATCTGTGGGTATAAGGATAAGTATTCATAACACAGAAATTATACTGGCTTATGAAAATGGCAGAGCTGGATTTTTCCCTTTTGGTCAATACCTCCCCACTTATGGGTAATAATAATAATAAAGTTGGCTAGGTTTACAGAACCAGGCATGAATTCCTCCTGTTGAGCAGTTAGACAGCTGTTGGCTACACCAAGATGAAAGTCCTACTAATGTCCCATTGGAGTTATCTTGCTGGGCTAGTCATTGCTGTGACTTAAAGCCTCACAGCTGGGAAGAACTATTTATTGCCTTCCTCCCTTGGCTGTTTGCACAGCACATCTGAATACTATGAAAGATAGTCCTCAGGGAACTTGAGCTTCTCTGAGCAATGAACACAAAGCACTTTCATTTATTTTCCAATTTTAATAAGACTAACACAAGTGAAAAGGTCAAGATTTTCATCCTCCCAGACTTCATATTCTAAAAAGAACATCTCATCATGTCAGAACTAGAAGAGTAAACTGAAAGAAAAACCTAGAAAAAAATTTAAAACACTAAATGCACTAATTTCTAAATACAATGATATGACCATAACTTTGCCTGCTGTTCTCATTATTCCTATAACATTTACCTTAGTGATAAAGTCTTCTGGATTTTCTTTAATACCATAATCAATGAGGCCATTCCATGGGATACTTACACCTGTTATTGAAACTGCTGGCCTATTTAATTTGCTACATTCTTAATATTTGAATGAACCTGGATATATATTTTTCTATTGTAAGTTTATTATAACCTTAACTTTTCATTTGTTAACATTTATTTATTAATCATGACCTTGGATAAAAGCTCATTCAACAAATTATATAACTAAGTAGATTTATTTTTTAAAATTTATTTTATGTGCATGAGCCTTTTGCCTCTGCATCTATGTGCACCAAGTGAGTGCTTGGTGATCATGAAGGTCAAGAAAGCATCAGATCCCTTGGCACTGGAGTTACAGATGATCATGAGCCACTATGTGGGTGCTAGGAATTGTACTTGGGTTCTTTGCAAGAGCAACAAGTGCTCTTAACTGCTGAACCATCTCACCAGCCCCAAGATCTCCTTTTAAAATGTTCATTGAATTTGTTTTTTCACAACTTTATACATGTAAAATGAGCATTGTTATAACAAATCCATCTCGTTCCCTTCATCACTCACCTGTTCCTACCTGCAAGTCTACTTTTCAAGTTCTCGTTAAATTTTTAGTTTTTTGAAATTAAAATAATCACATTATTTACTCCTTTTCCTCTCTTCCTCCAATACCTCCTATATGCCCTATCTCATCTTATCTCAATTCATGGCCTCTTGTTACAAGTTCATGATTTTTGTTGGCTTTAAGAGCTGTTTAGTTCAACCAGGATCACCTGTGACTGTGGGTTAGCACTATCTGCTGGAGGCTGATGGACTCCTCAGTGGGTACACCTGAAGGTTATGATTGCCTCTTCCCTAGAACTCATCAGAAAGGAGGGGTAGTTTTGTAAGCTCCTCCCTGATAACATGCTTTCCTGTTGATAGAGACTATTTTGTGTAGGTCTATTGCAGGCAGCCAAAGATGTGAGGTCATGACTGCACTGGCTGTGGCTTGCCTAGAAGAGAACATTTTATAGCCCTTTGCTGTGGAATAATCCTTTTATACACTATGAAGATGTGTTTCTCTCATTGTTAATAAAAAGATGATTGTCTGATAGCTAGGCAGAATGTTCAGGGCAGAGGAGGATGCTAAGAAGAAGGGCTGAGTCAGAGGAGTTGTGAGGCAATGATGTGGAGAGAAGCAAGATAAACATGCTGTACTGAAAGAAGATACTACCATGTGGCAGAGGGCAGATTAGAAATATGGGTTAATTTAAGTTGTAAGAGCTAGTTAGTAACAAACCTAAGCTATTGGCCAATCATTTATAATCAAGTTTCAGTGCGGTTATTTGGGAGCAGCTGACAGAACAGAGCTGACTGGTGGTAGAGATGAAAAACTCTGCATACAGCCCTCTTTATCTTTTGGCTTTCACATTCCACTTTTCCATAATGGTCCCTGAGCTTTAGAAGGAGCAGTATCAATCTTGTTTAAGGCTGAGCATTTGATTATCATGTCCTCAGCCCATATGGGTCTCTGCATTCACTGCATTTGTCTATGGGTATGTGATGGTTTTACTGTCAACTTGCCCCAATTTAGAGTTTGTTTGTTTGTTTGTTTTGAGACAGGGTTTCTCTGTGTAGTTTTGGTGCCTGTCCTGGATCTCGCTCTATAGACCAGGCTGACCTTTGACTCATAGAGATCCACCTGGCTCTGCCTCCTGAGTGCTGGGATTATGGGCATGTGCCACCACCGCCTGGCCAGAATGTTTTTTTTCTTTTTAACTTCTATTGATTCTTTGTGGATTTTACATCATGCATTCTGATCCCATTTATCTCCCTGTCCCCTTGAATCCACCCTTTGCCTTTGCAACCTCTCCCTCCCCAAACAAAAGCAAATTTAAAAGAAAAAAACAAAAACAAAAACAAAACCCAAACAAAACAAAACAAAAACAAGAATCTCGTCATGGAAGCTGTAGCGTGGCCCATTGAGACACACAATTTGCCCTTTAGTCTGTTCATCTTTACTTGCAAGTGTCTATTAGAATTAATCTTAACAGGGAGCCTTAACTAAATAACTGTCCTGATTACCTTAATAGATGTGGGAAGACCCATTCCCAGAAGGTGCTACCCAGATAAAAGGATGTGGCAGGGGGATTATTTGCTTGTTTTCCCCTTGGCATTCGATATTGCTGCAGAATTAATTTACCCTGTTGCTGCTGCTTCCTTTGCTGATATTAGAAACAGCATTTCCAGGCTTCCATCATTGACTGAGAATCAAGATCCCTTTGAAGCTAGGCGTAGTGGCTCACACATTAAATCCCAGCTCTTAGGAGGCAGAGGCAGGAGTTTGAAGCCAGCCTAGTCAACACAGTGAGTTCCAGGACAGCTAGGACAACATAGAGAGACCCTGCCTCAAACAAACAAACAAACAAACAAACAAAAATACCCCCCCCCAAAAAAAAAAAACCCAAAAGCAAGAGACAACAAACCACCATCACCACCAGAGCACTTCTAAAGATCTAAGTTATGACACAGGGTTGGAAAACTAATATGCCCTTGAGGTAGAACTGTAAAGGTGTACTGCTGGTCTTGTAAGATAAAAGCAAATTGGCTTCTGGTGGTCCTTATGGTCAGGGGTAGGGAAGAAAATCATTTAAGAGATCAATAGCTTGTTACCAAACAAAAGTAGATTTGTTTGTTTTGGTTTTTCATTCTCTTTCCAAAACAGGATCTCACCATGTAGCCTTGGCTAGCCTGGAATTCATAGATCTCTGTCTACCTCTACCTCCTGAGTTCTGGGATTAAAGGGATGCACCATTATGCCCAATCCAAACAGTTATGTTAATTTGCACAAGTAAGGAAATACATCTGGCAGAGTAGCTGTAATTGTTGCCACTGTTTCATAGAGTTTGCAATGAAGGAAGATGTAGTGGAATATCCCCACCCCCTCACATCCTTCAAGTACTTAATTTCCATAGTCTTTCTAGAGATGCAACGATTTTCTCCGGTAGAGGCAACTCCAATAGCTTACATTTCACTTTTATAACCATAACAGCCCTATTCTATAGGTCAGAGAGCCAATGTGGAGATTCTGCCAACTTAGATAACTATGCATTCTGGGACTGGGAAAATAAACATAGGATGAATTCAGGAACCTACTGGAAACTGGACTTTACTCAAGACTTCATCAATTACTTGACTTCCATAAACACCTACTTTAACTAGAGGGCCACAATGCTTGAGTTTTTCCAGATTCAGTGTCAATTTATAGCCAGTAACCAATAGTCCCCAAGAGTCTGATTATTTTCTTTTTCCCAATGTATAATTATCTACTAAAAGTTCCCTCTGTGGATGCATGGAAGAAAGGCTAACAGTAAAACTCTTTGGTGACAGTGTAGCCTCATTCCTCAAGAAAGCCTTGAGGAATTGGGGTTCTGGATCTGTAAATTGGCTCAAGTCTGGAAACATGATTCCATCTTGCTGTGATCTAATATAGCTTTTCTTTCATTTGTTCTAGACTTTTTTTTCTGCTTATACAGATCAAACAAAAACTTAATGGGCTTCTTATACATTTCATTCCTGGAATACCAAGACTGATTTGTCAATACCATAGGTCCACTGAGTGAGGCCATTATAGACATTACTTCGCCTATGCTGCCCATTGTGATAAGTAAGCTCACCTGGCCTTTGGTGATTCAATGGGGCCACCTGGCCCATGTCACTATAGAGTCCAGTTAAACCCATTACACTTGAAGACACTCAGCCTCAATTTAGTTCACCCAGTTGAACAGCTGCACCGTACGGTCTGGCATGAAAAGAACAATGACAAAGCTCATTAAATGTGCCATTGCCATACTAACCATTTTGTGTCTTTTTTTTTTTTTAAGATTTATTTATTTATTATGTATACAGGAGAAGGTGCCAGATCTCATTACAGATGGTTGTGAGCCACCATGTGGTTGCTGGGAATTGAACTCAGGTCCTCTGGAAGAGCAGTCAGTGTTGTTAATTTCTGAGCCATCTCTCCAGCCCCCCCCCCCCCCCATTTTGTGTCTTATAGTATTAGTGAAGGGCATGCCTTCTGGGCCCTCCCATTATAGAGGAATAGGTTTTAAACAGTAAATCTACTCTGGCATTCCAATTTCTCTAAGCCTTAAAAAATCCCTGCAACACCAACCCAAGGAATATTAAGAGATCTCTAGCTTCTCAGCAGGGCATCTTTTAACAAATACTTCAGCCAAAAATCAAATAAAGTACTGGTATCACAATTTGTATTAGTCAGGGATCTCTATAGGAACAGAACAGCTTTAGCTGAAACTGAACCTTTAGCAATGGGAAAGCAGGTTACCATGTGACTTGAGCTGCCTGCTATGATCTGGGCATGATTGGATCCACCAAGACATGAAGTTGTTTTGTGCACAGAAACAATCCATCATCAAATGGAAGTGATATATCATGTGATTGGGCCTGACAGCACAAGCAAGTTACATCAAAAAGTTGCCCATGGGCCTCAGATTCCTAATTTTTTAAAATATAATAACTTGGGTCCCCAAGCACCCATCTACAGTATCATAAAGTGTGCTCTAAGATTGTCTGAGAAAGACAAGACTATGGCCTGGTTAATTGATGGTTCTGCATTATATGCAGGCACCACCTTGAAGTGATAAGCTGCACTACCCCTTTATGGGACAATCATGAAGGACACTAGTGAAGGAAAATGCTTCACAGTGGACACAACTTCAGGCAGTGAATGCACATGGCTGCACATTTTTCTTGGAAGGAGAAATGGCCAAGTATGAGAAATATGATTCATGGTTTGTAGCCAGTGGTTTGACTGGGTGCTTGGGGATGTAGAAGGACCATGACTGGAAAGTTGGTAAGACTGTGAATTCCATGTATAATAATGGGCTATTCTACCTCTTTTTCTATGAAGTAGGTTATCTGATGAGTATAGCTCTCTCTAAATGGGCAAAGGATACTTGTGTCCCTTTTAAGTGCTCATCAAAAGGTAAGGAGTTTTAATAGTCAAGTATATAAGATGACCTATTCTGTGGATAGTAAGCCTCTTTCTCTGGCTATCCTCGTCATTGCCAAGTGGGACAATTAACAAAGTAACTTTGGTAATAGAAATAAAGGTTATACATGGGCTCAACATGGACTTTGACTTACTAAGGCTGACTCTGCTAGACCTGCTACTGAGTGTAAAAATCTGCCAGCAGCAGGGACCAACACTAAGCACCCAATATTGTCACTATTCCCTAGGGTGACCAGTCAATGACCTGGTGACAACTTTGACTGCATTGGACCATTTTCATTACAAAGAGGACAACGCTTTGTCCTTACTGGGATACTTTTTTTCTGGTAGTGGCTTTGCCTTTCTTGCACATAATCCTCCTGCAAAACCACAATCTATGGACTTATAGATTCTCATCAGGTAACCTACTTCATAAAGAGGTAGGATAGCCCATTCTTACTTATGGAATTCACAGCTTGCTTGATAGAACTGTGGCATGGCTTGTTTAGCATACTATTTATCTCTGGAGTACATGGGGTGGGTAGTGCTTCCATTACTAGATTCTACTTTGTGTGATTTAATGTCTCCTATACCAATCTGTTAGTAAGTCCTTTATAATATCAATTCCTATTTTCTTTTATGTCAGTAAGAATTTACGGTTAAGAGAAATGAGACAATGCAAGTGTTAAGATTTTTAAGGATCTCAAAGACCTTTGAAAATGGACTAATTTATAGTATGAAATAATATGAGATTTGAGGACAAGAGGTTTTAGCAGCCCTGGAGTCCAGCTCCCAGAACTGCTACCCAGTCATTCAGAGAAAGACTTCTCAAGAGTGGGGATAGAAAGATTTCTTACCTATAATTCACACACGATCTGAGGGTCACTCTCTTTTATTGCGATCTGAGGGTCACTCTCTTTTATTCATCTTCAGCTCTAATTCTCTTGTTCTAATTTTCTCTAGCTCTAATTCTTTTGTTCCAATTCTGTAGTTCTAAATTTTGGTTTCCAATTCTCTCTAGTTCCATTTCTCTTTAGCTCCGATTCTCACACCTCTTCATCTCTCACTTTTCACTCTGCCCATTCAGCTATATCTCTCAGCACATTGCACGTACCCCCCCCCCCCCCCCCCCGCAACACATTCATCTCTGCCCAGCTCTTTACACAGCAGCTCTCTATATAGCTCTACACAGCCCTCCTTATTGCCAAACTCTGGACAATTATGTTACATTTTCAGGGTCTGACCCATTCTCATAACACATAAATCATACTGACTGGCCAGTGAGTAATGTTTGGCCATGCATATAGCTGAGTTGGTCAGGGTCCCCAGACAAAAAATGACATTGAAATTCAGGACTTAACAATAAACAATTAGTTGGCTGAACACTGGGGTTGGTAGTATGTGCAAAAAGTACACTACTGTAGAGGGTTATCACTCCACAGACTTTGCCTAGTAGGGCTCCCCATCAGAGAGATTCATCTGGTAAGTTGACCTGTTGAATACTAGTTGTCACCTGCTGTATACTCCCATGGCCCTCAGCAAGAGGTGGAATTTCAGTTTTAAAGTGACATGCTTAGGTGTCAAGTTGACAAGAGGTAGATTGTGTTAGCTTTAATATCAACCTGCCTCAAATTTATAATCATCTGAACAGGGAGTCTCAGCTGAGAAGTTATTCTAGTTGTCTTAACTGATGTAGGAACTCATCCCAAATATGGATGTCATGCTGTGGTAGCAGCACAGATAAAAAGGGCACAGCAGAAGGAAGACTGTTTGTTTTGTTTTATGCTTCCTTGGCCTTCCCTCTTGCTGCTGTATGAATTTATCTTATTGCTGCAGTTGCTAATTTCTTCCTTGATACGGCTTCCATTGTTGACTGAGGACCAGCAGTTTGCCAGTGCTGGACTGGGACTGCTGAGGCATCCAACAACTACTGGGTTTTCAGCCTCTCCAGTGAGAGGCAGCTATTGTTACTATTTCAATGTAGGCTGGTGTGTGTGTGTGTGTGTGTGTGTGTGTGTGTGTGTGTGTGTGTACATGTATTCTTTCAATTCTGTTCTTCTAGAGAATTCTGATACACCATATAAACGTTAATATTTAAAAGGCAGCTTGGTGCCATGACAATTCAGTTGACAGGATCAAGTTTACTCCTATGGCCCATAACCTCAGTCATGGGTTTTTGACTGGGTTTACAGTACCAGTTATGAGTTATCTCTTGTGGAACAGGCCTCAAATCTAAACAGAGAGAAATTGGTTATTTTCATAGCAATCATATCACTATTACACCAATGGGCACATCTTGCCTAGTAGGTTGGTGTTGTGTTCCATACTGTTCACACCTAGATAAGACCATTGATGTCTTTTCTTCCTTAGCAACTTGTATTTCCAAGAACTATGAAAGCTAGCTAGCTAGCTAGCTTGATTTCTCTACATCTTGCAACCAAGGTGTATAGATAGTATCTTCAACACTAGTGTCTTACCAACTAATTTCAGAATAAATGACAGAATGAAGACCAAGAAAACACAAAGAATTAAACCAAATAAGGAAGACAACTAAGGATGGGAAAATAGAATTAAATCAAGAGAACTACTGAAGAAAACTCAAACTGAAATAGAACTTGAAAAATTCAGTAAGTCTAAAATAAGCTCAGTAGAAACTCTCACTAACAGCATAGAGCATGCTAAAGACAGAATATCAGGACTTTAAGACAAGGCAGATATATTGAACTGTAGCAGGAATCTTAAAAGTTCTTGCCATATCCTCAGCTGGTCCTGTTTCCTCAGGCTAGAAGCCTCTGAGTCCTCATCCAGAATGAATCTCAGCTGAACTGCTGCTAAAAGCCTGAAAGCTTAACCAGGCCAAATGCTTCTAGTTTCTGGGCCTCACGCTTTATGTACCTTTCTGCTTTCTACCATCACTCCCTGGGATTAAAGGCTTGCTTTCTCATCAGGCGTGATGAGTCACCATGCCTGTCTGTATCCTTGAATACATGGATTTCTGCCTCTGGAATGCTAGGATTAAAGGCGTGTGCTACCACTGCCTATCCTTTACGTTTAATATTGTGGCTGCTCTGTCTCTGACCACAGATAAGTTTATTAGCATGCACAATATTTGGGGGAATACAATACCACATTGAACCACTCAACTGATGAGAATGATAAACTTTTAAACATTCAGGAATAGAACATGTAGGATGTTTAAGACATTATGAAAAGACCAAACCTATTAATCATGAGCATAGAAGAAGAAATCCAGGTCAACGTTTTCAATAAAATCAGAGACGAAAATTTTTTAGGGACAAGACCAGAAGAGAAAATATTCCATGTCATACACACTGAATAGAAGGAACAGAGAAAGAATGAAAGCTGCAAGAGAGAAGGTCAAGTCAATAAAAGCAGACTCTTCAGAAAACCAGCTGATTTTTTGAGATCTTAAAAGTCAACTAGATCAATGTTCTGAAAGACCATAGAAGCCAACTGAACTCTCTACAGCCAGCAAAACTATCAGTCATAATTAAGAAAGAGAAATTTCCCATGATAAAAGAAGGCTAAAGTAACCAATGTTCACCAAGTGAGCCCTACAGAGAATACTAAAGAGAAGAATACATATATTTATGAGACTTCAGGGAAAAACAGTGGTTAGGTCAGTGGTTAAACAAAGGAGGACTAAGAAAAAAATGACTCAAAATTAACAAAATGTCATGAATCAACATACATCTTTCAGTAAAAATTTTGACTATCAATGATCCCAACTGCTCACTCAAAAGTCAGGCTAGTGAAATGGATTAGAAGAGAATTCAGCTGGGTATAGTGGCATACACCGTTAATACCAGCACTTGGGAGGCAGAAGCAAGCAGATCTCTGTGTTCAAGGGCAGCCTGATGTCTGTCTGTCTGTCTATCTTTCTCCATCCATCCATCCATCCATCCATCCATCCATCCATCCATCCATCCATCCATCCATCTATCCATCCATCCATCCATCTTCTAGGACAATCAGGGCTATGTAGAAAGACCATGTCTCAAAAAATAAAACAAACAACAACAAAAGAAAACAGAATTCATCATTTATTGCCTCCAAGAAACACATCCCATCATTAAAGTAGACATTATTCTAGGGTGAAAGGCTGAGCAAAGGTATTCCAGGCTAATGGAACCAGAAAACAAGCAGGAGTTGAAGCTAAATAAAATTAAACCAAAACTTATCAGAAGAGATAAAGAAGATCACTTCATACTGATATCAAGAACAGATATGTACACAATTTGGGTGTATCCAATTTCATAAAATAAATGCTATTTTAGACATAAAGCTAGATTTATCCTAATACAAAAACAGTAGATGATTCCAGTAACACATTTACATCAAGGAACAGGGTATCCGGAGAGGGAGGGAGAGAGAGAGAGAGAGAGAGAGAGAGAGAGAGAGAGAGAGAGAGAGAGAGAGAGAGAGAGAGAGAGATCAAAATTAAATGACATTATAGATCAAGTGTACCTATCAGCTAAACACTGGAGGATACACATTCTTCTCAATAGCTTACAAAATTTAGTCATATCAACAATCAACAAAGCAAACATCAACAAATACAAGAAACTGAAACAACTCTTTGTATTTTACTTGACCACAATGGACTAAAGCAATAAAAACAGAAAATACAAACAGTCATAGAAATTGAATAATACACTCTAGAATGATACATTGACCAATGGAGAAACAGAACACATGGCAAGACCTATGGGGTGCGTGCACGCACACACACACACACACACACACACACACACACACACACACACACACACACACACACCAGAGATGGGCTGGAGTGATGCCTCAACAGATTAAGGTGTTTGCTGCCAAGCCTAATGACCTGAGTTCAATCCCTGGGACCTACATACTGGAAGGTCCACACATGCACCATGGTGCACCCAACAACAGTAGATAGGGAGAAATGACCAAGATCAGAGCAGAAATTAATGAAATAGAAACAAAAGAAAAAATACAAAGAAATCAATGAAATGAAGAGTTGCTACTTTAGAGAGGAAAAACTATATTTTTATTTTTAAATTTGTGTGTGTACGTATGCGTGGATAAATGCAAGACATGTCACATGTTTGGAGGCCAAAGGACAACTTGCAGAAGTTGCTTCTCTCCTTCCATCATGTGGGTTCCAGGGATTGAAGTTAGGTCATTAATATTGGCAGCAAGTGCTTTTACCCAGAGAGCCATCTCCTTAGCACTACAAAGTAGATTTCTTTTCTTTGGTGCTTCAGTAATATCCTGCTGTCAGTGAAGGTCTAGAAGGTTCCCTCAGTGATGGAATGCTTTACAGCTGGTGACTCCCATAGACTTTACATCCAAGGATGCCATCCTTCCCAAGTCCTGCCAAGGATATTGGGGTCTGTCGCTTGGTCCACCAAGCACTTCACTTGAGTCTCTTCTGAAAGTCCACTCTCCGGCTCTCGTGCACGAATGTTGTGGTCTTTATTTCCTCGAGCTACAGCTGTATAACTTCCAAAGGCAGGTGACTCTTCATGGCCTAGACGTAACTCGTCACTGGAAAAAGAATTGAACAAACATGAAAACAAAGACAAAAAATATTTTTTCCCCTTTGACCTGCATTCCTTTACAAACATTCTATCATTTTTTATACATTTTTTTCTTCCTGTCACTCAAAACTTAGAATTCAAAGTTTGGACTGGTGTAGTGGCCCACAGAGGCTTCCTAGTGAGACCTTAAGATCAGAGAATCTGAGCCTGCTTTAGAAAGCAGGGCTGCATAGTAGGACAATTTGGCCACAGGCATGTTTACCAGGTGTTTGGAAGGGTCCACACTTGGCTATGCGGTGCTTTGATCTTGAAAGGGGGAGGTCGTTTGCCTCTCCCCTTGGCATGTTATAAAAATCCCTTTTGAATAAAGCTCTGGGCAGCTGTGACCCAGGCCCCCCCCCAAAGCTATCCTGTGTCTCTTTCTCCTCGTCATCTAGGTCTATCTTTCTACCTAATATTTCCTCATTCTTCTCTCCTCCACCCAAGAACCCCTAGAAAGGTTGGAGCTGGACACTGGCAGACTCCACCAGAATGTGGGACTTAGTTACAGAGGATAAAAGAGCAGGAACATTGCAGTTTAAGTGGGCATGCTCAGAATTGAGTGAGGTGAAATTCTTTTCTTCAGAAGTAAAACTGTAAAGCAAGCAGTTCAAGTTAGGCTGCAGCAAGTATCTCTCTCTGTTTCCATTTACTAAGTTAGGTTAAAAGTTGTAAAAAAAGTTTTGGAAAAGGTTGAGAAATATAGGCTTTAGGTACAGGGATTTTGTGAAGGCTTAGATATATTAGAGTTTTCCCCAGCATGGGACCTGGGACACAGAAAGCAGCATTTGGGACTGAGTAGTGACTGCAGACCTGACAGTCCAAGAGTGGCTTCAGAAGCCCCCACAAGCAGTAGCAGCAGCAGCAGCAGCAGTGAGAGCAGTGGTTGCCCCAGGCAGGCATCAACAGCTGAGACTCGAGGGGCATCATCACAGCGCAGGTAGCAGATGCTGAGAGCCAGCACAAGCAGCAGGGTTGTGTGCTTTCTGCCATAAAGAAGCCATGGTTGGATCTCTGTGAGTTCAAGGCCAGCCTGGGCTACCAAGTGAGTCCCAGGAAAGGCACAAAGCTACACAGAGAAACCCTGTCTCGAAAAATCAAAAAAAAAAAAAAAAAAGAAGCCATGGTATGGAGAACATGGCTTGAGGCTACAATCAACCTTGACGATACCAGAAGAGATGCCATGGGAAAGGCAAATGGTGAGCAGTGGAAGCCCTGTAGAGAAGAGGCTGCTGCCCCGAGTGGAGAAGTGGCATTGGTGGCTTGAGCAGAGGTGGCAGCAGCTGGACAAGCAGCTGAGACATGCCCCTGTGTGGAAAGGCAGGCATGAGAACTGCTGTGGTGAGGCAGAGCCATGCTTCAGGTTGAACTGTGGATATGGAGCCTGGGTGCAGCAGCTATGAATGGCTGAGGCTGGGTTTCCTCCTGGACTTGGGGTGCTAAACGAGAGCTGTGGCTCATAGCAGCAGGGTGGCACTTTGAGCCTGGATGGCTCAAGGTGATTGAAAGTCTTTGGGCCCCAGGACACAGGGGTCTTAGGACTTGTGTGCTGAAGAGGTGACCAGCATTGTAAAAGCCAAAATGGGACAGAGTTAGCAGCTAAACACGCATGGCTCCTTTAAGAGATGGCTTTCTGATTCATGCTGTCTGGAAGGAGAGCTTGTTTGAGACAACTCTGCAGTGGCTCAGTTACTGTGACAGCCACCTTCACCTGGGGCAAAGCTGCCTAGAGGAAAGCTACCGTAAAATGTTGCTGTAACTGAAAGTAAAGTTTCAGAGACTCTTGTTTGAACTGAGCTGTTGCATGCAAGTTTTTGGTTGTGGGTTTCTGCGTATTTGGAACTTTAAGACTGATATCAAAACTAGCTTTTTGAATTTTTCAGACTTAAATGGGATGGAGAGGAGTGGTTCAATTGCAATGGGACAATTTTGAATTCACTTATGTATATATACTCTATTTAAACTGTGGTGACTCTCAAACTTTGTGTAGAAATGGAACTGATTTTGTGTAGAAATGGAGAAGTTTGGGTTTTTTCTACCCAGGCTCAAGATGCAGCTTAAAAAATCATAGCGAAAAGGGGGAATTAATATTCCTCAGTCTCTTTAATTAAAAAAAAAAGTACTTTCAGCCGGGCTGTGGTGGCGCATGCCTTCAATCCCAGCACTTGGGAGGCAGAGGCAGGCGGATCTTTGCGAGTTTGAGGCCAGCCTGGTCTACAGAGTGAGATCCAGGAAAGGCACAAAGCTACACAGAGAAACCCTGTCTCGAAAAACCAAAACAACAACAACAAAAAACAAACAAACAAACAAAACTTTCTTGTTCTCTGTATGGATTGTTAACTTGGGTTAATGTACCCTATGTTTCATATAGTTTTATTAAGAGATTGCTTTTGGATGCTAAAGTTTATGAAGTGTAAATAGTTTAATTAAGAAATTGCTTTTGAATGTTTGCTAAAGTTTGTAAAGTGTAAATAGTTCTATTGAGAGTTTGCTTTTGGATGTAAGTTTGTGAGAATTGTAATTGTGTATAGTAATATAATGCTAACCTGTAAATGTTAATGGTGATGCTAAGGAGTCTTTAGATTTGATGTGGCTGCATCAGGAGTTTATTGATTTAAAAAAGGGCTGGTGCAGCTAAGTCTGCTGTAGAGATAAAAAGGCCATTCCATTGTTATCATCCTCTACTCCTTTACTAGGAGGTATAAGCAGCCATAAGGAGCAAGAGTATTGCTATAATTATTCCAGCTATTTGCAAGCTCTTAGTGGAAAAGCAGCTTCAAAGCTACATAGAGTTAAAGCTTTGCACCCCCCCCCCCCACCAGGGGTGGGTAGTCAGAGACGGGTAAGTCCTTCTTGTTAGCTGTCAACCTAAGACAGAGTGCACTTGAGGGAAAGTGTATCTTGAAGACGGGTAAGACAATCTGGTGGAAGACGGTGACCTAAGAAAGGCATACTCCATCTGAGTGGTCTGAGGGACCCTTTATATTATTAAGAAGAGAGAACTGTGGTGGCCCACAGAGGCTTCCTAGTGAGACCTTACTCAAGGTCAGAGAATCTGAGCTTGCTTTACCCAGCAGGGCTGCACAGTAGGATGATTGGGCCATAAGTGTGTTTACCAGGTGTTTGGAAGGATCTATATTTGGCTGTGTAGTGTGGTTTGATCTTGCAAGGGGAGGTCTTTTCCCTTTCCCTTGGGCATATTATAAAAATGCCAATTTGAATAATGCTCTGAGAGCCTGGGTATTGACCCAGGGCCCTCCTGAAGCTATCCTGTGTCTGTCTTTCTCCTATTTGTCTATGTCTATCTTTCTACCTAATATTTCCTCATTCCTCTCTCCTCCACCCAAGAACTCTTTGAAAAGTGGGAGCAGGTTTCCTACAGACTCCTACAGGTGGGTAGGAAAATAAAACATGAATAATACAATTATTAATATTTGCTTGGAAATTTTTGTTTAGATATAAGCTTTCATTTTTCTAGGGTAGACACTTAGATGTGGAACTGCTGGGTATAATGGTAGCTCTCTATTTAGCTTCTTGAGGAGCTGCCAGGCTGTTTATCACAGCAACTGCACTATTTCGCATGCCCACCATGAATGCAATTTTCCACATCCTGCTCACACTTCTCCTATCTCATCTGAAAGCTGTCATTACACACAGCTTAAGATGCAGAACTTAATTTGCATTTCCTTAATGACTCTTCATGTAATTAGTAGCCATTTGTACCATTTGTACATCTTTAGAGAAATGTCTGATTCCTTTGACCATCTTTAAAAATTGGGTTGTTTTTATATTATCAATTTTCTTTTTTTCTGGGTTTTTTGTTTGTTTGTTTTGTTTTTTGAGACAGGCCTTCTCTGTACAGTTTCAGTGCCTGTCCTGGGTCTCACTCTGAGACCAGACTGTCCTCAAACTTGCAGAGATCCGCTTGGCTGTGCCTCCTGAGTGCTGGGATTAAAGGCGTGCGCCACTGCCACCCAGCCATCAATTTTCTTTTTATTAATGATTTTATCTATTGGTTTTTATTTTATTAAAGATTTTTCTTTGAGAGAAAGTCACTTTGTGTTGAGGTTGGACTCAAACTTGATATGTAGCTAAGGGTAAGTTCTACCTCCCACATGCTGGATTTATAGATTTGTACCACCACACTGGACTTTAAAAAATTATTTTAGAGATTTGTCTGTGCTTGTGGGTGCCTCTAGGGGCCAGAAGGGGCATCGGATCCTCTGGAAGTGGAGTTACAGATGATTGTGGGTGCTGGAAACCAAATACTAGGTCCTTTGCAAGAGCGGAAAAAAAAAATGCTCTTAACTTCGGAGCTGTCTACTTTAAGACCCACTACTTAAAAAAACAAAGCAAAATAAAACACCACGCTATTTATTTAACTTGTTTCTCTGTGTGCTTATTAACTTCCATGGAGCTGAAGTTACAGGTGGTCATGAGCCACTCAATGTGGGTACTTAGAACTGAATTTGAATCCTCTGGAAAAGCAGCAGGCACTCTTATTGGTGAGTTATTTCTCCAACCATTACTTTTTTTTTTTTTTTTTTTTTTTTTAAATAGCTCTGGAAATAGAACCCAGGCCTCATGCTTGCCAGGGGAGCACAGCAATCCCCAGTTACTTTTCCATTCCTCCCACTCTATTGGTTGCATCCGGTAAAGCACAGCTCTGAATTTTGAAGTTCAGTTTGTCTACCTTGTTCTTGCTCATGCTTCTGGTGTCACACCTCCCAATGTTAAGTGTCACAGCTAAATTAAATCATGAAGATCTGTCTAATGTTTTTCTAAGTGTTTTAAGTCTGATACACTTTGAATTAATTTTTGCAAGTAATGTGAGGCAGGGCAGGAACTTCATTCTCTTGCTAATACCAGTATAGACCTGGTGCTCTTGTCAAAAATGAAGTCAATTACAGAGTGTATCTTAATACTGCTTAGAACTGAAGTTTACATTTCTTACTTCCTAGAAATAATAAATACCTATACATTTCTATTTGCTCTAGATTTCAATTAAAAAAATTTAAAAGGTCAATGCAGCTTAGAATACTATCTGAGAAGCCCACATGGTGTTCTTCAAAATGAGATAGACACTAGTGCTCATCAGGACCAAACAGGTCAAATGCCCTAAAAAATACAAATACATTCCAAGCGTCCTCATATTATGGCTGCTCTTAGTTCTCGTATTGGTGCTGACTGTACAGAAGTATAGGACAGCTGACATGGAGTGAGCCACATTCCCGCCAGGCCTGGGTTTGGAGTGGTAAGCCTCCCTAAGATGCACTTTCCCCACGTGCAGTGAAGACGGTCACACTGCTCTCACATGTCTGAAGTGCTTAGCACTTCCGAACCTGCACTGATCCTGTGTGCACAATCAACAATCTTACCAAGTTATAACTGCTGGGTTGGCCCCTGCTAACTTTCTCTTAGCGTAGTGAATTTTCTGCTGAGGGTACCAATTCTTTTCATTTATATTTATTTCTCGAATCCATGATCCTCCTTTTTTCAGCATTTTCTGCTCAAAACCCTAAAGGGAAAGAACACAATTTTCTCTACTTATTATAACAGTATATACAATTACATTAAAAAACATTAAATCAAGTAATGGTCCTAAAACAAAGACCTATAGCTGGGAACAGCTCTATAGCTTTCTAGACAGATCCTGGCATGGTATATACCATGACCATGTGATGCAGAGAGATGAGACGGAGTCTCCATATAAAAGAATGAGCTTTACTGGGTTTAATGATTTGGGGGCATATTTTGGATAACCTCTCATTCAAACAGCACTATCTGCTATCTGTTCCTATAATTAGGAAATAATTTACATGGAATGATTTCTAATTCAAAAGTTTTTGTTGGGGGCTGGAGAGACGATCCAAGTACTAAGAGTGCTTGATGCTCTTACAGAGGACCAGAGTTCACTTCCCAAAATCCACACAGTGGTTTACAACCTACTGTAATTACAGTTCCAGGGGCTCTAACAACTTCTTCTGGTTTCTGTAGGCACTGCATGCATATGGTGCATTTACATACATGCAAGCAAAGTATTCACGAAAAACTAAATATTTCTGTAAAAAGTTCTAGCTTGGGAGGAAGATGGCTGTAATTCCAGAAATCCAGAGGTTGAGGCAAGAATCCCTTGAGTTCCAGTACAGCCTGGGCTATGTGGTGAGTTCTAGGCTAGCCTGGGCTACAGAGTAAGACCCTGTTTATAATTATGACAACAACAACAACAACAAAAAGTTGTATGTGAACAGAGAACTCAGACACTGTTATCAATGGGTCCATATTGTCACCCCCCCAGTTAGTATCAAATAACATAATAGTTTAAGTTTTCTCCAAATAACTGTTTTTTATCTGATTTTTAGGTTTTGAAAAATGTAATCAAGATAATGTAAATATTTCATTAAATACAACTTGATGCATTTTCATCATACAAAGGAAACGTGTGTGTCTATACAAAACCAAAATGTACCTTCCAATCAAAGGAGGGCTCCTTCACAAAAACCTCCATGGTGTCCGTGAGCAGACCTGCACATGAGCGGAAAGCCCTCAGTGCGTGCACCATGACCGCACACACAAGACCCGTTTCTTTCATTGGCAGCATGAGATTGACAAATTGGCGGGTTAGACGAAAAGGCATCAACTCAGGGACTGGAAGAAACTAAACAAGAGGAAAAAAGTATATTCAAGCAATATACTGTGCTTGATAGTTTTATGTCAACTTGACCCAAGCTAAAGTCATCTGAGTGGAGGGAACCTCAATTAAAAAAATGCCTTAATAAGATTAGGCTATAGGCAAGCCTGTAGGGCATTTTCTTAATTGTGATTGATGGGGGAAGGACCTAGCCCATTGTGGATGGTGCCTTCCTTAGCCTGGTGGTCCTGGATTCTATAAGCAAGCAAGCTGAGCAAGTCATGAAGAGGTAAGCAGCACCTTTCCATGGCCTCTGTGTAAACTCCTGCCTCACATTCCTGCCCTGTTTGAGCTCTTATCCTGACTTCCTCCAATGATAAACTATAATAAGTCAAATAAACCCTTTCCTCCCCAACTTGTTTTTGGTCATGGTGTTTCATCACAGCAATAGTAACTAGGACTGAAGTTGGTACCAGGATATGGAGGTACTGCTCTGATAGACCTGAACATGTTGTTTTTGGAAGGACTTTGGAACTTTGGGCTAGAAAAGCAACTGAGTGTTAAGAGTTCAGTGGGCTGTTCTGCAGGAACCTGGAAGATAAGAATGCTGAGAGCAGTTCAGACAATGGAGGCCTGACTTGTGACATTTCAGAGGGATGTAAAGACTCTACCCAGCCATTTGGGATAAGAATCTGTGGTTCTGGTTAGCAGGGGCTAAAGAACCAGCTGTGATTAAGAAGAGACCAGAATCTGCCATGAGGCCTGGGTCTATGGAGGACAGCTATAGCTCTGCCCCAGGACTCTCACCCCAGGTGGGCAGAGACCAACCTCGAGCCCACCCAGTTGGGCACCATTATGGTGAGTGAGTATATGGTAGGGAAGTAGAAGAGAGAGGCTGAAAGCTTCATGTGCTGGGAAGACAGGCATATCTGAAGACTCAAGGGCAGTGAGGAACCAGTTGACATGGGTGCTTGCCACCTGGGGCCATCATGATGCCTGGGTCTGGGCTGCTGCCAAGGGCCATGTCAGGGCCCATGGATGTGATGTAGTTGTGGTGGCCTGTGTTGATGTCTGTGGCTTATGTCACCACTAAGGGCCCTGTTGATGCCCAGAGGTTGGGTCATCACCTATGACTATGTCTGGGTGCAAAGGATGTAACCCCACAGGGACCATGCCTTTCAAAGTGGCTTGCTTTGCTACATCAGGTCCATGGTGATGTCCAGGGCCAGACTCCTGCCGAGAGCTATGTCTGAATCCGTGGCCTTTCAGCAGCTGGGTTCTATGTTGATGTCAGTGGCTCTTGTTGCCACAGAGGGATGTGCAGAGGCATGTAGTCTGGGCTGACACTTGAGGCCATACAGATCTAGGGGAAAGGCTGCCACCTGGGAATATGTAGGCACTTGAGTGTCATGCTGTCACTGGGGCCATGCTGATCTGGGTGACCCACGATGCCAACTAGGTTGAGGATGATATTATTTGTTTCTTTAAAAAGTATCAGGTTTCAGGACCACACCACCAAAGCCAACTGAACCCATCATTCCTCCTTTAATTAAGTTCTGAAGGTGTTATAAAGTCACATGATGTGATGGCTATTCTTGCTGTCATCTTGACTACATCTGGAATCAACTAAACCCAAGCAGCTGATGCACTTGTAAGGGATTTTCTTGACTGGATCATTTCAGGTGAGAAGACACATTATATCTGGGCCACATCTGGTAGCAGCGTATATAAAGGGTGAAGAAGAAGAAAACTTTTGCTTTTTACCTGTTTTCTGTAGGTCTTGCTAGCAAGCTCAAATACTCTGTTGCTGAGGCATTCCTCTGCTGGCATTAGAATCTACTTCTCTGGGATTCCAACACAGACTGAAGACCAGAAGCTCTCTAGAAATATTCTAGGACTCCAGCACCTGACCAGGAGGACTGCTAAGACATCCAGTCTTCTGGACTGAACAACTACTTGATTGGACTAGCTGAACCACAGACTAAAGCCACTATAATAAATCCTATGTATATATTCATTCTATCAGTTCTGTGGCTTTAGAGAACACTGACTAATATATATTCCATTTCTAGATCTGCAGTGAGAGTTATGGAAAACACACCTGAGTAGCTGATCCAAATGCATGTCCAAAGTCAATTCCAATTACGCTGCCTGTCTCCATGGCTACCATGAAATTGTTCAGGTGTCTGTCTCCAATGCCGAGGAGCCAGTGGCTGATACATAACAGTGCATGCGAGCTGGCAAAGTGGGACCGTAGTGCCAGGAAGGCCTCAGGACTGGTGCTCATCTTTGCAAAGGCCCGCCTAGGAGAGACAAACCACATAGAGTTTCTGCCATGCCACTGGTGTTTGTGAAGTCACAAACATACTTACTTTAAGAGATCAGCAGGTACTTTATTTTCCCTTTTTCTAAAAGCCATGACTGTTTCTGTACGGTTAGCTCCTCTGTGATTTAAGAGAAACATTTCATTAGAACAAATTTCTGGTGAATTTAAAATTTAAAATTATTTATACTAAAATATAGTATCTTTTAGGCAGAGCAGGTGGAACAGATATATATATATATATATATATATATATATATATATATATATGAAATAAGATCTTATCTTAAAAAGCCAAATCCCTCCCAAAAAAGAAAAAAAATATTAATATCAAATAACTACATTCTGATGATATCTGGGGCAAAGTTTACTTATTTTTTCTTCTTTCTCTCATGTCTCCATACTGGAGACAGGTGCTAGGGCCTCAAACAAGCTAAACCAGTGCTCTCACTATTAAGCAACATCTCTAGCAAATCTGATGCAAAATTTTCAAGACTCAAAAGTATGCATTTTTTAGAAGAATGAACAAATATAAATCAAAATCAAACTTACTTATACATTAGCATATAGGCTCCACTATCACTTTTCCCCGACATTTTTCTCAGCCAGTCTTTATATTCATGAATTGGTGCTTTGGGATCACTAGCAAGTAGGAAAAAGGGAATTAGAATTAAGGAGGTATTCTGCATGGCAAAGAACACTGAAAATTTATTAAAAAATAGTGAAGCATAAATACAACTTTCAATATGACATTATTCATTCCAAGATAAACTCAAGCAACTTCCTTATGCAAAAACTTAGGCACAATCAAGTCAGGTGCAAAGTATTTCCCTCTTCATGAAGAGAAAAATTATATGTTAAAATAAACACAAAGATCTGTGACCTAGGCATTTCACCCTGAAAGGTAGCCTGACAATAATGATATCACTGCTGGTAGGCCTCATTTGACCATAAGCCAAATCTTTTACAAATCATTCACAAAACATCTGTTTTTCCTTATTTTTAGACTACTTCCAGATATTTCTTTTGAGGCACTTACCCACCAATCCCCAAGAGTTTTCTTGAGTGCAGCAGGAAATATTAGATAGAAGGATTTAGAATGTGGAGATAAACAGATAGATAATACAGGATAGTCTCTAGAGGGCCTGGAACCTATTCCAACAGGACCCTGACTGTCTCTGCCCTAAGGTATTTATAGAAACACCAAGGGGGTGGAGCAAAAGACCTCCCCTCAGCACAGTCAAAGTGCAGACCATCTCAGACACCTGCAATCAGGCCTGTGGTCCTAATCATCTTCTCTATGCAGACCTGCTGGGGAAAGCCACGAGGAAATTGCAAACGTGATCCCACAATTTCTTTACCATTTCCTGAATGCAGACACACACATAAAACCCATCTAATGCATGCTGAAGTATTTTCTTCATGTCAGCAAATGCTCATCCTGAATTTGAAAAGCCTTTGGTAACACTGCACAGGGGCGTGTCAGCACCTGTGCGGGTGGACACACTGTGGCGTGTATACACTTGGCCACTTTTCAGTTTGTGCTGATCGCCTTCCTAATCAGCTTTCAGAAATCAAAACAAACAATTACAAGTTGAGGGGCAGGTTGGTAGTATGCATCAGTGATTTAAATCCTGGCACTCAGGATCATGAGTCCAATGCCAGCCTGGACTACACAATGAAATTCATCCTTCAAACAAACAAACAAACAAACAAACAAACAAACAGCTGGCATGTGCCTTAAATGTCAGTGCAGGCAAATCTCGATGTATTTCCAGGTCATTCAAGGTGACACAGGGACACACTACCTGTTATAAGCCACATTCTCCTCTTTTGACATACTACTCAAAAGAAGGTCCTTCAAGATCATAGTATTTTCAATCCATTCAATTAATCCTAATCTGAAAAATAAGATACAATGTTTATAAATAAGTGTAAACAAATCCCAATTGCTCCTTCTTCATCAGAAAAAAATGTTCTGAAGAATGAAAGCAAAACAGATTTCTTCCTATCCAGTATATACTTCCTCACCTAGTTTCATATGTAAATCTAGTTGAGTTCTGTCCATGGGAGACCCATAAACCTACTTTAGGACTCAGCCAGGGTGGGATATATGCCCCCTCCCCCATATATACAGGTTCACTCAGGCCATACCTGCAGGTCATAGGCACAACACGGTAAGTCCTTAACTGCATGTTTCTCTGACTGCAGGCAGCATCCTGAGCGAGGATGGCATTCATGACCTCAAAGAGCTGCTCAATACGCTGGTCCTGACGGAGGTCTTCACCACCTTTTACCAGGAATGGGTACTCCTTTTCATCATGGCCTCGAATAACAATGCGTTTTGGTTTCCTCAAGGATAACATTACTTTTACCTTTAAACATAAAGAGATTCGTTATTGCTGTTTTAAAAAATAATCTTCCTATGTCGCCTAGCTTAGTCTCTAATGCCAGGGCTCAAATGGTCCTTCTACCACTGAGAAGCTGGGGCTGCAGTGGGCATAGCCGCAGTAAAAAACACTTAAAGGCAGTTTCAGAGGCTTGTCAGGGTGGATGCATTTCTCAAAGAAAGACCTCTCTTTGAGGACAGAGTCAGGTGGAATCTGGGCTCTAGGCTTCAGGGCCATCTGTCATCTTGAGGACTGTGCTCATATGCACACTCAATATTCCTGGCTACAGACATTGCCTAAAACCATGGATATCTTTCTCAACATGTGCTGTTTACCATAAAGGCTTTTTATAAAAGATTAATTCTACACATAATCTACAATGGGCATATATAGCTTATACTTAATTTACTATATTTTTTATTTTTGACATTGTAATTTAATTAATTTCTTCCTCCCCCTTCTCCTTCCAACCCCTTCCATTTACCCTGCCCATTCTCCTTCAAATTTATGGCTTCTATTTTCATTGATTGCTATTGCATGCATATATGTATTTGTATATACATATATATTCCTAAACATAACCTATTAAGTCCATATAATGTTACTTGTACATATGTTTTCAGGGCTGACATTTGATACTTAACTTACAATATTCTTTTTTTTTTTTTTGGTTTTCCGAGACAGGGTTTCTCTGTGTAGCTTTGCGCCTTTCCTGGAACTTACTTGGTAGCCCAGGCTGGCCTCGAACTCACAGAGATCCACCTGCCTCTGCCTCCCGAGTGCTGGGATTAAAGGCGTGCGCCACCACCGCCCGGCTAACTTACAATATTCTTAAATATAACTGATACTGAAACATAGGAGACATTATTTTTAGGAATTTGGTCAATGTTATAATTTGGGAGCAATATGCTAGTGGGAATTTGACCAATATATCAAATGTCACAGAGAGAAGGGTGATAAACATAACATACCCGCTCATCAAATCCAGAAATCCGCACATGATATTCAGGCAATGGTTTGCCCTTGCCATCATACTGGCCTAAAACAAAAACAGAGCCTTGCTTAGATATTGTCTGTTACAAAACTTCCATGTTTTAAAACACATTCGTTGCTCTAATAAAAAATGTTGATGTAACATAATACTTTTTTTTTTTAATTCAAAGTTTTCATTTACAGAAATCAGCCATAGCTGAGCGATGGTGGCACACACCTTTCATCCCAGCACTCAGGAGGCAGAGGCAGAGGCAGAGGCAGAGGCAGGTGGGTCTCTGTGAGTTCCAGGTCAGCCTGGTCTACATTGTAAGACCTCATGTTAAGACAAAACAACAACAACAAAAGATGAGGAAAGGAAAACAAGAAAAAGTTACAGCCTTATTTTCCGAAGCTGATGAGTGTAACTGCAGTTGTCGACAAAGTGAAGAGACTGCTTCTCCCTAAGGTTTCTCTTACATTTGCTGAGAGGGAAAAAAATCAGTGACCAGATTAAAACATTCCTGTCTTGGAAAAATTCTAGGTTGGGAAACATGAAATAGGAAGAAATTTCTTCTGACAGTCTGCTTCATGCGTCCACCCTCAGTGTCACAGTTAGTTTTCCTGTTGCTGCTCTCTTTGAATGGGACCAGTCGGTACCTCCCAGGAAGTGGCCTCTCTACACATGTATTTATTCCTGAAGAAAAGTTACTTGGAAGAAAAGTAGGAATCAATGATTTGGGGTTACTGTAAATACTAAATGGGAATCTAAACACTTGCCATAATAAAAAAAAATAGTAAACTGTATTAATTCATAGTAATTATAGGTTTTCCTAGTAATGAATATGGCTGGGGACAGGACATGGGAGGACACCTCAGCAGTCATGAGCATTTGCTGTTCTTCCAGAGAACCTGAGTTTGTTTCCCAGTACCCATGTCAGGTGGCTGACAACCACTTGTAACTCCAGCTCCAGAGGATACAAGACCCTCTTCTGGTCTGCGGGCACTTGCACTCACATGAATTTACCCCGACAGACACATAACCAAAAATAAACCAAAAAAGAAAAAAGATAGAGCCGGTCAACGATCCAGAGGGTAAAAGTGCTCCTGGCACAAGCACCAATCTCCAGATCTCATGCCAGATATGGTAGCTTGAGTTATCTGCGGTCCTGGCTAGTGCTCCTAGGAGAGCTGGAAGGCAGAGACAGGAGAAGGCAGGTGCTCAAAGACTAGCCAGCCTGGTGTATGAAGTAGAAAAATAAGGTTCTTTCAAGCAAGGTAGAAAGCAAACATGAATACCCAGGGTTGTTCTCAGACCTCCATATGTATGCTATACATAATATCTATACTCCTGTGCGCGCGCGCGCACACACACACACACACACACGCACACGCACACGCACACGCGCACACACACACACACACACACACACACACACACACACACACCATGATCCCAGTGTCATTACTTAGAAAACAAGAGTTCTTGCTGCCACGTTATTCTCGAGTGTTCTTGTCACGATTGGTTATTAACTAACCAGGAATCTCCAGCTCATTTCCTGGGCACTGCACTTGGAATGCACTCATCCAGGGAGAGTACTCTTTCAGGTTCCCAGGCGGCTTTGAGTCTTTTCTCATCCTCTCAAGTAGTGAGCCAGTGATAGTAGAGAAGTCACGGAGCTTCATTGTAGGCAGCTTAGAACCACCATTCCCAAAGTTTTTGTCAAATTCTTTCCCGAAGGCCTAAAAATTAAGTTTCCTATTAAGACCACAGTTTTCTTTGTGCATTAGAAAAAGCTCTATGTAGCAAGAATCTTAACAGGTCTTATTAATAAAAACAAACCTGAAGCCAGGTACTGGGGTCAACGCTGGAAAATCAGAGAAGCAGAACAAGCCACAGCTTCCTCACCTCGCAATTCCTCAGCTGATCCTGTTTCCTCAGACTGGAAGCCTCTGTGTCCTCATCCAAATGAATCTCAGCTGAATTGCTTTTCAAAAGCCTGAAAGCTTAACCCACCTAGTTCCTGGTTCTCATGCCTTATATACCTTTCTGCCATCACTTCCTGGGATTAAAGGCGTGAGTCACCATGCCTGGCTGTTTCCAGTGTGGCTTTAAACTCACAGAGATCCAGATGGATCTCTGCCTTCAGAAGGCTAAGATTAAAGGTGTGAGTGCCACCATTTTCTGGCCTCTGTATCTAGTGGCTGTTCTGTTCTCTGACCCTAGATAAGTTTATTAGGGTGTATAATATTTTGGGGAACACAATACCACCACAGCTCTAAGCTTATGAATATTTCAATACTCTAAAGTATCTCGAGTGTCCCTTTTGTCTGTGTCTTGTCTTCCTTAGGCAGGTCATTCTGAGAATGTCTTCTAGTTACAAATTCTAATAAGAGCTTCAAAACAAACAAACAAAACAGCAAAGAGCTGGGCATGTGGCACAGGCCTTTATTCTCAGCACTCCCTGGAGGCAGAGGCAGTTGAATCTGTGAGTTCAAGGAGAGCCTGGTCTACATAGCGAGTCCTTGTCTCCCAGAACAAAACAAAAACACAAAAGCAAACAAAGCAAACATGGTAAGGTCATCTAACTTCTCTGTGTACTCTGTCTAGTTCTAGTCCTACTTCATCTGAGGTAGAAAGAATGACATGAATAATTAGGAACAAGTTAAAGACAAAATGAAGGGCCAGGTGGCGGTGGAGCACACCTTTAATCCCAGCACTTGGGAGGCAAAGTCAGGCAGATCTCTGAGTTGGAGGGTAGCCTGGTCTAAAGAGCGAGATCCAGGACAGGCACCAAAACTACACAGAGAAACCCTGTCTTAAAAAAAAAAAAAAAAAGACAAAATGAAGGGAAAAATTAAATAAAAACCAGAAACAAGTAGCTCATAATTGTTCCTATGAGCTGAAGAGAATAAAAGAATGACACCTTTCTCAGTAATGGTTTACTAAGACACTGCTCTAGATCACAAACCAGTATAAATATTATATAATAATTCTAAAAGCAATTATTATAGGTACTCTACCTTAGAATATATTAGTTCTTTTTTAAACAATTTGAATGAAAATCTTCATATTGAATAAAAAATAAAGCAAAACTGAAGACTGTCAAGATTCAGCAGAACATCTTTTTTGTTTTGAGGTAGTCTCAGGAAGTTCAGGCTAACCTTGAACTCCTGCTTCTCCTGTGCCCAATTTGATAGTTTCTTATATGAAAATTGACACATAAATTTCTTCTTTGATTTAGAAAAAGATTAAAAGTGCAGAAACAAAGGATTGGCACACAATCAGCAGCAACAGCATTGTCCAGCACCCCCACGGTGCTAGATTTAGACTTGGAACCACATACAAACACAAAGGGGTTTCTAGCTTAGTAACAGTATATAAAGAAATTCTTATCGAAGACCGTGTAGCTGAGCTTGGCAACAGCTGGGAGGGACAGTGATGTGCACTGACATACTCTTAGGACAGGCTTAATGGACCCATCATGAAGAGAAATGATTTAAATCCAAAGTACCTATGTATCAATAGCATGCAGTTTTTTCCAACCAAGGCCATTCTCACTCAGTTGAAAAAACAGTGTCCTCGATAGGGTAGGACATGTTACAGCAAAGAACCATGGAAATGAAGTCCTTTCACAGGGATGCCCTCAGCCTGAAGTTCAAGGAATCCTACATCTAGTTCTCTCATTGCTGTTCTCATCCTCCTTTCAGTAAACTACATCCTGGCACACAAACAATATCCAGTTCCCTGCTAGGATTCTGCTAGATGACTCGAGGTGAGCTCACCTGACACTGTCCAGCACTTTCATATGATAATGGCAGATGCAGGCTCTGGTGACAATTGGTATGGCCTGCAGAGCTGTGAACCTGGGCTTTTAAAATGTGTGGGCTACTGTTTTAGGAAAACAAAACCCAGATACATCTTTCTCTATCCAACATTCTCTAATTTTTTAACACTAACCTAAGTATAATTTATTACCTAGTTAAATGACAATTCTTATTTGGAGTCACTTGAATATTCAAGAATCAGTAGCACATACACAACAGAATACTGACCTCAATGTGTGTCAGAAAGCAAAATAAAGGAGTTCATGGTGTTCTTAGGATGTCTATCCATCTTTAAGCTACAGGGAGACTTGTGTGCTCTGACAGCCATACCTTTATCTAAAGTACACTTGGTGTAACCATAAAAACAACCTCTACTTAACAAAAAGTTATCCTAACCATCTAATTCAAGATGACTGTTTCACACCTGGGAGCATGTTTATATGAGAGAAAGAGACAAAAAAGTAACTCAAAATCCCTGCGTACAAGTTAAAATCAGGAGGCTAAAAGGAAAGGAGCAGGTAAAGGGCAAAACTGCTTTCTGTTCCTGAAGATGTCCCACAAGAATTGAAAATGCCTAACCACAAAGCTGATAGACAAATGTGCAGAACAGCATTAATTCACAAGAGTAACGAATGTTTGCTATTTGATGAAAGGATCAACAATGGAATAATAGGGACATAGGTTGGAACAGAAAGATCAACAGTGGGAAGAAACTCAGCAATAAAGAACGAAACACGCTGAATATGAAAACATGCTAAGTGAAAGGTCTAGAAGAAGTCACTCCTTACAGACAGAAACTAGTTTGGTGATTACCAGGGACTGGCAGGAGCAGTAAATGAAGAGTAATTGCAATTAGGTTCAGAGTTGGCTGCTTTCCATGGTGATGAAAATGTTCTAAAATTTATGTAACTATAATGAACTCTACTGCACTGTACATCTTAAATGGATGAACTGTGAGAATACATAACTTATATCTGGATATAGCTGCAGTGTAGACAGTGGGCTGGGGAAAGGACAACAGAAGTGGCAGACTTCTTCAGAACCTTTAGTGTCTTGAGGGTTAATGGATGAAGTTAGTTTGGCAGAACAGAGATAGAAAGGAATGATCTGATAAAGGGAAGGCACACATGAGGGGTGAAGAACACCCTGGCTGGTGGACCAGTGAGAGGTGAAAGGCCAAGGAGAAAGGTGAGAGTGTCCACACAGGAAAAAAAAGTTGCCAGTGTCCATAAAAGTACACTTCTATGGTAGGGACCCAGCTTAGGTCCTTCCCACCACCCTTCTCAGCCTTCCCTTCTAGCCCATCTCCATTCCTTCATGACAGTTACCCATCAGTAAATACTACTTATTAGTAACTCAATATTAATAGTCTCAATTCTCCAATAAAAAGACAAAGACTAACACACTGGATTAGAAAACAGAATCCATCTTTCTAATGCACCTAAGAAATATCTCACCATTACCTCACAGTAAAAGGATGGAAAAGGATATTCCAAGCAAATGGACCCAAGAAACAAGCAGGTGTAGCTATTATACTACTCACAAAATAGACTTCAAACCTAAACTAATCAGGATAGGGAAGGACACTACATAATTAAAGGAAAAATCCACTAAAAGGATATTGTAATTGTAAAAATCTATGCACAAAACACAAGGGCACCAAATTCATAAAAGAAACACTACTACAGCTTAAATCACATACTGACCCTCTCACACTGACAGTGGGAGACTTTACTACCCCACTTTCAGAAAAGACAAGTCATGTAGACAAAAACTAAACAGAGGAATTCTAGAGTTAAATAACTTCATAAATTAAATGGACCTAGTAGATACCTACAGAATATTTCACCCCAAAACAAAAGTTCATACTTTCTCCTCAGCAGCTCATGGAATTTTCTCCAAAATTGACCACATATTATGTCATAAGACCTAATTACAGGGAAACATAAATATGAGAAAATTGAAATAATTAAAATTAAAATGTAAGAAAATTAAATCTGACCATCACAGATTAAAACTGAATATCAACAACAGAAATAATCAGACAGTATAGAAACTGAACAATTTACAACTGAATGAAAATTGGTCAAGGCAAAAATTATGAAGGAAATTAAAAATTTTAAATAATTGAATGAGAATAAAAATGCAACATACCCAAACCTATTGGATACAATGAAGGCAGTTGTAAGAGGTAAGTTCGTAGCACCAAGTGCCTGTAGGGGTTGGCTAAAGAAACCCACCCTGATCCTGGAGCCCTGAAGTGAAAGAAATACACCCTGAATCTGGGACCTGAGCCAGAGAAAGAAGCACTTTATCCCCAAACCCAGAACCAAAGAAACATGCTCTTACTCTGAAACCCATGCCAAAGAAACATACTTTGTCCCTAGACTCACAGCCAGTGAAAGAAATATGCCCTGGCCTTTGAATTAGAGCCCAAAAGCTAAGAAAGTCCAGTGAAAGAAATACAATTTGGCTCTGAGATCAGAGCCATCTCTGTTCCTGGCCCACAAAACTAACCAACCACTGAGCAGAAAAAAGTTAACCAATCCCTGAACAGAAAATCTTCTCCCTGGAGAAACTCTGCCCCCAAGAGATCCTATATAAACCACCCTGCCTGGTCAGTTTCCCACCCTGGTAGAGGCAGCCACTCTCCTGGACTCCTCTTTCCCAAATGAGTTTTGGGTGTGAAGATCTTCATTCGTCGGCACAGAGAAGAACCTTGCTAAGATGTCCCTTAGACTGAGCAGAAAAAAAACCTTGCAGAGATGTCCCTTGGGGGCTGAGCAAGGTGGAGCTGAAGAGAAGAACCTTGCTGAGATGTCTCTTAGGGAGCTGAGCAAGGTGGAGCAGAAAAAGTAACAACTTTTCCGCCTGAGCTGGAGGAGATTGCTACATTTCCGCAGGGGTTTCCCCTTTAGCAGAGTGAAACAAAAGAAGCAACATCTTGGGCTAGGAAAGAAGCAGTCCGTGTCCTTTCCACACCACCCCCCTCCCCGTTAAGTGGGGACTGAACAAAGTTCAGCTGCAGCGCTCTCCAGGAGAGGAGCAGCATTGCTATATCCTGCAGGGAGACCATTCCCCACCACACCAGGTACAGTCCGGATCAGGATTGCTATATCCTGCAGGGAGACCACCTCCACCACACCAGGTACAGTCCGACTCCAAACAGTCAGGACACCTTTCCCTGCAGAGCTGAGCTGTCCCATTGCAGCTCCAGCTGTCAGAGCTGTCCGAGAAGGTCCAGGTGTCACCTGACTCCCAGTCAGGATACCTCTCCCTCAGAGTGGCAACACACTCACCTACAGTGCCTACATCAAAAAAGTGGAGATCTCATATTACTACATTAGTGACATACATGAAAACTCTAGAACAAGAAGAAATAATGCCCCAAAAGAGTAGATGGGAATAAATAATAGAACCCAGTGCTGAAATCAATGAAATACAAACAAAACAAAGCAAAAAAGCAACCAATTAAATCAACAAGATTGCCGGGCGGTAGTGGCGCATGCCTTTAATCCCAGTACTTGGGAGGCAGAGGCAGGCGGATCTCTGTGAGTTCGAGGCCAGCCTGGTCTACCAAGTGAGTTCCAGGAAAGGCGCAAAGCTACACAGATAAACCCTGTCTCGAAAAACCAAACAAACAAACAAACAAACAAAAAAAAAACAACAAGATTGACAAACCCTTAACCAAATTAACTAAAAAAAATGATGGACAGAAGATATCCAAAATAAAATTATAGATAAAAAGGGGAAAATCACAACAGACACTGAGAAAACCCAGAGAATCATAAGGATATATTTAAAAAATCTGTAGTTCACCAAACTGCAAAATCTAGAAGAAATGGGTATATCTCTTGATATATACCACCTATCAGAGTTAAGGCAAGATTAGCTAAGCAATTTAAACAGACCCATAACCCCAGGTGAAATAGTAGCAGTAATTAAGTCTCCCAACCAAAGAAAGCCCAGGGCCAGATAGATTAAGTGTAGAATTCTACCAGGCCTTCAAAGAGAAGCTAACACCAAAACTCCTCAAATTATTCCACAAAATAAAATTGAAGGGACATTTCCTTCATTCCTTTTTTTTTTTTTTTTTTTTTTTTTTTTTTGAGACAGGGTTTCTCTGTGTAGTTTTGGTGCCTGTCTTGGATCTTGCTCTATAGACCAGGCTGGCCTTGAACTCACAGAGATCCACCTAGCTTTGCCTCCTGAGTGATGGGATTAAAAGTGTGCACCACTACAGCCCGACAAGGGACATTTCTTAATTCTTTTAATGAAGAAAATGAATATCACCGTGATACAAAATCCACACAAGGATCCAATCAAAAAAAAAAAATCACATATAAATGTTCTTATGAGCAGAGCTGCAAAAAAAATTCTTGCAAACCAATTTAGGAACATATCAAAAAGACTATTCAACACGATCAAATTGGTGGTCATCCTCAGAAATTCAAAGATGGCTCAACATATGTAAATCAATAAACTTCATCTATCACATAAAAACTAAAGTTAAAAACCACATGATCATCCTGTTAGATTGGAAAAGGCCAGTGACAAAACCCAACACCCTTCATGATAAAAGTCCTGAGAGACTGGGGATATAAGGGACTAACCTCAGCACAATTAAAGGAATTTACAGAAAGCCTACAACTAACAGCAATCTAAATGGAAAGAAACTGAAAGCATTTCCACTAATATCAGGAACAAGACATGGTTGTCCTCTCTCTCCATACCTATTCAATATAGTACTTGAAATCTTAGCTCAGTGGCTCTAAACCTTCCTAATGCTGGGATGGATCCCTCCCTTTAATATAGTTCTTTATGCTGTGGTGACCACCAACCATAAAATTATTTTTATTGCTACTTCATTACTGCAATTTTGCTACTATTATAAATTGTAATGTTAGCTGATGGTCTTAAATGACCTCTGTGAAAGTCATTTGATCCCCAGAGGGTCATGACCCACAGGTTGAGAACCATTGTCTAGGCTAGAGTAATAACACAAGTGAAGGAGACTGAGGGATGCAAATAGAAAAGAAGCCAAAATATCTTTATTTACAGATGATAGGATTTTACACATTAAAAAATGGTAAAAACTCCGCCAGGAAACTTCTACAGGGGATAAGAACTTTCAGTAAAGTATCAGGATAGAGAATTAACACTCAAAAATCAGTAGCTTTCCTATATACAAATGACAAATGGACTGAGAAAGGAATCAGGGAAACAGTACCTTTCACAATAGCCCCCTCCTCTCCCCCCCCCACACGGTTAAATTCAACCAAGCAAGTGAAAGCCTTGTATAATAAAAAGTTTAAGACATTGAAGAAAGAAATTGAAGAAGAAACCAGAAGATGGAATGATCTCCAATTCTCATGGATCAGTAGGAATAATATAGTGAAAGTGATCATCCAACTAAAAGCAATCTATAAATTCAACCAAGAAAATTCTAACACAATTCTTCACAGAAATTGAAAAAATAATCCTGAATAATGAAAGAACTGCTGGAGGTATAAACATCCCAGTTGTACTACAGAACTATAGTAATAAAAACAGCACGGTATTGGCATCAAAATACTGATCAATTAAACTGAATTGAAGACCCAGACATAAGTTCACATACCTATGGACATCAGAATTTTGACAAGACAAAAATGCATACTGGAGAAAAGGCAGCATCTTCAAGAAAAGGTACAGGCCAAACTGGTTTAGCTATATTATATTATTATATATATTATATTATATTCTTCTACAGAAGAATGAAAATAGATTCCTATCTATCATTCTGCACAAAACTCAACACCAAGTATATCAAAGACCTTAACATAAGGCCAGATACCCTGAATCTGATAGAAATGAAAGCAGGGAATAGGTTTGAACTCATTGGCACAGGAAAAGATTTTTTGAACAAGACACCAATAGCACAGGCAGGGAGACCAACGCAATTAATAAATGGGACCTCATGAAGCTGCTTCTGTATAGCAAAGAACACCATTATGAGAGCAAAACAGAAGGATACAGACAGAAAAAGATTTTTAAGAATTATATATATTTGATAGAGAAATAACTGATTTTAAAAATGGGGTACAGAAATAAGCAGAGAGTTCTTAAAAGATGAACACAAATGGCTGAAAACACTTAAAGGAATGTTCAACATTCTTTAATTCTCTAATTCTAACCATTAGAGAAATACAAATTAAAACTGCTTTAATATTTCATCTTATGAGGATGTGGTGAAAAGGGAATATTATTTATTGCTGGTGGATGAGCGGACTTGGCAAAGCCATTACCAAAATCAGTGTGGTGATTCCTCAGGAAACTGAAAATAGATCTATCTCAAGATCCAACTGTAGTATTCTTGGGCATATACCCCAAGGACTCTATATTCTACTATAGAGATACTTACTCATCCATGTTCATTGTTGCTCTATTCATAATACCCAGAAGTTGCAAACAGCCTAGATGTCCATCAACTCATGAATGGATAATGAAAATATGGTACATTTATACACAATGGAATATTATTATTCAATTGTTAAGAAACATGAAATTACAAGATTTAAATAGATGGAGCTAGATGAAAATAATCATCCTGAGTGAGATAATCCAAACTCCAAAAGACAAATATTGTATGTTTTCTCTTCTATGTAGATGTTAGCTTTTAAGCCTTTGATAGATGTGCCACTATCCATATAACTACAGAGGTTAGGTACCTATCTAGTAAGTAGGGACTTTGGGAGTAGTACTGGATCTCCCAAGGAGGGGGAAATAGAATATATTGTTATAAAGGGACAAAGAGTAAACTAGAATAGAGGACTAAACAGGAGAATAGGAGAGAAGGGTAAAGGAGGGAACATGGGAAGAGCCAACTAACACTAAAGGCCATTTGAAAAAATAGGAAAATCTACTACTGTAGAAGCTTCCCAAAATATATATTTATGTGAAAGGAATCTAAATGTAGTCAACAAATAATAGGAGAGACAATGCCAACTAGCTATCTTATGCCACCAAGTAAAACCTCCAGTGTCAGGAAAAAGGTTACATCTCAAGTCATTGGCTAAAATGGCCCCATGGAAACCCCCAAACAACACAGTGAAGCTTTTACTCTCCACAAACTGATGATGAAGCTCTGGTGCTGAAGACAACACTTACTTATGTTATCTCACAGGGAAAAGTCAATCTGGAAGGTACTTTTTACACTAACAGAGGAGAAAGGTAATCATTAATATCACCCAGCTATAAACCCTGTGACCTACAACAGCGACCTGCTTGCAAGACATACTGTACAATAGCTGTAAAAATGCTATGGGAGTAACCAACTGCTTTTTGATGGAAGGACCAATCCATGAGATGCAACCCATACATGACACTTCCAAAATGACCAAAAATCTGAGACCAGATAGTTCATGGGCTAGGGGAAAATCCACTATAATTCTACTAAAGTAATACAGCAATAAAACGAGTTCGAATACACAAAGATCAGTGCCGCACTCTACCTACATCAGAGAAGCTTTTTTTTTTTTTTTTTTTGAAGTTGATAGGAATTATCAGAGACCTTCAGCTGGACAATATGCAGAGTGGGAGATTATGTGGAGCACCCAGTCTTAAATGTCTTCAACAAACACCTCTACCCAAGGCTCATGGTGGAAAAAGTGGAAACATTTTAAGAGCCAGAGGTGATGGATAACTCCAAGGAAACTGTCTTCCAGACACAACAGGACTGATAAACATGAACTCACAGAGATTGTATAGATTTGCACAGGTTCAAGCCAGAATTCTATCACTGAGAAGGGGAAGTAGAGATAGGGTCCCACCCCTAGCCAAGAAGCTATCTGCAATAGATACCTGCTTGCAAAGAAAAATTAGTTTTCTCCAATGGAGTCTCACTGGTTATATAATCACACTTTAGGGTAGGCCCCATGCCCAGCAGTAGATAGTGAACACAAAATGAATTCAATGGCATATTTTAGACTTTTTGTTTTAGGTATTTTTGTTTTTTTTTTTCTCATTTGATTTTTGTTTGTTTGTTTTTTTTTTTTTTTTAAAAGAGAGAAAAAGAACATAAAGTTCAATGTGTAGGCAGGTAGGGAAGATATTGTAGAAATTGTGGGAGGGGAAAACATGATCAAAATATATTGCATGTAAAATTTTTTCAAAATAAAAAAAAGAAACAATAAAAGAGTGCCCCTCACATCAGAACACTTTCCAACTCTAGAATAACTAAAACAGATCTCCCTCTGTCACACTTGTCTGAAATATAGCTTTTTATAAGCAGTGTTGGTCACATGATTCCTCTGGCCCTGGGCACTGGGTCTACACTGTGTCTCTAAGCAACCAAACTGTTGCCCTAAACTACATGCTTCAGAATACTTATCTTATGTAAGACAGAAATACTTTTTTTTTTTTTTTTTTGGTTTTTCGAGACAGGGTTTCTCTGTGTAGCTTTGCGCCTTTCCTGGAGCTCACTTGGTAGCCCAGGCTGGCCTTGAACTCACAGAGATCCGCCTGGCTCTGCCTCCCGAATGCTGAGAAATACTTTCTTGATCCAATACCTAAATCATCCTGAGAGTTATAAATACTGAATTACATGCAATCTTCAGATATCAGAATCTGAGCATGAAAGGAACATACTAGAACCCAAAAGCTTTGTCTCCTGACCCACTTGTCACCACTGAATGGAAACATACTCAATTACTGTATCTTGCAGAAGACATCAGATCTAAAGCAAGCTCAAACATGAGTCAGGACCCAATCAAATGTGAATGCTGCTGCTACCATCAAGGCAATTCTATCTATTCATACCTGTAAGAACCTCCTTCTGAATGGCCCCAGGCCTGGATCCTGAAGGTCACCCAAGGCGGCGCGCATCCTTTTATACAGTTTTTCAATATTATTTTTATTCACAGGATTCCTTCCTAGTTCATTGGTTGTATCTTTAACCCAGTCCTGTGCCAAAAGAGAGAAAAAAGAATCAAGAAGCTAGACTATACACAAATGCTATCCACATTAATTTTTATTGTTAAAGGTTGTTTTCTTACCTTAAAGAGCAGATCTGGATTGGAGAGTTGATCTAGGGCATTAATAAAATCTTGAATTTCTCCTCCTTGATCAAGTTTACTTTTTATCCTATAAAAAATTACCAGGTTTAGGCCGAGCATGGTGGCACACATCTTTAATCCTAGCACTCAGAGGTAGAGGCAGGTGGATCTCTATGAATTCAAGGCCACCCTGGTCTACACAGAGTGTTTCAGGACAGTGAGGGATACATACAGAGACCCTGCCTCAAAACACAGCCACCATCAACACCACTAGGTTTAGGTAATTAAACATTTCTAATGACCAGGGACTATTTTTACATATTTAAAATATAGATTTAGAACATGTACTTTCTTGATATGTTTACATATAATTATACACACAAACTCATGTCCTACACACACACACACACACACACACACACACACACACACACACACACACACAGCAACTGTTGTTCCAGGGAAGTAGTTATTTGAGAATTATATGCAACATTAGATTAACATGTGTAAAGCAGTGGTTCTCAACCTATGGGTTGAGACCCTCTGGGAGGTTGAATGACCTTTTCACAGGGGTTGCATATTAGATATCTTGTATATCAGATATATTGTGATTCATAACAGTAGCCAAATTACATTTATGAAGTAGCAATGGAAATAATTTTATGGTTGGGGGGTCAGCACAATATGAGGAACTGTATTAAAGGGTTGCAGCATTAGGAAGGTTAAGAAGGTTGAGAATAAATCCATAGTAGATATGGATATTGATGAATATAATTTGCTTTAAACATCTTGAAGTATGACAGGTACTTTCTTACAAATATTTTTCATGTGTTCATTTTTAAAAATAGGCTTACTGTTCTAGATTCTGCTCAGTGATGGTGGAGCTGGTGGGGCAAGGTGGTGCAAGTGGTATGTACAGAATGTGACAACTGATCTGCCTTTCGTCTTCCTTGGCAATGATGCAATTCAGCTCATGTCAGAAACAGTTGTTTTATGTAAAGATTTTTAATTATCTTATTGATTGTATTCATACATAGTGATGAATTTCACAAAGATAATTTATTCAAGTATACTATGGACTTTGACCATCTCTGCTTCCTATATCCTCTACTTTTTCTCCCTCCCATGAGTATCTTTCCTTTTCTCAGACAATTTTGCTTCTACTTGCATGCCAGATGGATATATATATGAAAGTGAGGCTATTTGTTTGAGTCTGTTTTTTTTGTTTCGTTTTGTTTTGTTTTTCAAGACAGGGTGTAGCTTTGGAGCCGGTCCTAGAACTCAATCTGTAGCCCAAGCTGGCCTTGAACTCACAGAGATCCACCTGGCTCTGCCTCCCGAGTGCTGGGATTAAAGGTGTGCACCACTACCACCTGGCTTGAGTCTGGCTTATTTCTCTTGATATATGATGATGCCTCATTCTATTCATTTTCATGAATAGAAATACAATTTTGTTTTTCTTTATGGTTGAATAAAAATCTGTGATACATCACACATTGTTTATTCATTCACATTCATAGACACTTAAGCTGAGTCCATCAACTAACTGTTGACAGTGCCACAGTACATAAAGATGTGCAGGTCTTTGCAGTTATGTGGCTTCTTAACAGTACATTCACAGGAACAGTTTAGATGGATAATGTAGTAGGTCTATTTTTTTGGTTTGTTGCTGTTACTGTCTGGAGATAGGGTTTCATTATGTAGCCCTGGCAAAAAGAACAATGTTGGAGGTATCCCCACAGAGCCATAGTAACAAAAACTGCATGATACTTACACAAAAACAAACAGGTAGAAAAATGGAATAGAGGATCCATATATAAATCCACTTGGTACATGTAGTGACCAAATCTTTGACAAAGGTTTCAAAAACATACACCAGGAAAACAAAAAATAGAGCTTGTGAGCTACATAGTGAAACCCTATGTCAGGACAACAGCAAAACACAAAGAAATAGAACTACCATATGATCTAGTTATATATGCTTGTGAATATACTTGTAACAATCCATATATTTACAGAGATACTTGCATATGTTTGCTTATTACAGCTCACGTCATGAGCCCATTTACTGGTTGGATTGTGTGGTTTTTTTGGTTTTTGGTTTTGTGAGTAGTCTATTTGAGACATTAATCTTCTGTTTCATTGCTTTCTTTGGTATTTTTCTTTTTTGTTTCTATGTTGGGGGATATTTGATCATACTGTGAACCCCAAGTTTTTATTTGCATTAATTAAATAAAATTAACCTTGGGTCAGGAGGCTGAGTTAGCAACTAGTTGACAGAAAGTAATCATAGAGCATCAGAGGGCATCTGGAAGAGATAGAGATGTACCGGAAGTAGTGGGGAGGGATTTTGGGTGGTGCAGCTTTTTTTGTTTAGGTGGAGTGGAAGGACATGCCTTTTGGGAAAAACCAGCAAGGAAAGAAGGTCGGCTAGTTGAGAACCTCTCTGACCTAGCAGATTTCTACCCCAGTCTTTGAATGTTGACTCTTATTTATAAATACAATGATATAGATTTAGTTAAAGCTACCTGTAGGGGCAGGAACAGAGTCAGTGCCTGTGGAAACAGAATTCCCACCATGCTGTGGCCTGAGCAGTTGGGCTGCTGCCAGAGAAGGAGGCCAGTAACTGCAGAGCATAGTTGCTGGCTGAAATAGCAGTAGATTAAGGTGTAGCCACTGTGCCGAAGTTAAAAATATTTCTATTTCATTAATTTGTGCTCTGACTGCTATTATTTACTATCATCTATTGATTTTGGGCTTGGCTTGTTTTTAGTTTTCTAAGATCTTAAGATGTATCATTAAGTTGTTTGAGATCTCTATAATTTCATAAAGTAGGCACTTACAACTATATACTTCCTTCTTAGAATCTTTTGTTTTCCATAGGCTCTGGTGTGTTTGCACTTTAATTCCAGGAATATAAAAACTTTTCTCCTGATTTCTTCAATAACCCACATTCAACAGTGCATTGTTTAGTCTCCATTAGTTTGTATATTGTTTACAACTACAAACTACTAAACCAAAAACTATAGTTTCTCATTAACTTATAGTTTGATTTCATTGTCACCAGTTAGATTATTTTAATTATTCACTATTTATTAAGACTCAGTATCCTAAAATATGGTCTATTTTGGAAAAAGTCCCATAGGTTGTTGAGAAGAATGTATATTCTATAGTTATTGAGTAGAATATCTGTTTATTCATGCTATTTAATTCTGATGTTTCTGTATTGGGGGAAGTTGGAAAACCTACTTAAGGGTGAGATTCAGGTACTGTTATTCTGAGGTCAATGAATGGCTTAACATTTAGTAGTGGGTTTACAGATGCTTGATGCACAAAACACCTCCTGATGGAGGATGTGCCCAGGAAACAATGCATTTACAAAGTATCCTTGTAAAAGTTACATCAAAGCTCATTATGCCATTGGTCTCAACCTATAAATAACCAAAACAGTGAAAAAGATGATACTTCAGGCTATCTGTTGTACCGTAATGTACAAAGAGGGATGTCTCTTTGTATGTATGAATGTGTATGTATACATACCTATACACACACCATGTGATATATACATGAATATTTGAGTGTGTGTACTTGTGTGTGCACAGATAGAGGCCAAAGCAGAAGTGGGCGTCTCACTTCCTGCCTTATTTCCTTGAGACACAGTCTCTCAATAAATTCAAAGCTCATTGTTTTGCTTAGGCTGCCTGGTCAGCAAGCTCTAAGAATCTGCCTGTCTCTGTGCCCCTCCCCCCATGCTGAATTTACAGGTACATATAGCCATGGGTGCTGGGGAATGGAACTCAGGTTCTTAAGTTTGCAGAATAAGCGCTCTTACCCACTAAGCCATCTCCCCAGTTTCTTTGGATTTATATTATACATTTATTTGTAGTATGTTGTGTATATATAGCTCAGGCTGCCCTCCAACTTCAGAGTCTCCTGTCACGGCTTCCAGAGTATTTGTGAATACAAGCATGCATCACCATGCCAACACTCCAATATATCTTAAAGGGCAGCTTCAGAGCAGTCTCAGCTGGGGTTTCTACTGCTGTGATAAACACCAAAAACAGAAGCAACTTGGGGATGGGAAGAGGGTTCATCTCAGCTTATAGCTCTCAGGGAACAGTTTATCATTGGGGAAGTCAAGGCTTGATCTCAAGACGGGAACCTGGAGTCAGGAACTGAAGCAGAGGCCATGGAGGGATGCTGCTTACTGGCTTGTTCCTTAAGCCTGGTTTGCTCGGATTACTTTCTTTTTTTTTTTTTTTTTTTTTTTTTTGGTTTTTTCGAGACAGGGTTTCTCTGTGTAGCTTTGCGCCTTTCCTGGAGCTCACTTGGTAGCCCAGGCTGGCCTCGAACTCACAGAGATCCGCCTGGCTCTGCCTCCCGAGTGTTGGGATTAAAGGCGTGCGCCACCACCGCCCGGCTCGGATTACTTTCTTATGCAACCCAGGACTAACACCATCCACTTGAACTGGGCCCTACCTTATCAATCATTAATCAAGAAAATGCCCCTTAGGGCTAATCAGATTGGATCATTTTCTTAATTGAGGCTCTTGCTTCTCAAATGACCCTAGCTTGTGTCAAATTTATAAAAGCAAACTAACTAGGACAAGAACTGATTGCAAAAAGCATCTCATCTAGTCTGTATTATGCAAAAGATTATTAACTATGGGCATGTAGGCAAGCACCTAAGACAAACAATATTTTCAAAAGGAGAGAAATTCTGTAATAGTATATGGAGAAAAGATAAACTCAAGAGATGTCTAAGAATTTCTATGCTTCATGAACAGATCAAATGTATTTGCATGTTTTTGTTTTTACCACACAAAATCTTTATACCCTATAGTATCTTATCAACCCAATACCGAAACATTACCTTTCAACAAATGCTTTATTCTTATGACCAGAAGAAGTATGTGTAAAGGAGTAGCTTTCACTGCTTATGATAAAAGGGTAGATAATGGCCTGTGGGTAGTTATCAGCAATCTCTTCCACAGTGTGTTGTACTGCAATGGCTTCCTCTTTGTCCAGTAAGGCCAACATGTGGCTGATCCAGCCAATGAACTGCCAGCAAGGAATGGATGAAATCTAAAATTCAGAAAACTATAGTTTGAAAATGAATGAAACACTTGGCACTATTTACTATAAAGGCTATAAAAGCAAAATATGTTTAATATATATGTTGTCTCTTTCTTAGCTCTCTTTTGCTAAGGAACCACTGGATTCTTCTAAGCATTTTCTGTACAAGTATATACATATTCTTTGCTCAAAGAATGGGATCATACTTGCTGTGGTGGTTTGAATGAGAATGGTCCCCACAAGCTCAAACATTTAAATGTTTGGTCCCCAAATGGTAGAACTGCTGGGGAAGGATTAGAAAGTTATGGTCTTGTTAGAGGAGGTGTGTTGGGGGTGGGCTTTGGGATTTCAAAAGACTCCTACCATTCACAGTGTGCCCCCTGTCTGCACTGTGGTTGTGTCTTAAGATGTGAGCCCTCACCTCCTGCTCCAGTGCCACGCCATGTCTGCCTGCTTGCAGTCATGCTCCTAACTGTCATGGTCATGGACTCGAATCCTCTGATACTGAAACCCCTCCAAAAACACTATCTTCTATAAGTTGCCTTGTACATGATGTCTCATTACAGGAATATAAAATTAACAAAGACCAATTTACCTCATTTTTGTAACAGCTATATATTCGATTTTACTTACTGTGTTATCTTGAATAGTTAGGTCCTCATGGGGTAAGAGTCATGACAGCATGGCAACCCTTAGGGCTTACAGACAAACACTATCTAAGATTTTGTTATACAGAGCTAGGGAGATGGCTTAGTTCGTAAAATAGAAGTGAGTTCAGTCTTCAATACCTATGGAAAAATGAGGTGCAGTAGCAAGGACCTGTAATCCCAGTGCTGGGGAGGCAGAGCCAGGAGAAAATGGGGACAGGGAGCTGTAGGCCAGCTAGTCTAGCCGAATTGGCAAGCTGCAGGTTCAGGGAGAGACTCTGTCTCAAAAGAAAATGTGGACAGCAGCTGAGGAAGACACAGGAAATAGACCTTTAGCCTGGGCACTCATGCACACACACAAAATACGAGATCTTGCTACATAAAGTAGTAGGTACCAGTTAGTCCTTTCTCAGTTCTTATTTTTCAAGTCAAAGTTTGGGTTTATTTTCTAGTTATAAATTTAAAAATATGAAGGAACCTTTCAGATGGCCCTATTCTTGTACAGATGGAGCCTCCTTATACAGACAGGACCCATGGGGCATGGGCAAGGCCAGCACATGTATCCCCAAGTGAGTCATGGAACAAGGGTATGGAGGCTGCAGGCTGCTGTATGTGCACACATGAACCTCTCAATTCCCACTTAGTCTTCTCCTTAGGTTAAGATACCAACAGATGTTACACTCTACAGTTTCATCTGTGTGGGCTGCAAAATTCCACACAAAGCCCCCATCTCTGTTCCAAAAATATTCCTCCTTGATTGATTTGGTTCTTGTTCAGATATAGTTCTTACTATACTCACAAAGGAAAACAGGTAAATGTGAATACTCATACTCCTTTAATCCACTGTATACTCAGCATACAGCAGAACTCAGTGTTGGTTGGAAAAGCTGTACTATGGTGCTGTGCAGATGGCTCAGTGGGCAAAGCACATGCTGTACTAGCATGAGGAGGGGCTGAATCTGGATCCTCAGAGCCCACGTGGAGTCAGATGTGATGTGGCACTCATCTGCAGTCCTCAGATGCAGGAGAAAATAGGAGAATCACATCAAGTGGCAAACACAGGGCAGAAGGTGAGGAAAGATATCCAATGTTGTTCTCTGACTTCCACATGCACGATGTAGCATGTGTACACACACCAAGGTTTTAAAAAAAGGCCAGAACATGTGTATTATACACACTGAGTCTGGATATAAGTAAACATGTGTCTTTAATTCCTGAAAAGTTCTCTTCCACTCTCAAGGATACGAACCTCTTTTTTCATTAAGTTTAAGGTCTCCTCTGAATACTGCTCTACAATCTGAAGTAGTCTAGGAAACTTCAGCCTGGCTTCGGAAGAGTTTAACTTTAATGCTCTCAACAGTTTCTCCACCACAAGTGCTGGATATGCTTCCAGTTCTACAGAATCAAAGACAGCAAAGTTAGCACACAACCATAAATGCGACAAATAATTAATTTCCCTTTCTTGGCTGCTTTTTTTAGTCTGTCACTGTTCCCTCTCCAGTACTTTTCTTTCAGTTAAGAAATGTCACACACATTTGTCTAATCTTTCAGGAAGCAGTTTTCATCCTAGACTGAGAGCACATGCTGGATGATGCTCCTGATTTTATTCCCAGAGCAAGAGGCAAACCACATGAACCAGTAACAAATGGCAAGTAAAATAAGTGACGTGAAACAAATGAGTTAGGTGCAAAGGCTTGCACTTGCAAAGCCAACCTGGCAGTCAGAGCAGAATGGTAAGTTCAAGGCTGGCCTGTGCTACACAGAGAGACATTGTCTCTGAAAGCTAAGGAATGGAGTCTTAGCTATATGGTGCAGTTCTTGTCCAGCATTATCAAGGCTGGTTGAAACCCCAGAACTGCCAATAAATAAACAGATTTTATTGAATGCAGTTGTGTTGCTTGGAAATACAATCATCTCTAAAGATCAAACAAAGCAAAATATCTGTCATTTGAAACATACACACACACACACACACATGAGATCAAAATCATCTATCCATTTTTCAAGGCTACATATAGAACACTAACCTCTACTTCTCTCCTGTGATGCACTGGATGTACTCTCTTCTACCTTTCGGAGCTGTTGGTCACAGAAACCTACCAGTGTCATATAAGCATGGGCCTGCTCAGTTGCAGCCTCATGGCCCCTGCAGGAAAGCTGGTTTTCCTCTTCAGCTGACTGCACAGCCTTGGAGAAGTGATGGAATGCTCTCTGGTACAGGCCTGAAATTACCTGGAATTCGGAAGATGCATGACTAGATCAATAAATAGGTTTGAAATAACACTGAGAAGTTAAGTGTGGTATGTGCAGTCCCAACTGAGGCAAGGGAATCCCTGGGACCCAATAGTTTGATGTCACCTAGTCAACAGTGAGACCCCCCCTTTTTTTTTTAATAAAATAAGGAATATATACATTATTAAAGCTACATTAACTGTGGTGTGTGTGTGTGTGTGTGTGTGTGTGTGTGTGTGTGTGTGTTGCCTGTGCATGCACATGTGCCCTGGATGCAAGGCAGTAAGTAGTCCCAGTAAAATCTGGAGCATACAACAACCAGACAAACTAAAGAGAACATGCCAGTCAGTCAATGAGCCATGCAGAATTGGGCCAGTGAACTCCACTGGGATTAAAAAAATTGATGAAAGCTGGTGCTGTATGCTCATGTCCTGCAAAGATATCAGTGACATTGAAAAGGGAGAAGACAGGACAACATGATTGCACTGAGGCATGACAGAAGATGAGGAAGCTAACTATTAAAAATACAAAATTATCTGAAAACCAAAAAGAAATAACAACCTCACCACTGCTCACAAACTAAGCAAGGCAGCAATAAGCACAAAAGCAGGAATGGCTGTTTCATCCTACAGATGGTGGAGAGACCATCTCAACAGAGGTTAGTGATGAAATTTCATATACAAAGTCATGGGAGAACTACTCACCACTCCAACAAAAGCTTTTTTTAAAGATTTGCATTACTAAGTTGGGCATGTAATCCCAGTATTCAGGATGCAGAAGTGGAAGGATTGTTCTAAATTCCAAGCCAACCTGGTCTACATAATCAGTTTCAGGATAGCCAGGATTACATAGTAGGAGAAAAAACAACAACGAAAGAATAACAAATCCCCTGTGTTATTCAAGGGGCTGGGATGTAGCTCAGTTGGTAGAGTGCTTGCTTAGTTTTCCTGAAGCCCTGGGTTCAGTCCACAATACCACATAAACTGGGTGCGGTGTCACACACCTCTAATCCTAACACATGGGGAGTAGAGGAAATTCAAATCCATCCTTGGTTACACAGCAAGTCTAAGACATGCTTGGTATACCTATGACACTGGCTTAAAAACCAACAAAACAAAAAACAAAAAAAGATATAATTCAAATAACAAATAGGATTATGTCAAATAACATGGATTGTGTCAGTTTTCCACATAAGAAACTTGAAGTGACAGTTGCCAATCATTTCATTTTATTTTCATCATTTCATTTTAACTGTTCTTAAGACCAGGTCTCGGTTAGGCTGTGCCTAATGGCAGCTCCCAAATGCTTGGCTTGCACCACATTTTAAATCCACAGAAGAACACTTTCTCATTGCTCCTTCACTTTGTCCCGAGGGCAGCACATAAAAGACACACAGCACAAGGACTGACCCACTTCCATTTTTTCTTACCTTCTCTGTGCTTTCTGCATTAGACCCAGAAAGTGCCAAGATTGATTTGGCCTTGCTCTCCTCCAGGTCAGACAGGCAGGCTGGTTCCCTGTGGAGAGCATCAGCCATGATCCTGAAAGTTGTACCCAAAAGAATGTTCTGGTCACAAGAAGCCTGAATATTTTTGTTTAAGTAGCTTGACATATTACTCTCTTCTGTTGGATTAAAAAAGGAAAGAAAAAAATGATTTTTTTTAAAAGAAGAAATTTACAGTAAGTTTTTTTTTTTTTTAAATTAAGATATTAACTAAAACAATCTTAGAGGTACAAGAACTTGGCTTCATTTTCTTTTCTTTTTTTTGTCTTCATTTTTTGATGAAAGATTTTTTTTTCAAACTTTTTAAAATTTATTCTATGTGTCTTTTTACATCATGTATCTGGATTCCATTCATTGCTCCATCCCTTCACATCCACTGTCTGCCCCTGCACCCTCTCAAAATAAAACAAAATTTAAGAGAAAAAAAGGAAAAAATGGGGGGGGAGGGGCTTAAAAAAATCTCATCATGGGATCTGCAGTGTGACACAGTGAGTCTCCCTTTGTCCACACATCTTTACTTACACGTGTTCACTGCAAAGAGTCATTGGTCTGGTTTGAGGCCTCTGCTTTCTGCTACACTATCAATGCTGGGCCCTCACTGGGACTCCTCTTGGATGTCCTGTTGTGGAGATCCTGCAGCTTTGGGTCTGTGAGTCAGGTCTCTTTACATGCTCCAGCAGATCACAGATGGGGTGGATGTTGGGGCGGGCCCAGTTACAACCCTGGATCTGGGCCTGGGCAGCTGCAAGGTTGGTCCACCTGCCAGTTCTGCCCTGTCCTCACCACCAGGGTGAGCTCTCTAGCATTGTTTTGGCTAATTTACCTCTTCCAGCAATAAGCAAGGGGTAGGGCCAGTTCTGAGGCTCTCTCACATCTACACCATCAGGGCCAACTCTATTGTGCTGTTCAGGAGAGGTTTAGAGGCCACTGAAGCTGGTGAGGGGCAGGGATAGCCCTCCTGCTCTTATGACCCCAGGACCAGCTCCTCCACCTGTCTCAGGCATTAATGGCTGGGTGGGAGTGGGTGGTTATCTTTCCTCTGCCCATATCGGTATGAAAGAATTTCTTAAACTTGCTAATTGAAAATGCTTTTTGTTAAAAGTAAACATTGAAATCTGAAGAATTAAGGTTTAAAAGTAGGAATAACCTTTTCTTTCTAGTATCATCCATATTTTATCAAATTCCTAGTTTTATATGTTGCAAAGAACAGAAAATGGCTCTTATTAACATATTTGTTTATATGCAATAGTAACCCAGGACAGATTTTTAAATTGATGCTATGGTGTATAGCTTATGAAACAAAAGCATTCTAGTTCTGCTTCTTACCACATGGTGCTGGGCAAGGAACTCTGAGCTGCAGCACCCAGTAGTGTGCCTACTAGAAAGCAAACCCAGAGCATCAAACATGCCAGACAACTGTACTCATAGCCTTAATATCAGCATAATGATTCCAGAAACCCTAGGACCATTTTCTGCCTGCTTTTGTTTCTTTTTCTTTTCTTTTGAGACAGTCTCCCTATATAACACTGGCTGATCTTAAAATTGTGGCAATTACCCTGCCTCGGCCTCCTCAGTGCTGGAACTACAGGTTTATGCTACCACAAATGTGTGCTAGGAATGTTTTCTGTTCCTGGGATCATGTGGAGAAAATAGTCCTTCTCTTGGTGCCTTTACAGAGCCTGTGTGGTGCTCTTTCCTACCCTGAGGTGAATGGCAGGAGGGTCAGATCCAACACATGCCCAAAGAAGCTTTTCTTCTCTCATGCTTAGAGGCTAAAAACTAAGGAAGTTAAGTATTGAAGAGAAATAGTTTTAATTTCTATTTTAATTTAAAGGTAAGCACAACTCTGAATGTTGTCCCTAGGGCTGATCTGCTCTCCTCCTAAGGAGATGACGTCAATCTGTGGCACTCTTTACTGATAACTATAATGTTCATAAGGTAGAGTGAAGCTCTCAGATGAAGCAGCACAAAGAATAGATTTTGAAGACAATATAAAATAGCATTCTCAAATCTATGTGGACATTAACAGCCTAATTACCCAACAGTGTGACGGTTTTGAGCACGGTGAGAACTTGTTCCCGGGGGCTCTGGGTGCGGCTCCGGCAGTGGCTTAGCTGGCAGTAACTCTGAGTCCACTGAACTCGCCAAGTGTCTCTCATTTTTGAATCTTTATGCAGCTCTTTCAGGAGTTTCATGGCAAGTGAGAAATTATTCTATGTGAATAGAAGGAAAAGAAAGAAAAGGTTTTGGAATTCTCATTATTTAGTCAAAAGGGCTCAAGTTTGTACTTCTGGTAGCTCTGTGGCAGAGATATGGTCTGTGTCTGAGAAAATTAGTCTTTTTTAATCTTTACTGCATCTCCTTTCTTTAAGGTTACTGCTCCCTTTCTGTTCCAGGTGATGTATATATCAGGTGTGAGAAGGTAAAGTACTGTCTACATCTGACTACTACAGAAAACTACTTTAAAAATGTTTTTAGCTGGCCTATTCCCCTTTCTACATGACACAATATGCCCCAGAGCAGCTAATTCATTTCCTTAGCTGTACATTAATATATATAATATTATACACATTAACATATATCAATCTATATTAATGTATATAATATACACACACATATATATTCTGTGTGTATGTGGGTGCATATGTGTACAGAGGTTTCAGGTCAACCTTGGATGTCATTTTTCAGGTGCTGTTCACCTTGTTTTTTGATCAGGGTCTCTTACTGGTGTGGAGCTTACAAAGTAGGCTAGGCTGGCTGGCCAGTGAACCCTAGATATCCACTTGTCTCTATCTCTCGGCACTAGGAGTATGCATCTCTTTACATGGGTTCTGGAAGATTAACTCTATGCTCATACCATAAGCACTTTACGAATGGTGTACATTATACATTTAAAGAATGTTTCAACATTTCTTTTAAGCATATTTAAAAATACAGTATTTACACCAAACATCTAAATTCACAACATTTTTACCAGCCTAAAGAGAAACTCTTTGTTCTTTAGCAGTCATATCCAGTCTCCCTCGCTAGGGGCAGCCAGGACACATTTTCTGTCTCTCTAAGTCCTATCCTAGATATTTCAAAATAATGGTATTAGAAAATAATGCAGTGATTTTGTAGGGCTTCTTTCATTCAGTACATTTACAGGCTCATCTATGTTGTAGTGTGTCAGCACTTCATTCTTCTTTATGGTCAATTAATGATCCACAGTACAGACACATGGTATTTTCTTTACATATGCATCTACTGATGGCTATTTGTATTGCCTTTCCAGGTAATTTGAATGCTGTGAAAAACTGTTTATACATTTTTGTGTGGACTTTTAGATCTCCCTTCTCTTGAGTATGTTTAGGAATGGATTTCTGGAGCATATATGACAACTCTGAAATTGCTAAACTGCTCTATTTTTCAGTTTACATTCCTACCTGCAATGTACATTTCTCCATATCCCCACTCCCCTGCCCCCAGCAATGATGTGGACTGGTGCCTCACTGCTCTGGTGACTAATGTCATTGAGAATCTTTTTTATGTGTTTATTGACCATTTGTATACCTTCTTTGAAGAAATGCCTCAACTATTTAGAAAATTATTTTAGTTTTATCCATGTGTCCTTCTGTATGTATGTGCATGTCCCCATGGAGCCTAGAAAAGAACACTGGGTACCCTGGAGCTAGAGTTATAGGCAGTACTGACCTGCATGCTGTGGGCTCTGGGAAATGCTGCAAAAGAATCCCCACACTTTAAATGCTGAGCCATCTCTGCAGCTCAATTCCATTTTCATTTGTCTTTTTTTTGAAGTAGTTATCATATATAGTCCAGGCTGGCCTCAAATTCATTATTTTCCTGGTTTCATCTCACTAGTGCTGGGATTATATGTGTCAGCATGCCTGGTTTGGAGAAATGTCTACCAAATTCTTTGCCCATTTTAAAACTGGGGGAGACCATTACTGAAAACTACAACCAATCAAAATGTAGAGTTGTAAAGTCAAATCTAATGAATACATCTACAGTAAAATACCTGTATGTAAGGTTCAGGGGATCACTGTGAAAGAGGGGGCAGAAAGAATGTAAGAGCCAGAGAAACAGAGTTTGCTGTGAGATCATACCTCCTAGGAATGTCAGAAGCTACATTCATAAAGTCTCTCAACATGAATGTCTAAATATGAACTGAACAAGAACCAACAGATATGATAAGATGGACTGGGGAAAGCCCAGGGAGCTCAACCCTATACAAAGAACCAAAGGCAAATAAGAAATGCTGACAGCATAAGAAATAGTCTCCCCTAGGGAACAGCACACCAATTGGTTATCTAACACCAAATGGTCAGCGCTGACAACATACATATAAGTACTATACAGACTGAATAGTACTTATACATTTAGGAATACACACACATGCATGCACACATGCACACACACATACATACAAACATGTACATATGTAACATCAATTAATGAAAAAAGCCATGGATTTGAAAAAGAACAAGGAGGGGTATATGGGCAGGTTTGGAGAAAGGAAAGAGAAGAGTAAAATAATGTAATTATATTATAATCCCCAAAAGAAAAAATTAAAAATAACAACAAAAAAGGGCCGAGTCTTGCCTCTAGGACCCAGGCCCTGGGACACAGCCAGTCCCCAGGAACCCTCACCCAACTCTGCCCCAGTTGCTGGCCAGCAGGGAAAACTCCTGTCAGCCAGGCTCCCCCATAAACCCCCCCATCGGACCCTGCAAACTATAAGACCCATACCCTAGCCCAATATCCATCCACCCGTGACTCCAGAGGCTTCTTGAGACACAGAATCTGCCAGTTCTCATTGGACCAAGAGAGGCTTGATGAGATACAGAATCCACTAGCTCTGACTGGACCAAGAGCCCTGATAAGACCAAGAGTGGCTCCGTGAGTCACAGAATCAGCTAGCTTGGATTGGACCAAGAGCAGCTCCCTGAGATACAGAATCTGCTAGCTCCAATTAGACCAAGAGCTAAGATTGGACCCAGAGGGGCCCACTGAGACACAGACACAGCAAGCACAGACTGGACCAATAGCAGCTCACTCAGACACAGGCACCTCCTGACCTTATTGGAGGAAGAGATGGGTAGAAGTCAGTGCAAAAATACATATAACAGCATAAAGAGCAATTGGGCATCACGAGAACATAGCAAAAATATATACCTAAACATCACAATATAGAAGAAGAAGAAAGCAACCTTAAAAATAACTTTATGAAGATGATAGAGACCTTTAAAGAGGAAATGAAAAATTCCCATAAAGAAATTGAGGAAAAGACAAACAAACAATTAAAAGAAATCAATAAATCCCTTAAAGAAAGCCAAGAAAACAATGAAAAAGCAATTAAACAGGTGAAGGAAACACTTCAAGACCTGAAAATTGAAACAGGAACAATGAAAAAAGACACAAATCGAGGGAATGCTGGAAATGGAAAATCTGAGTAAAAGAACAGGAACTACAGATACAAACATAACCTACATGTGGACCAATACAATCGAAATGAAGACCAGGACACTAACCCACACACCTAGGAACACCTGATTTTGACAAGGCAGCCAAAACTGTACAATGGAAAAAAGAAAGCATCTTCAACAAATGGTGCTGGCATAACTGGATGTCAACATTTAGAAGAATGCAAGTAGATCTATATCTGTCACCATGCACAAAACTCAAGTCCAAGTGGATCAAAGACCTCAACATAAAACCAGTTACACTGAACCCGATAGAAGAGAAAGTAGGAAATAGTCTTGAACGCATTAGCATAGACCACTTCCTAAATATAACACCAGTAGCACAGACACTGAGAACAATTAATAATGGGACCTCCTGAAACTGAGAAGCTTCTGTAAGACAAAGGACACAGTAAATAAGAAAAAACGACAACCTACAGAATGGGAAAAGATTTTCACCAACCCCACATCTGACAGAAGGCTGATCTCCAAAATATATAAAGAACTCAAGAAACTAGACATCAAAATAACACACAATCCAATTAAAAAATGGGCTATAGAGCTAAATAGAGAATTCTCAAAGGAAGAATTTCAAATGGCTGAAAGACATTTAAGGAATTGCTTAGCATCCTTAGTCATCAGGGAAATGCAAATCAAAATGACTCTGAGTTACCATCTTACACCTGTCAGAATGGCTAAGATCAAAAGCACCACAGACAGCTTATGTTGGAGAGGATGTGCAGCAAGGGGGATACTCCTCCACTTTTGGTAGGAGTGCCAACTCGTACAGCCACTTTGGAAATCAGTATGGTGGTTTCTCTGAAAATTGGGAATCAATCTTCTTCCTTTAGACCCAGCTATACCACTCTTGGGCATATACCCAAGGAATACTCAATCATACCACAAGGACACATGCTCAACTATGTTCATAGCAGCATTATTATTTAACCTCGAAACAACCTAGATGCCCATCAACGGGAGAATGGATTAAGAAAATGTGGTACATATACACAATGGAGCACTACTCAGCAGAGAAAAACAATGACTTAATGAAATTTGTAGGCAAATAGATGGAACTAGAAAATATCATCCTGAGTGAGGTAAGGCAGACTCAGAAGGACAAACATGGTATGTACCCACTCATAAGTGGATACTAGCTATAAAGCAAAGGGTAATCAGGCAACAACCCACAATTCTAGAGAAGCTACCTAAAAAGGAAGACCCAAAGAGGGAAGCATGGATCGCCCTGGTAAGAGGAAATAGATTAGGTGTCCATGAGTAAACAGGGGGTAAAGGGTAGGCTATGGAATGTAGAGGACAGGGGATGAGAACATAAGGGAATGGGATAGTTGAGGTGGAACAGGGATGGAGTAGGAAAGCAATGAAATAGATCCCATAATAGAGGGCGATATTATGGGGACAGAGAGAAACCCAGTGCTAGGGAAGTTTCTAGGAATCCTTAAGGATGATCCCAGCTTGGACTACTAGCAATAGTGGAGAGGGTGCCTGAACTGAACCCCAGTGATTAAACCAGTGAATACCCTAACTGTCATCACAGAGCTTTTCTCCAATACCTGATGGAAGCAGATGCAGCGATCCACAACCAAACACCAGGCAGAGCTCCAGAAGTCCAGTCAAAGAGAGAAAAGAGGGATTCTATGAGCAAGTGCCTGAGGATCATGATGGGGAAATCTGCAGCGATGACCAAACCAAACTAGTGGGAATTCATGAAAGTTGGATCAATGGCTGTGGAGCCTCCATGGGACTGGACTAGGTCCTCCTCATGGAAAGACAGTTGTGTAGCTTGATCTACTTGAGGGGCCCCCTGGCAGTAGGATCAGAATCCATCCCTGGTGTATAAGGAGGCTTTCTGGTGCTACCCTACCTATGATGTGACACCTCACGCAGCCTTGAGGCAGGGTGAAGGGCTTGGACTTGCGTCAACTGGATGGGCCTCCCTATGGGAGGCCCCTGCTTTCTTTTGGGGAGGAGTGGAGGGTGGGTGGGAGGGGGAGGCTGGGAGGGTGGGAGGAGGGAAGAGGGGGATCTTTGATTGGTGTGTAAAATGAATGAAAAAAATTTAATTAAAAAAAATTCACGGCCGAGCGGTGGTGGCGCATGCCTTTAATCCCAGCACGCGGATAAAGGGAAGGCAGAGCCAGGTGGATCTCTGTGAGTTCAAGGCCAGCCTGGGCTACCAAGTGAGTTCCAGGAAAGGCGCAAAGCTACACAGAGAAACCCTGTCTTGAAAACCCCCAAAAAAAAAAAAAAAAAAAAAAAAAAAAAAAATTTCACCATAAAAAAAGGGGAAAAAAGAACACAAACACACAAAAAAGGAACTGGGTTATTATTATTTTTTTTAATTGCAGTACCAGGAAGAAAAAATCCCCTGTTGATTGGTTGACCAAGGTAGTCCAAGTGTTTGACAAAACAATATATACTATGGATGTGGCCCTTGGTTACCTCTGAGAGGTTGAAGGTAAGCCTCTTACTGAAGACACTGCCCACTTAGGACACTCAGGTGGTTTGAGCTGGATGTGACCTGAAAGACTCCTTCCTTCAGTCCATCTTCCACAGTAGCATAAAATACTATGCAAACTGCTAAGGGAGGGAAACAACAGTTCTATTTAGCTGATCCCTATGAGCCACAATGATCAGTATGGTAAGGTATCTTTAAAGGTGCAGCATGTGATCCTCACATGGTGGTGGTTACTGTTTACTAGGACTTAAGGCCCACTCAATGGGAAGGAGAGCATGCCTGGTCCTGTAAACCTCAACAACTTCTGGTGGTTAATGAGGTCATATATCTCAGAAAAGAATGTACTGCCACTTTGCTAGACCAGCATAATTCCTTACCACATTCAAAATCTTACCTTTATACCCACAAATATGTATAGTTAGCTCTCATCAAGGAAGCTTCTCTTTACAGAAAATGTAGACCATCACAGAGAACCACAACTGGACACAACTCAGAGGTCAATGGAAGGGGAAAGTCTAGCACCAATGAATACACACACACACCCACACACACCCACACCATAAATCCTACACAGTTCAGGGAACATTCTGAAAGAAGGGACATACAGATTATAGAGCCAATATAATCTGTGTGAAGTCTGCTGTGAAAGTCTCTTCCAGAAATGGCTGCAAAAACATGACTGAAACAATGTCAATATCAATAGACATACTAATGTGGAAGCGGGTAGTTTTATGAGGTCCACCCCTAGACAAAGAACTATAGGCAAGTAATATTTTGGGAGAAGAGTACCCACGAGGGGCTAGAGGGATAAAGGGAAGGGGGAAAATGACATATTTCTATTTTAATTAAAATAGTCTCCCTCCCTCTCTCTCTCCCCCCGCCCCCCTCCCTCCTCCTCTTTTTCTCTCTCTCAACCCTGTTCAATTATAAACTATTCTACCTCTCTCATTCAGATAGAGTCCCTACTGGTTTGGAAGTCACTAAGTAGTTGAAGGTAACATTGAACTTTTGATCCTGCCTCCATTAGAGTATTGGTATCACACCATGCAAACTTTATGCAGTTCTGAGAATTCATGCACGTCAGAACCTAGGGTTTCAAGAGTGACAGGCAAGCACACTATTTGAATTCCATCCTCAGTTTGTTTTGAGGCAGAAAGCTTTCTGTACTGACCTGGCTGGTCCTGGACTCAGGATCCTCCTTCTTCAGCCTGCATTGCTGGGATTATAGGTGTGAACTACAATGCCTGTCTATGAAACATTCTTCATAGATGGGGAATACTGTACCTTTATGAGATATACAACTGGCAAATCTTCCTGTATTACATGTATTATCTCTCCACTTTCTTAAGCATATACTTTGAGGCACAAAAAGTTTTAAATTTTGACAAAGCAAACTTTATCTCTTTATTTAGTTGAAAGTCTCTTTGCCTTTCCCTCCTTTGTCTACAACTTTCAACTGTAATCAGCAGGTATGTCTTCCAACCCCCTCTGGGTACAATCTCCAGCCTCTGCACACCCATGTGGATCATGCTTTACCCTAAATCTGTCAACAGCAGACTCTGCCATTCAAATGTCCATTCTACAAGTGTCCCCTACCCATGTGTTCCTAGCACTGGAATGCCACTCTTCTTCAAGTGCCTGTTCTGTTAGAATGGAGCTAGGAGGACAGTGGTTGTCTTTCCATTCACAATTTGAGGGACAATTACTCCAGAGGCCCTTACCACCAGGTTCTTAAAGTCAAGCCATCCTCCTGTTCTAACCACATACCTACTTTCCCACACTACATCTCTGCATGCTTGCTTTTGTTTCTTTCCATGTCTAACACATTCTCATAACACACTCAGCTCATCTGCCTTTATGTTACACTATGAACCATGTTACCATTTCCAGCTAACTCATGCACATACTTGCTCTCCTCCTGCACTGGGGCTCAGTGCCATTAGATTCTTTGGAGACAACTCAGCAGGTTATATGGACCATGGTTTCCATCATGACTCTGAAGCCTCTCCAGTGTCCTCCACAGGTGTTCTCTCACAGTTCCTAACTTTCCTTAGTTCCTTCTGGAGTACCCCTCCTACTCTCAGCAGATGACCATGCATGCTATGAAGCTGCATTGTGAACCTCCATAAGGTACCTCACTTTAGCAATCCCTCTCCCTATCTTCAACCTCTCCTGACTTATCAGTTCCCCCATTCCTCTTTATGCTCTTGTAACCTGCTCCTTAGACACTGCTCCTCACAAACTGCTCTTTCTTTGTCTTCAGGACAAGACTCAGAGGTACCTTCCTGTAAGATCCCAGGCAATAGTGACCTGCCCAGGACCTGTTTTTCCTTTCTAACCTCCACCCTGCTAACTTAGGCATACCAGCATCCTAGTCAGCAGACTGCTAATTCTATGCTCTTCTTCAAAGGTTTCTCCTCATTACAACCACATGCTATCCTGAAACAGATAGCTGACCACCTGGTTCTGGAGGCTTCTTATGGGGTACTCATAGATTAGTAGAACCAAAAATCCATGCAAGAGACTAAGAGTCTGAGGTTATTCCTGGATCTCATGTTATCTTTCTGTCCTGTTTCCTGGCATTAAAAATGTCCTCAAAGGACAGAAACCATCTTTCCCCTTACAAGTGAGGGGCAGGAACTCACCTTTTACTCAGTACAACTCCCACCTCCACTAAAATCTTAAGTCATGTAAATTCTGTTGTGACTGCTGCTTTTAGTTCTTAAGTAGACATAATCTCCAGAAGTTTTCTCTGTCTCCTCAACAATGAAGTGCCCCGCCCCCGAAGTGCCACAGTCCTTCAATTCTTTTTGTTGTTGTTTTGGGTTTTTTGTTTTTGTTTTTGTTTTTTTCCAAGACAGGGCTTCTCTGTGTAACTCTGGCTGTACTGGAACTCACTCTGTAGACTAGTAGGCTAGACTCAAACTCAGAGATCCACCTGCCTCTGCCTCCCAAGTGCTGGGATTAGGATGTTTGCCACCACCACACAGCATATCCTTCAGTTCTTATTACTAATGCCATAATTATTCATCTGCTGGCTCCACAAAACACCTTCCAGTATATAGTGAAGGCTTGGTGATGAAAATAATCAAAACTCAAATTGTACATTCTAAAGAGCTTTCAAGATAATGAAATGAAACAATGAAGGTTTCCTGTGATCCTTACATCTGCAAGATTTTTCTCTCTATCCCTAATATTATTGGTATTACTAGCCATCATTTCCATGCAAATCTACTGTCTAAAAATGCTAAAGAAAAGCTGGTGTCGCTGGGCAGTGGTGGCGCACGCCTTTAATCCCAGCACTTGGGAGGCAGAGCCAGGTGGATCTTCTGAGTTCAAGGCCAGTCTGGTCTACAAGAACGAGATACAGGACAGGCACCAAAACTACATAGGGAAACCCTGTCTCAAAAAACCAAAAGGAAGAAAAGAAAAGAAAAAGAAAAGCTGGTGTCACAGAGTTCCAGGTATTTCTGTGTTCCTCACAAGATCTCTCAATCATGTGTTCATTCTCAGCTTCCTCATTCCTGCGGAGAAGCTGAGCAGCAGTAAGAAGTGTTTACTGCTAGTTCCTTGAGGACTAGCACTCTAGCCTTCTCCATAGCAAATGCAGCTTAGTCAGTTTGGATATGCCTTTCTTGCTGCAGTCAGAGCCAAGTGAATCCCTGGAAGACAATGATGAAGGCTTTTGGAAAGAAGATTCCCTCCCTCCCCCCCAAGAAAATGGTCAAAGAAAAAGTGCTTTCAGTCCAGGAAGATTTGTTGTGGGAGTACAACAGTGATATGTCTGTAGCCATTTCCAACTACCAGGGCAAGCCTGGGACTGCCAGGATTACTATATGCATGTACACACAAAAGCAATTTGAGGCAGAGAGCTGGGGAAGAGAAGCAGACCGCTGCAGAAAGTACTTGAGATATGCCTAATGCTAGTCTTCCAGATGACTTCTTAATTACTGAAACTGATAAAATTCTTTTACAACTCTGAAGCTGCTCCTAATATACCTCAAAGAAAAGATTGTATAATTGAGCATTTAAACTGATAAAATAGAATGGTTAATTATTTCTACTAGACTAAGGGCCATAAGGTTTTATAATAGCAGTTAATAAATGGTTATTAAAATAACAAGCTGATATATTCAAATATAATTCATATTTTAATAGATATAAAATTTTCAAGCAAGATAGACTTAAGATCTTATTATCAAATGCAAAACATCTAGAAACTAAACCTAAAAAATTTGCCAGCATCAGGATTCATTTTTCTAAATGATATAAATCTGGTATTACATTAATTGCTTTTTAAGTAACAGAAAATAAGTATTTTCAAATAATAAAGTTTTTTAATAAACACTTGAGGTTTTGTGAATAGTATTTCTTCAAACTTTGTTCTCTAAGTGTTGCATATGGAACTCAGGACCTTGGTAGATAAGAGTTCTTACCACTGAGCTATATCTTAGAATCCAGAATTACTTCCTTATAAGGAGACTAAGTAGATCAAGCAGTTATTTCTAAGGTTCCTATTTTAGAGGAGACGTAAGAAAGAGTTAGTTCAGGAAGCTCCCAGAGAGCCACAGAGGAGCACAGGTGGGAACGCACCTGCTTCCCCGCGCTTTCGGTCATCTTCATCTTCATAGTAAACTTGCAGCTCTGGATCAAGGAACGAACATCTTCCTCTGGCTCATGCACTCCGCTCCTGTCAATGGAATCTTCATCCTCATCCACATTCATACTGGAATCACCTGAAGAAGCAGCCAGCCTCTCCTCTATTTTACTGAGAAAGAAGCAGCTGTATAAAACAAGAAAAAGTGAGCCTTAATGTGAGAGTCATGAAGGCCACCCTGATGTCTGAGAAGCGATTGTACAGCATCACACCACAGAACTGGACAGGCATTAAGGTTTCATTTGTAATATAATGTAAATATACACTAAAGGGATTAGATTTCTCCCCATTTAGTAAGTACACTCTTGAAAGATTACCAAACATACTTTAACAGACTTCTAGATTTTATTCAGTGTCTTCATTTCGATAAAATAAAGCATTTAAATTTAAATGTTTCTCTCTAAAGGAATAGGCAGCACACTGTATCTTAGGTCAAAAGTCATTGTATCTGTAATCTAAGGTCTTATTCCCAGAGACAATGTAAAGTATTGAAGAGGTTGTGAGCAATCTGATGAGTACGGACATGGTGGTATGTATCTGTAATCTCAGAACGTTGAAGAGGAGGCAGAAGAATCTGCACAAGTCTGAGGCAAGGTGAGCCTGGCTCACACTGAGTACTCGGTCACTGCTGTGGATATCATTCTATATAAATAAAACACTGATGGCCAGTGACCAGGCAGGAAGTAGGTGGCCAGGCAGGAAGTAGGTGGGACAAGGAGAGAGGAGAATTCTGGGAAACGAAAGGCTGAGAGAAAAACACTGCACCCACCGCCAGGACAAGCAACATGTAAAGACTCTGGTAAGCCACCAGCCACGTGGCAAGGTATAGATTTATAAAAATGGGTTAATTTAAGATAAAAGAACAGTTAGCAAGAAGCCTGCCACGGCCATACAGTTTATAAGTGATATAAGCATCTGAGTGATTATTTTATAAGTGGATTGTGGGACTGCGGGGCTTGGGGAACCTGGAGAGAAGCCCTCCAGCAACAGGTCACTGTGTCAACAGTGAGAGTCTACCTAGAAAAAAGAAAACCACTGAAAAATTAAAAGTAGATCTGTCCCAAGTTTGGTTTCCCTGAATATGCAGAATCTTTTCATTATTCTCCATCCTTGCGGATTTTTTTTTTTAAACACTCAAATAGAAATAATCATTTTTATAGTTGGGAAATTTTTAAATTTGGTTGTAGGACAGGGCCTTAATATGTAGCCCTGGCTGGTCAAGAACTTGATATGTAGACTAGGCTGGCATCAAACCTGCCAAGATCTTATCGCTTCTGCTGCCTGAGCGTTGGGATTATAGGTGTAAACTACCATGTATATAAATTGTAATTTATATACAATTCCATATAAATTTAAAAATTATATATAAATTTATATAAACATACATTACATTTATACTTGACATATGTGATTTTGTTCAAGTGATCTATTTTATGTTAATATCAATAGCACTGGCAAAAAGTCATAATATAGAAAGTTTATCCCTAATCAACGATCAAGTAACTTCCAGTTTTTCATATAAGTCTAATTTCCTTCTCTTCTCTTCTTTTGCCTTGTCCACCCTCTTCCTCCTCCTCATCTTTCTTCTTTGTTTTTGAGAGAGTTGGGGTCTTGCTACATTATTCAGACTGGTCTTAAACTTGTAGGCTCAAGTAATCTTTCCACTTCAGTGGCAGTAACTATGACTACAAGTATGTACCATTTCTCTTAATTTTCTTAGAAACATTACAGTCAAACAAACTAGCATACCTCTTATCTACCTATACTTTCCTTCCTTTTCTGGAAACCCCAAGATACTAGCCTTTCCAGCCATGGATCTGTTTCTGTTCTTACCATACTACTCAGTGCTCCTGGCCCCAAGCCAGCTTGTCCTGCCTCTCTTCCCAAAAGCTACTACTGTTTTTAATCTTTCATTGCTTTAAATCATGATTGTAGACAAGAAACAAGCAAATGGGCAGGTGCACACGTGAGATGGGCTCTCCTAGGTGAGGAGGAGTTAATCCAACTTCAGGCAGTGTAGGGGCCAGAAGTAGAGAGAGAGTTGTAGATGTAACCAACCGTCTTATTAAATAAGAAACACAGAACCAATGCAAGGAAGAAAGTCAAGAGACCTCTCCAAAAGAGACCTACTTCCTGTGTGTTTGTCTTTATATAGTCTTTCTGTTCTGCCTTCTCATTGGTTGTAAACCCAAACACATGACTGCCTCGTCACTGCCTGTCTGTACAGACATCCAGGTCTTCTATGGTATTGAGATTAAAGGCGTGTGTCTCCAATGCTGGCTGTATCCTTGAACACACAGAGATCTACCTAGCTCTGTCTACCAAGTGCTGGGATTAAAGGTGTGCGCCACCACCGCCACACTCTTGCTATGGCTCTAATAGCTCTGACCCCCAAGCAACTTTATTTATTAACATGCAATTAAAATCACATTTCAGTACAAATAAAATACCACCATAGGGAGTTGTATCACACTGGGGATGGCAGGACCTGAAAGAGAGCTGCCTTTCCCAGAAGCAACGGTTTTGACTCTGAGATGGCACTATAAGCCCCTTGTAGCCTACCTCTGTGGGGCATAGAAACTATGTAAAATATAAAATAAAATTCCCAAGGATGGTGTGGTGGTTTGAATAGGGATGGCTACCTAGACTCATGTGTTTGAAAGATTGGCCCACAGGAAGCGGCACTATTAGGAGGTGTGGCCTTGCTGGAGGAAGTTTGTCACAGTGGGGGTGGGCTTTGAGGTTTCAGAAGCTCAAGCCAGTTCACTGCCAGTGGATCAAGATGTAGAACTCTCAGATTCTCTACAGCACCATGCCTTGTAGTGGGAGCTGTTCCAGCTTTGACCTGGAAGTACTACCCATAAGTAGGCGTGGCAGTTACCAGAAGCCTCGCTAGGGGTAGTACATCGCCTGCCTGCATGCTGCCATGTTTCCTACCATGACAATAATAAAAAGTAAAATGTGCTGGGTGGTGCTGGCACACGCCTTTAATCCCAGCACTCGGGAGGCAGAGGCAGGTGGATCTCTGTGAGTTCGAGGCCAGCCTGGTCTACAAAGCGAGTTCTAGGAAAGGCGCGAAGCTACATAGAGAAACCCTGTCTTGGAAAAAAAAAAAAGAACCCCCCAAAAAAAAGTAAAATGAAAAAAAAAATTGGTAATAGATGAAAAATAGGACACAATACTGAGGGTAGAGTCATTGAGTATTGCTTGCTATGGGCAATTCACAAGTAATTGACTACTTTAGATTCCATGGCCCCTATCCTGAGTATAGGGTGAATATCACCCTCTAGACAACACAGGGTTAGGTTTGGACAGGATGAAAGCATGAACTCAGAATTGGGGAACTAAACACAACCATACATGGGAAGTAGGAAGCAAGAGGCCAACTGGTAAAAACTCAATTTTTAAAAACAGATCAATACAGAATCACTACCCAGCAGTTCCCTCTGTCTGCTGTAAGAGAGGCGCAGATGCAGGGTTGCCCACATCACTGTCAGTGGTTGCAACCACAGTTAGTGGACAGCAAGGACCTCTTAGAAGGAATGTGAATCTGAAGGAAACACTGCAGACATGAAGTTTTGTTAGAACAGCTGACGTAAGGGATCAGGATGAGAGAGGTACTCTAAACACCACATTTTTATAAGCCTTGGTTTCAAAGACCCTCCATGCTGGCAATTCTGGAAAAGAATCCTCATTTGGCTCAGTAAGATCATATCCTACCGATTTGTGATGATGTCATCCCAGATGTGCATTGGGTCTGTCACAGCATCTGGGTATCTGCTTGTCCAGGTTTTTAGAAGTCTCTTAAGGGGACCTGGAGATGATAAATCACCTAGAAATAATATTAGAGACTCATCATATCCACAGCTGAATGACAGGAAGAACTTAACAGAGTAGAATCAGAATTAGTAAATAGAAACCTAACTCAAATTTCTTATTTTTCAAGAATTGAAAATAAAACAAGTTAAAAAAAATCAGCAAATTAAAAAACAAACAACAAACCAAAAACCCAACACCCTGTCTTTCATTCACAAAAGGAATTACATGCCACCATACCAAATGCAATACATTATGAAACGTAAACTCCATCACATCAGAATATTTTTTAAAAAATGGGAAAGTAAACATATACAAATCTTTTAATATTCTTCACAGGTCTACAGTCATTCATCTGTAACTCCAAAAACCTAAAAGCACTGAAAACTAAATGCTTTCATAATGACATGGTCCATTTTCTTGAAGGCCAAATGTGATCTGAATGGAACAAGGTGACTCAGTCCTCACTAACAGTGTGGATATGGACAACTTACACTGGGTACTCATCACTGTATCTAATGAGAACACACATCTCAGCCCTAGGATCATGCAGGCACATGTCTAATATCTACAACAATCCAGTTTCAGAATAACCCTCACAATTTTGAAATCTCACACTGCAAATGTTAAAAGCCTTTCTATGGCTGGGAAGCAGTAGTTAGAAATACCTTTAGCTCAGATGATCCTGGGTTCACATCTTTAACTTAACCTGCACCACCTTATACAATCTAGCTAACTTATAGGACACCATAAAATGGGAAGAACTCTACATCTCATAAAGTTGTTAGAAAATTTAAAAATGGGGTACAGAATGAAACAGAGTTCTCAAAAGATGAAACATAAATGGTTCAACATACTTAGTCATAAGATAAATGCAAGTCAAAACTACTTTGAGATTTTATCTTACACAAAATGGCTAATGTCAATAAAACAAATGACAGTGCATGCTGGCGAGGATGTGGAATAAGAGGAACACTCCTCCAGTGCTGGTGGGAGTGCAAACCTATACAGCCACTATGGAAATCAGTGATAATTCTACAGGAAGATGGGAATTGATCTGCCTCAAGATTCAGTTATTCCACTCTTGGGCATATACCAACCACAGCCAGTGGATGGCAAGGACCTCTTAGAAGGAATGTGAATCTGAAGAAAACACTGCAGACATGATGTTTTGTTAGAACAGCTGACGTAAGGGATCAGGATGAGAGAGGTATGCTAAACACCACATTTTTATAAGCCTCGGTTTCAAAGACCCTCCATGCTGGCAATTCTGGAAAAGAATCCTCATTTGGCTCAATAAGACCATATCCTACCGATTTGTGATGATGTCATCCCAGATGTGCATTGGGTCTGTCACAGCATCTTGGTGTGACATGTGGGACTCTACAACCCACTATATAGACACTGTCTCAAGTATGTTCATTGCTGCTCTATTCATAATAGCCAGAAATTGGAGACAGCCTAATGTCTGTCAATGGATGAACAGATAAAAATGTGGTACATTCACACAATGGAATATTATTCAGCTGTTAAAAAAATGAAATCATAAAATTCACAGTAAATGGATGAAGCTAGGAAAAAATCATCCCAAGTAAAGTAACCCAGACCCAGAAAGACAAATATGCTATGTATTTACTTATATTTGGAAGTTAGCTGTTAAGTCGTTGATAAGCAGGCTACAATCTATATAACCACAGAGGTTAGATATAGAGTAAGGGCCTGGGGGAGGGAAGGATCTCCCTAGGAAGGGGAAAAGAATAGACAGTTATGGGTAGATGGGGGCTGGGGCGACCCAGACAGGAATGGGACATCAAACAGGGAGGGGGAGGGGAAGGGAGGGTAAAGGAGGAAATATGGGAGGGACAACGAACACTAAGGGCTACTTGTGGGGTCACATGGAAACCTAATTCTGTAAAAGCTTCTTAAAACAGCATGAAAGAAATCTAAATCAAATAACAGGGAGGCAATGGCCCAACTAGATATCTTTTGCCACAAAGTGAAAGCTCCAGTGCTAGGAATGGGTTACATCTAATTGAGTAGTTAGCCAAAGAAGCCCCATGAAAATCCTCAAATATGTCAGGTTATTGCCAAGGCCATTGGTTGCTTTCCACAAACTAATGTTAAGGCCTGTTGTTACTTACATATCTCATTAAATGCTGAGAAGTTGAACTGGTACCTAAAGATTTTATCACCACTGACTGGTGTTCAAGGTACTGGAAGGAACTCTGTACGCTACTGGAGAAGAAGGGTAACCACCAATCCAAATACACATTTTGTGACCTATACTGGTGACCTGTTTGTGAGATATGCTGGTGCAATAGTTGTATAAACATCATGGGAGTCACCAACCACTCTCTGATTGGATTTAAGGCCCACTCTGTGAGATGGAACCAATGTCTGACAATGCTTGGTGACCACAAATTTGAGACTAGATAGGCCATGGGCTTAGGAGAAAACTAAATACTACTGCTGTGGGATGTTCTGTATGTCCTGTGGGAGCCCATTCTTGGGTTCCTTGTGGTTTTACCCAGCAGGTTCGCATAGAGGATGATTAGGACCATGGGCCTGAGTGCAGGTGTTTGGGATGGTCTGTATGGCAAATGTGTTGCTCTGATTGGTCAATAAATAAAACCTGATTGGCCGTGGCTAGGCAGGAAGTATAGGCGGGACTAACAGAGAGGAGAAATAAAAGAACAGGAAGGCAGAAGGAGTCATTGCCAGCCGCCACCCTGACAAGCAGCATGAAAAGATGCCGGTAAGCCACGAGCCGTGTGGCAGGGTATAGATTTGTGGAAATGGATTAATTTAAGATATAAGAACAGTTAGCAAGAAGCCTGCCATGGCCATATAGTTTATAACCAATAGAAGTCTCTGTGTTTACTTGGTTTGGTCTGAGCGGCTGTGGGACTGGCAGGTGACAAAGATTTGTCCTGACTGTGGGCAAGGCAGGAAAACTCTAGCTACATACTACTGCTCTGCTAAAGGAACATAGTAATAAAATGACTCCTAAAGACCAGTTCTGCTTTACCCGTAGGTCAGTGTCTCATTCAGCCATCATCAGAAAAGCTTTCTCTTTCAATAGATAGGAACATAAACAGAGACCCACAACTGGACAATGTACAGAGACTGAGAGATTTTGGAGCACTCAGTCCTAAATGGGATGTCTTCATCAAACCTTTCCCCTTAGGGGCTCTGGGACCTATGTGGAAGAGGAGGTGGAAAGATTGTAAGAGCCAGAAGGGATGGAAACTCCATGGAAATTGTGTCTTCCAGACACAACAGGACTGATATACATATGAATTCACAGAGACTGTGGCAACATGCCCTGAGTCTGCACAGGTTCAAGTCACATAGGGTCCCAGTGCTGAGAGGAGAAGGAGATATGATCTCCTATTCCTAATCAAGAAGCTATCTGCAATTGACAACTGCTTGCAAAGAAAAAAATTAGCTCAAAAAATAGGTCTCATTGGATATATCAAACCACACTTCAGGACCAGCAGTAGATGACAACACAAAATGAACTTAATGGTATTTTTATAGACTTTATGTCTCATAATGCTTTGTTTGGGCATTTTATGTCTTTCTGGTCTTTTGTTTATATATTATGGTTTCTGACTTTTGTGTTTTTCGGGTACATGTGTTTCTTCTCTTTTAAAATTTCATTTTTTTTGGTAGTTGCTTATTAATTTATAAATAGAGAAAAAGAGGTGTGCTATTTGTTGGGTGGGTGGGTATGGGAAGGATCTGGGAGGAGTTGGAGAAGTAGAAACTATGTTCAGAATATTTTGTATGAAAAATTTTAAAAAAGGTATTATATATTAAAAAAAAAGACTAGAGATGGTTGTGAGCCATCGTGTGGCTTTTGGGAATCGAACTTAGGACCTCTAGGAGAGTAGCCAGTGCTCTTAACTTCTGAGCCATTGGGACCCTACTCTTCATACTGGGTCGTCGCCTTGTCCAGTCTTAACACATGGGGAGGTGCTTAGTCTTACTGCAACTTGGTATGCTATGTTTTGTTGATACTCATGGGAGACCTGCCCTTTCCTAAACAGAAATGGAGGAGGAATGGATTGGGGGGTGGGAAAACAATGGGGGTATAGGAAGAGGGACTGAGGGGAGAGGAAGGAAGGGAAACTGTAACCAGGATGTAAAATTATTTAATTAATCAATAAAAAAGACTAATATAACTCCTTAGCTGTAGAAAGTACTTAATTATTATATATATCATTAAGATGGCTAAAAAAACATAATACTTCTTTAAATTTAAAACAGGGAACAATGAGCAAGTTATGGAAAAACATTTGATAAATCATTTTTAACTATTCAAAAGAAATTTGAAACAGATTTAGAATGAAGACTTTTCACTTATACAAAGATATATTCTCTTAGACTCTTGTATTGGCTTTTCAGAGGAACCAGAGTAAAATCTACTATTGGTGGTGCATAGACCTACATGATCTCTATTGCTGTCCAAAGCCCATTACCTCCTCCCAACTGTCTCCTAAGACTCACCCCCCAAACTCCATTCTGGACAGTGAGGCCTCTATCATGGTAGTGATCTTCTGGGGAGGGTCTACAAGCCTTTCTCTTCCACACTGCACTTGGGCCACTCTTTAAGGAGCCTCCTGGTACAATCCTAGAGTCATACTCTGAGCACTTCAAGTTGTTAGTGTTTTGTTTGGCTTTGTATTTCCAGTACCTGGAACAATGGTGGTGGACCACTTTAAACATTTTATCTAGTGACCTCAACAGGTGCATTTGTAGGACACATCCAAGGCAGTTTTCACCCCATACATTAAGTTTTGCTTCATTAAGCAAAAATTCAGGTGTTAAAGCCCCTCCACAATTAGAAAGGGAAAAAAAATGACAAGTTAAAAACTTACCATGTTTACTTATAAAGCTGAGGAACTCCTCAATTTCAGCTAAAGTCTGCACAGACTGTAATTTGGCAAGTCTACTTCTGTATAAGAGGACATCAATACTAGAATAATTCTAGAAAAAAAGAAGTTAGCTTTGTTACGAAGGCAATATACTACTTAAAACTTTTTTTTTTTTTTCCCCCAAGACAGGGTATCTCTGTGTATCACTGGATGTCCTGGAACTCATTTTGTAGACCAGGCTGGCCTCAAACTCAGAGATCCTCTTGCCTCTGCCTCCCGAGTGCTGGAATTAAATGCATGCGCCACCATTGTCCAGCTACTTAAAACTTCTAATGGTTTTAAAAAACATGATATAGCAACTACCAGATAAATGTAAGAATCATTCAGTGTGTCTCAGAGTGCTTAACAACTATACCTTGGAAACAATTATTAAATAGGTTAAATTAAAAAAAATAATTTAGAATTTCAGTTACATTTTGGTTCAACTATATCAATAAGATCAGTATAATCTGGCTATCAGATTCCTTGTTCCAATTATCATCTACCTATCTATTCTAGTAAGTAAGGATCTATTCCAGGTCTATTTACATGGTATGCAAATACTCTTCTACAAGCTACATTCCTAATCCGCACCAAATTTTAAAAATCACAGTATCTTATAATTCAAAATTGTGAACCACAGAAACCAATTCAGTCTCTCTCTCTCTCTCTCTCTCTCTCTCTCTCTCTCTCTGTGTAAGTGGAGGTAGCATGTCAGAGTTTGTGTGTGGACCTTGGGTGTCAGTCCTTACCCTCCTCCCTTGGCTGGTGTGTACACCAGGTTAGCTGGACTGCCCTGGTTTGCGTTTCTGTTGCAGCAATAATACTATGCCCAAAAACAACTTGGGGAGGAAAAGGATTTATGTGTTGATTACCATGGAAGAATGAATGCTGTTTATTGGCTTGTTTCCCACAGTATGCTCAGCTTGTTTTCTTAAACAATCCAGGACCACCTGTCCAGGGTGGTACCACCTGGTGGGTTGGGCTCTCCCACATCAATCACCAGTTAAGGAAATGCCCAACAGATATGCCCACAGACCAATCTGACTGATCTACCTGGATTGATATTACCTCTAACCAGCATGTGGAGTAAGAGCTTGTAGGAATTCTCCTCCATCTCTCATTTCATCACAGAGGAGTGCTGAGATTACAGATATGTGCTACCATGTCTAGTTTTACATGGCTCCTGGGAGTCTGACCTGGGTCCTCATGCTAACAAGTACATTCTCCACTAAGCCATCTCTCCAGTCCTGAAACCAAGTTTTTTCTAGTCAGTTTACTAATTTACTTTAAAATGATAAAAACAAAATGAAAAAAAAAATGACTATGGTTTTATGATTAACATTGTTGGTACACTGTTAGTGGTTCACAAAGAAACAGACCAGCCCACAACAGTGAAAACAAAGAAGAAAGGGCAGAAAATAAATAGAACACTTATCTGATTTCCCAGTCAAATTCTTCAGTGTTCAATCTTACCAAATATCTTAGGACAAGTATTAACCTCCCTGGTTAATAAACCTGGAAGAATGTTTCATGTTGTTTCTTATACTACTGAGTTGTCAATCTCATTATGGCCACCCAAAGAGATTAGTTCAGTCTATGCATTTATTCATAAATCAACTGAAACTTCTATACAACTACTCAACAGAGAAAATTCTACATTGTAGTGAGAAAGATTAAACTAAAGAAATAACAAAAAGCAGAACATTTATAACAGTGAAGAACAAAAGACAAAGAATGAGTGAAGAGCACTATTAGGCTAACATATCCAGCAAAACTTTCAATCATAATAGACGGAGTGAACAAGACATTCCAAGACAAAACCAGATTTAAACAATACCTATCCACAAATCCAGCCCTACAGAAAGCACTGGAACGAAAAATTCCAACCTAAGGAAGTCAGACACACCCTTGAAAACACAGGTAATAGATAACCCCACAGCAGTAAACCCCAAAGAAGAGAAGTACACACATACTACCACCAAAAGATAACAGGAACTAACAATCACTGGTCACTAATATCCCTTAATATCAATGGACTTAATTCACCTATAAAAAGACACAGACTAACATAATGGATACAAAAGCAGGACCCAACTTTCTGCTGCATACAAGAAACACATCTCAATTTCAAAGATAGACACTACCTCAGAATAAAAGGCTGGGGAAAATCTTTCCAATCAAATGGTCTTAAGAAGCAAGCTGGTGTAGCCATCCTAATATCCAACAAAACAGACTTCAAACTAAAATCAATCAAGAGAGATCAAGAAGGACATTACATACCCATCACAGGAAAGATCCACCTAGATGAAGTTTGGATTCTGAACATTTATGCCCCAAACATAAGGGCACCCACATATGTAAAAAACACACACACACACACAAAAAAACAGTACTAAAGCTTAAATAACACATAAATCCCCACACATTAATAATGGGAGACTTCAACACCCCACTCTCACCCCTGGACAGATCTACAAAATTGAAACTTAACAAGGAAATAAGGAACTTAACTGATGTTATGACGCAAATTGACTTAATAGATATCTAAAGAATATCCTAACAAAAAAGAATACACCTTCTTCTCAGCATCCCATGGAACTACTCTAAAATCGACCACATACTCGGCCACAAAGCAAATCTCAACAGATACAAAAAAATTGAAATAACTTCCTGTGTTCTATCAGACCACCATGGTATAAAGTTAGATTTCAACAACAACAAAAACTACAGAAAGCCTACAATCTCATGGAAACTGAATAACCCTCAACTGAATCACCAATGGGTCAAGGGAGAAATAAAGAATGAAGTTAAAGACTTCCTAGAGATCTATGAAAATGAATATACCACATACCCAAACTTATGGAACACTATGAAAGCAGTGATAAGTGGAAAATTCATAGCACCAAATGCCCACATAAAGAAGTTGGAGAAATCTCACACCAGTGACTTAACAGCACACCTGAAAGCTCTAGAACAAGAAGTAAAGTCACCCAGGAGGAATAAACGCCAGGAAATTATCAAAGTGAGAGCTGAAATCAATAAAATAGAAAACAAATAGAACAATACAAAGAATCAATGAAACAAAGAGTTGGTTCTTTGAAAAAAATCAACAAGATAGACAAGCCCTTATCCAGACTAACCAAAAGGCAGAGAGAGAGCATCAAAATAAACAAAATCAGAAATGAAAAGGGGGACATAACAACAGACAATGAGGAAATCCAGATAACCATCAGGTCATACTTCAAAAACCTGTACTCCACAAAACTGGAAAATCTAAAAGAAATGGATAATTTTCTGGATATGTAATACATACCTAAATTCAATCAAGACCAGATAAACTATTTAAATAGACCAATAACCCCTAAGGAAAAAGTCTCCCAACCAAAAAAAAAAGCCCAGGACCAGATGGTTTCAGTGCAGAATTCTACCAGATCTTCAAAGAAGAGGTAATACCAATACTCTTTAAATTGTTGCACACAATAGAAACAGAAGGAACATTACCAAACTCCTTCTATGAGGCTACAATTACCCTGATTCCCAAGCCAAACAAAGATGCAACAAAGAAAGAGAACTACAGACCAATCTCCCTCATGAACATTGATGCAAAAATATTAAAGAAAATATTGGCAAACAGTCTCCAAGAACACATCAAAACAATTATCCACCATGATCAAGTAGGCTTCATCCCAGGGATGCAAGGACGGTTCAATATACGAAAGTCTGTCAATGTAATACACCATATAAACAAATTTGAAGAAAAAAAAAAACCACAAGATCATCTCACTAGATGCTGAAAAGGCCTTTGACAAAATCCAACACCCCTTCATGATAAAGGTCTTGGAGAAATAAGGAATACAGGGAACATACCCAAACATAATAAAGGCAATTTACAGCAAGCCAACAGCCAACATCAAAGTAAATGGAGAGAAACTCAAAGCAATTCCACTAAAATCAATGAATAAGACAAGGCTGCCCACTCCACCCATATTTATTCAATATAGTACTTGAAGTTTAAGCCAGAGCAATAAGACAACATAAGGAGATCAAGGAGATACAAATTGGAAAGGAAGAAGTCAAGCTTTCACTATTTGCAGATGACATGATAGTATATGAAAGTGACCCCAAAAATTCGACCAAGGAACTCATATAGCTTCAGTAATGTAGCAGGATATAAGATTAACTAATAATAATTAAAAAAAACCAGGAGTCCTCCTATATACAAATGACAAACGGGCTGAGAAAGAAATAAGAGATACATCACCCTTTATAATAGTCACAAATGACATAAAATACCTTGGGGTTAACTCTAAGTAAACAAGTGAAGGACCTGTATGACAAGAACTTTAAGTCTCTGAAGGAAGAAATTGAAGAAGTCAGAAAATGGAAAGATCTCCCATGCTCATGGATAGGTAGGATTAACATAGTAAAAATGGCAATTTTACCAAAAGCAATCTACAGATTCAATGCAATCCCCATCAAAATACCAACACAATTCTTCACAGACCTGGAAAGAACAATACTCAACTTCATATGGAAAAACAAAAAACCCAGGATAGCCAAAAGAATCCCATACAATAAAACAACCTGTGGAGGCATCACAATTCCTGACTTCAAGCTCTACTATAGAGCTACAGTAATAAAAACAGCTTGGTACTGGCATAAAAACTGACATGTGGAACAATGGAATCAAACTGAAGACCCTGACATTAATCTGCACACCTATGAACATATGATTTTTGACAAAGAAGCCAAAACTGTACAGTGGAAAAAAGAAAGCATCTTCAGCAAATGGTGCTGGCATAACTGGATGTCAACATGTAGAAGACTACCAATGGATCCAATATCTGTCACTGTGCACAAAACTTAAGTCCAAGTGGATCAAAGATGTCAACATAGATCCAGTTACTCTGAACCTGACAGAAGAGAAAGTAGGAAGTAGTCGTGAAGGCATTGGCACTGGAGATCACTTCCTAAATATAACACCAGTAGCACAGACTCTGAGAGAAACAATTAATAAATGGGACCTCTTGAAACTGAGAAGATTATGGAGGGCAAAGGACACGGTCAGTAAGACAAAACGACAGCCTACAGAATGAGAAAAGATCTTCACCAACCCCACATCTGACAGAGGGCTGATATCCAGAATATATAAAGATTTCAAGAAATTAGACATCAAAATACCCAACAGTCCAATTAAAAAATGGGCTATAGAGCTAAACAGAGAATTCTCAACAGAAGAATCTCAAATGGCTGAAAGACATCTAAGAAATTGCTCAACATCCTTAATCATTAGGAAAATGCAAATTTTATACCCATCAGAATAGTTAAGATCAAAAACACTGAAGACAGCTTATGTTGGAGAAGATGTGGAGCAAAGGGAACACTCCTACACTGTTGGTGGGAATGTAAACTTGTACAGCCACTTTGGAAATCATCATGGCGTTTTCTTAGAAAATTGGGAATCAACCTCCCTCATGACCCAGCTATACCACTCTTGGGCATATACCCAAGGAATGCTCAATCACAACACAAGAACACATGCTCAACTATGTTCATAGCAGCATTATTCGTAGTAGCCAGAACCTGTAGACAACCTAGATGCCCTTCAACTGAAAAATGGATAAAGAAAATGTGGTACATATACACAATGGAGTATTACTCAGCAGAGAAAAACAATCACATCATGAGGTTTGCAGGCAAATGGATGGAACTAGAAAAAATCATCCTGAGTGAGGTAACTCAGACTCAGAAAGACAAACCTGATATGTACTCACTCATAAGTGGATACTAGATGTAAAGCAAAGGATAACCAGACTGCAACTCACAACTCCAGGGAGGCTACCTAGTAAAGAGGATCCTGAGAAAGACACAGGCATCGCCCAATGACAGAGAAATAGATGAGATCTACATGAGCAAACTGGGGGTGGGGGGTGTAATGGAGTTCTCCCATTCCTGGAGCTTCAGTATAGTTAGGAGCTGAGTCTTCTTTACAACTTGCAAGATGATATTGACAGAGCCACATACTACATTAAAAACGGCATTCAGATTTTCATGCAGGTAAGACAGATTCCAAGAGTCAGCGGAAAGAGAGCTTAGGGGAGCAGGAAGTACCAGCTGGATCAGGAGCAGAGTGGGAAAATGGGGAGGGAGATACCATGATGAATGAAGACCCCAAGGGAACATGAAGAAGCATAGTGCTAGAGAGGTCCCCAGAAATCTACAAAGATACCTACACTATAGACTACTGGCAATGTTCAAGAGAGTGCCTGAGCCGACCTACTCTGGTGATCGGATGGCCGAACACCTTGGCTGTCATGATAGAACTCTCATCCAGTGGCTGATGGAAGTGGATGCAGAGATTCATAGCTGAGCCCCAGGTGGAGCTCCAGGAGCCCAATCGGCAAGAGAGAGGAGGGATTTTATGAGCGAGAGATGTTGAGACCATGATTGGAAAAAGCACAGGGACAAATAGCCAAACTAGTGGAAACGCATGAACTGTGACCCAATGGCTGAGGAGCCCTCATGGAACTGGACCAGGCCCTCTGGATAAGTGGGACAGTTGATTAGCTTGAACTGTTTGGGAGGCCCCCAGGCAGAGGAGCCAGGACCTGTCCTTGGTGCATGGGCTGGCTTTTTGGAGCCTGGGGCCTATGCTGGGACACTTTGCTCAGTCTTGGTGTAGGGAGGAGGGACTAGACCTGCCTTGGCTGAGTCTATCAGGCTGGGCTGACTCCCCAGTCGAGACCTTGCCTTGGAGGAGGTGGGAATGGGGGCTGGCTTGGGGGGGAGGGCTGAGGGGTGGGAGGAGGAAGGACGGGGGAATCCACGGCTGATATATGAAATTGTTAATTATAAAATAAAAATATATATTTAAAAAAATTCAAAGAAAGAACAGGTAATATATATGAGAATACAGAGGTTTTGTTGCTCTTTTGTGTGTGTGTGCATATGAGATTACTGACACTTAAAACTAATATAAAAACAATATACATCAGATAAGATCCATCTGTCTTACCTGCATGAAAATCTGAATGCCGTTTTTAATGTAGTATGTGGCTCTGTCAATATCATCTTGCAAGATGTAAAGGAGACTCAGCTCCTGACTATACTGAAGCTCCAGGACTGTCTGCTGCAGCTCCTTGTGCATGGCTTCATCCACAAATGTCAGCAGAGACTGGGTGCCTTCTCCATGAAGCAGGAGCTTCAGTTTGCTTCGGATCATGTACGGTAGATACGTCTCCTGTGGAACAACAACAATCCACTATCAATTTAGAAAGTCAATCTGAGTGAATGCAATTACTTTCTACCTGAAATATTCCTTGGAATAATTCTATAGTTTAAGATTGAGAACCAAAATAATGATATCTGATGCTGTAACCTAAAACTACAATAAAAAAAAAATGTTCATCTAACCTGGATTATTTTCTACTCACAAAATATGTAGGCACTTTCCACAGAGGAATGGGATCCACCTGCAGTTAGGAGACACCGTGGATCCTGCACACATACTGAGGTAGCATCATGAGTACAGGAGAGCCTGTAACTGCCTCCTGAGGTGCACAATGCAAACTGCCTTCTCAAGAACATAAAAGACAACAGGAAATATTCTTCCATGTGGTTATATCACAAGGATAAATATCTACTGTAAAACACATCCCATTTATTTTGAAATGGCTAGCTAAAAAGTGATATGAAATTTAACACCATGGAGTTTGAACATCCAAAGGCTTCAAAACTACTATCTTAATCTTGGAAAATTTTAAAGTAGTTCTATTAACTGGAAAACACATGACCATCTAAAACATTTACTTCAGTTACTGAAAAATAATTCTACACACCTGGTAAAATGGCTCACTCCACATTTTACTTAGGTCTACAGCATTTTTACTGCCTATATTGTTTGTAGAACAGTACTCAAGTACTTTCCACTCAGAAAGGTTGTTGTAACAGTCAAGGGATGCCAGTTCCCAAAACTCCTTCTCAGCCTCTGTGGGTTCACCATCCACCCACTCCTGTTTATTTAAAGCCTGGCAGAAAAAAGAGGGATTATGTTATGGAGTTGAAAAGAACATAGATGCAAATATATTCTTTAAAGGAGGGTATTATAACATACATACTAAAGATAATTATTTCTGATCTATGGCAACCTGAGAGGATGGGATAATGTTCAAAATAACAGTAAATGGAAGAAAAAATAATAACAAAAGGAACCTTATAGTAACAAATGAGGCCATGCATGGTGGTACACACCTGTACTCAGGAGGCAGAGAGAGGCAGGCAGATCTCTGTGAGTGCCAGGACAGCCAGGACTTCAACGTGAGACCCTGTCTCAAAAACCAAACCAAACCAAAGTAAACAAAAAGTCACTAATGAGAAGAAGGTTATCCTACTGAGAACCTTACCAGGAAAGCCAAATAAGTGATGCAAAATTTGCTTTAAGTCAAGACTGTGCATCATTTATTATTTATGTTCTTAGACTTAAAAAATAAAGTTGAGGACATTTGCAGACTTCTGTAGGTTTCAAAACTGAGATTACTCACTCAATTGTTTTATAGACTGCAGATCCTAAAGTCTGACACCTATTATCTTTGCCAAATTGAGATGAAATAAAACATATAAAACCAAATTACAGTCAAAATCAAAGTCTATTTCACTTTATCGTATTTTTTCTAAGTGAGAGAAAACAATATTTAAATAGAAATTGTAAACATAACAGCAGTCATAGCAGTACTGTATAGTTTTATGTACTTGGTAGTTTATGAAATGCTTTATCTTTTCAATGTTGCCTTAAAAAGAGCAAGATACAGTAACAATTATGGCACAAATGGTTATTATAAAACAATATTTGGTTATTAATCTTTAACACTAAAGCTAATAGTTCATTTTAAATGTACAGAGTCAAGGTGTTTAAGCAAGCGATACATTTGCCAGAGATTGGTTTTACCTCATTATACAGTTTAGCAGCTTGAGAATAATCACTTCTGGCTTCTGCTAATAGTGCATCCTGAGTGTCCTGCTTTGTTCCTAACTCACTGCTAAAAATGCCACGGAGGACATCATACTCCCCAATCGATCGGTACAGCCTTAAAAATAAATAAATAAATAAAGTAAATAAATAAATGAATAAACAAACAAACAGCTAGCAAGCCAAGAAAATCCAGATCATTGAATATCACATTTAAAAAAGTAATTCACATAATTTTCATTAATGTTGAATGAAGACATTACATATTTATGAAAGGTAACATACAAATAGTATTTTTTTTGAGACAGAGTTCCTCTGTGTAACAGTCCTGGCTGTCCTGGAACTCGCTTTGTAGACTAGGCTGGCCTCCAACTCAGAGATCCACCTGCCTCTGCCTTTCCCTGAGTTCTGGAATTAAAGACGTGTGCCACTATTCTAAGCTACAAGTAGTATTTTTATTTTGATGGAAATATAAAATTAAACAGTTTTAAAGTACCCTTTAAGTTTTACTTCTTTAATTAACCCAAAAGCACAAGTTATTCTAATGTGCATCTGAAAAAAAAAATCTGGAAAGCTGAGAAGTAATTGGGTCACTATTTGAGGTTAATCTATGCTGTACTATAGAGACCCTGTCCAAAGAATAAACTTGAAAATATGAAAAGTTCATAAAGTATAAAGTTTCATTAAATAAGCTCTGTAGATGATCCATTTAATTACCATCTAGCTCTAAAGAAGAGCCAGAAGCAAAGAATAACTCTCACCCTATTGATGTTTTAGTCTAAGCTCTAGAGACTATATTTTAGACACAAAAACTTTCCTAATATTTGTTAGAACACTTACTCATCTTCTCATCTTAACAGAAATCTGGCAGGACCAGCATAGTAGTGCATGGCTGTAATGCCAACACCAGAGGGGTGTGGCAGGATATGGAATCTTTCTTAGCAATCAAACTTTGCTTGGGAAAGTTGGTGTATACCTGGAATCTTTGCTGCACAGGGGGTTAAGGCAGGAGGGTTACAAGTCTAAGCTACACAGTGAGTAAGGGGTTGGGGAGGGAAGAGGTGGAATTGCTCAGGCTTTAATTTTAATTTGGTGGGGAAGTGCTTGTCCAGCTTTGATAAGGCCTTAGGTTTTCCCCCAAGAACCAAGGGAAGGGAAGAAGACATGTGAGGAGCAAGGTGTGCGGAAACCCTACGAATCATGAACCCACTAAATCCAAACTCAAATAAAACTGAATAGACTGGTTCTGTTACTGCCCAGATCCTAGACTTTAAAGGTCAGAGGCAGAGGTGGACACACAGATTTGAACAACAGCAGTTCATAGTCAGAAGTTGAGGACAGAAAGAGATATTACCCACAAGCACAGAAAGAAATCCCCATCTACATCCTACCTTGATTTGCAGGTACCTGTATATTTACTTGATCAAAATGATGACCATAATACAGTAAGAAAAGGCTAAACTATTTCATAAAGTTAGAAACAAATACATTAAGTTCAAGCCTGAAAAAGTTTCCTTCCTTCCTCTCTATCTCTCATTCTATCTCTCATTCTATCTCTCATTCTCTCTATCTCTCCATCCATCCATCCATCCATCCATCCATCCATCCATCCATCCATCCATCCACCCACCCATCGATGAAATGGAAGCCAGAAATTCAAGCACACCAGGTAAATGTCCTTCCTCTGCCCTATAACTTCCACTTCAAGACATGGTATAGCCTTGACCATGCTCGGACCCACAGAGATCATATTGCCTCAGCCTTCCAGGTACTGGTTTTACACTTGTGCTTCATAATGCCCATTTCTTTCTCATTCTCTCATTCTCTCCCTTCTCCCCCTCTCCCCCCGACCTCTCTGTGTATATGTTCTTATTCCCTGAAAACACTGATACAAGATGTCATCTATTGTTCAATCACATGTCTGAAGCAGTGGGAAAAAAATGGCTCCTGCTAGGAGATATTCTTTGGATTGTCCTGGCCCTGTATCTTTCCCTTTCGGCATTCTTCTCCTTGTCCTTTTACTTGATGTTTAAAGATAAATACTTTTCTATGGGACTCTTCCTTTTTTTTGCAGTATCAAGGATTGAACCTAGGGACTCACACATGTCAACTAAGTGCTGCTATAACCCTGAGACCCTTATTTTTAAAGTCTGTGATTAATGTCTCTCTAATCTACTTCTTCTGTGCCTGGCATAGTGCTTTACAAAGTCACAGTGTACATTAAGACATTGACAGATGATAATAGTGAAAGGTAAGGAAGCTGTTTTTTACCTTTACTATCTATTCACTAAAAGTTGATCAACAGATTTAAAATCTTTATTTGTGTGTGTGTGTGTGTGTGTGTGTGTGTGTGTGTGTGTGTGTGTGTGAGACGGGGGAGGGGGGGATGACATGCATGTGGAGGTCAGTGCACAACTCTCAGGAGTTGGTTCTGTGAAAAATGGGATCTGGGGATTGAATTGGAGTCATCAGGTTTGTGTGGCAAGTACCTTTAACCCCCCGAGCCATCTTGAAGGCCCACTGAACTCTGATTTAACATCCTTCTCAAGGCTAGGCTTTAGTACACTAAAACCAAGGAAAAGGAAGAATCAGACATTATACAAAATGGCATACTATAAAGCAGAATTTGTATTTCCAAAGAAAGTAACTGGATTAAACTGTTTCTGCAATTTTTTTTTTTTTTTTTTTTTTTTTTTGGTTTTTCGAGACAGGGTTTCTCTGTGTAGCTTTGCGCCTTTCCTGGGACTCACTTGGTAGTCCAGGCTGGCCTCGAACTCACAGAGATCCACCTGGCTCTGCCTCCCGAGTGCTGGGATTAAAGGCGTGTGCCACCACCGCCCGGCTATTTCTGCAATTTTGATTACTGTTGAAAATAATGAGTCATCCATTATTCATCTTAGCAAAGCTGTAAAAACATCAGGAACCATTATGAATTATAAATTATACATACCTAACAGGAAGGAAAGTATGGTAGATAATAATGAATCTAGACAACTGTGTAATAGACTAAAATAACAGGGTTAATCAATATTTCTTCTTTAAGCAAAATATTTTTCATGGCAGCCATCCTTGACACATAGACTAAAACTCAGACTGAAATGTTTTTACTAGCTCAAAAGAAAAGGAAAAAAAGACTGTGTGTTTCTGTTGGCTACCCTGAAGCTAGATTTATGGGTGGTTATGAACTGTCCAACATGGGTACTAGGAACTTGATCTTGAGTCCTCTCTGAGAGCAAGTTCTTCTAACCACTGAGCCATCTATCCAGCCTCCTTACCAGCTTTTTTTTTTTTTTTTTTTTTTTTTTTTTTTACTTTTTTCATAAAAGTAAAGCCAAGTTTTTACTATGCTACTTTAGTTGATTTACTGTTCTCCCAAGAATGGTCCATCCCAAGCTTACTTAGCCAGTTCCATCCACCGGAGAACATCAGGAGGCAAGCAAGTCTTGCCACGGACTCGTTTGATGGGTGGTTCTTCTGGCACCAGATGGAGCAATGCCTCTTCTAGAAGACGGATACCTCCAGGCTGCTGCAGACTGGCCAGGCAGCCCACTCTAACTGCAGCTGGGTCAAGACTCAGCAAGTCTGGGTGTTGGCAACTGATTTCCTATAAAACCATATATAGCTGTTGAACCTATAGGATTCGGATGTCATCATCACAAGTGATTGTTTCATTTTATTAAACATAAGAGAAACGACTTTGACCTAAGCAGTAGTAGTAGATAGTGATATCACAAAAGTGTCTTTGTGCAATTCTATTAGCAAAATTCTTACCAACATTCAATTTCTGCAAAGGGAAAAAAATAAACTTTTATGCTTATATTTTCAACCCAAGAATTCTAAAAACTGCAATTTATGGGATATTTATGTACTTTGTTTCAGCTGTTAAGAAAAGCCATTGAAAACAGATTTTACATTTATTTAACAGAAAAGTGGGCATATTGACCTACCTATTAAGTCTTTGCAAACATCTTTTCTATCAAGAGGCTAACTTATTTAATGACATTTGAAAAGGTGATTTCATGAATTATTACAATGACCTATAAACAAAGTTATGAGAAATACCCTCAACTCACTATCTAGAAGAATGTTCACTGTAATAGCATTCCAAACAGACTGGTGTGCACAAACGCCTCTCTACACATACATCTGGACTTATATAGTACCCTAAGAACTTGGTCCCAAACTCCCCTTGAAGTTTTAACACATATGTATACCAGCCACTGTTCATGTGGCTCCCAAGATGAAGACTAGAAATTTTCCAAGCAATCAAATAAAAATGTCTGTCATCCTTAGAAAGGGCTAAGAGTATAAGAAAGAAAACCCAAATAAAACTATATTTCAGTCAATAAACTTTTATGGTTAAGGCACAGAAAATATTCATATGATGGTGGTAACCAACAGCTATTTAATAGGACTTAAGGCTCATTCAATAGGAGGAAAACCATGCCTGGCATTGGAAACCAAAACAACTTTCCATGCTGGTAAGGTCATATATACCAGAAAAAAAAATCTGCTACTGCCACTTTGCTTGACCAGCATAATTCCTTATGACATTCTAAATCTTATCCTTAGAGCCACAGATAAGTGTAGTCACCACTCCTCATCAAGGAAGCTTCTCTTACAGAAAATGGAGACCATCACTGAGAATTATTAACTCAGAAGGGGGATAATTTCATGAGGTCAACTCCTAGACAAAAAACTACAGATAAGGAATGACTTGCTGGGAGAGAGAGAGAGAGTCAGTCTCCCCTAGGGATGAGCTCCCTTACTGGTTATACCATACAAAGAGGTCATCCCTGAAACCATAAACACACAAACAATAAAAACCAACTCAGCAGATTATACTGATAAATTTATGCATGCAAATACATGTTATATATGCATTTGACAATAATAATCAAAGAAAAAGAGGCTATCAATTTAAGACTAGGGCAGTGGTGGGACAGGCTAGAGAGAAAAGGAATGGGGGAAAAGATAATTCTATTTTAATTAAAATGCATAATTAAAGTAAAAACAATAAAAATGGAAAAATGCTAAAATTTGAAAAGATTTTTACTTTACTGTATGTGTCTGTGTGAATGTACATCATGTGTCTTTGAGTGCCCATGGAGGCCTGAAGTAGGTATTGGATCCTCTAGAACTGTATTGTGAGCTACCTAACTTGGATTCTGGGAACTGAACTCAGGTCCTCTGGAAGAGCAGGAAGTACTATTAAATGCTGACTCTGCTCTCTAGCTTCTAAAATCGTCCTAAAGATTAAAAAAATTTCCTGGCGTCTATTCTTCCTGGGAGACTTTGCTTCTTCTTGTTCTAGAGCTTTCAGGTGTGCTGTTAAGTCACTAGTGTGAGATTTCTCCAACTTCTTTATGTGGGCATTTAGTGCTATGAATTTCCCTCTTAGCACTGCTTTCATGGTGTCCCATAAGTTTGGGTATGTGGTGTCTTCATTTTCGTTGATCTCTAGGAAGTCTTTAATTTCTTTTTTTATTTCTTCCTTAACCCATTGGTGATTGAGCTCTGGGAGTCCAATTGGCGAGAAAGAGGAGGGTCTATATGAGTGAGAATAGCTGAGACCAAGGTTGGATAAAGCACAGGGACAAATAGCCAAACGAATGGAAACACATGAACTATGAACCAATGGCTGAGGGGCCCCCAACTGGATCAGGCCCTCTGAATAGGTGAGACAGTTGATTGGCTTGATCTGTGTGGGAGGCAACTAGGCAGTGGGACCGGGTCCTGTGCTCAGTGCATGAGTTGGCTGTTTGAAACCTGGGACTTACGCAGTGACGCTTGGCTCAGCCTGGGAGGAGGGGACTGGACCTGCCTGGACTGAGTCTACCAAGTTGATCACAGTCCTCGGGGGAGGACTTGTCCTGGAGGAGGTGGGAATGGAGGGTGGGCTGGGGGGAGAACAAGGGAACCCATGGCTGATATGTAGAATTAAATTATATTGTAAAATAAAATAAAATTAAAAAAACAAAACAAAAAAATAACATTATAAGCCAAGACAGAACAACCTTGAGTACAAAAAAAAAAGATTAAAAAAATTATATTTATATTTATTGTGCATGTAAGTGTATACATGAACGGGCAAATGTATTAACATATGCATGCATGTGGAGGTCAGAGGACAACTTATGGGAGTCAATTCTCTCCTCCATCATGTGAGTCCTGGGGATCAAACTCAAGTGATCAGGTTTGATGAAAAGTGCCTTTTCTTGCTGAGCTTTCATGCTGGCTCAGAGAAATTTGTTAAATATAATTTGGTAAGCACACTTAAGTAATAACTGAAAGTGTACTTATGCTGAGTTTTCTGCTGCAACTGAGTCTCCTTAGAGAAGACTTCTCTGACTCATTACTAGGTATCTGTAAGGACAGCATACCTGACTCGATCAAGAGGCCATTTATCTAACCTGCCTGGCTACCACCCTCTATGATTTTAATAGTTCCACATCACTCAAGCACACAGCACATTACCAGTTTAGTCTTTGTTTTATGTTTGTCAGCGACACTTGAGAAGAAAGAAAATTTGGGTTGGCATGGATTTTGTCTCTTCAAGGCTGTGACCACATCATTTAGAACAAAGCCAGACATGTGCTCAATCAACATCTCAAAGCAGGAAAGAATTTGCTGAAATACTACCAAATGAAAAACAACTAAACAAATACAGGGTTTAGGGCCTCAGGAAATGGCTCAGTTGTGCCATGTAAACATGAAGATTTGAATTCAAATGACTAGGACCTGTGTAAAAAACTGAGTACACCTAGAATTTCGGCAGTTGCAGAGAGGAGGATCATGGGAACTTGCTTGCCAGCCAATTTAGCTAAATCAGTGAGTTCCAGATTCTTCAGTAAGAAACATTGTTTCAAAAAATAAGGTAGGTGGGAGAGAAAGATGGCTCAATGATTAAAAGCACTGGCTGCCCTTCCAGAAAACTCAGGTTCAATTCCCAGCACTTATATGCTGGCTCACAACTGTCTATAACTCCAGTTCTAGGTCATCTGATGCTCTCTTCTAGCCTCTGCAGGTACCAGGCACATGTTGTATACAGGCATACATGGGAGCAAACATTTATTCTCTCACACATTCACACACACACACACACACACACACACACACACACACACACACATTTTAATCAAAATACTGGTTAATTATAAGATGCAAGTTTCATTTCAGATAATTGTCATATCCTAGGGTAGGTTTGGGGAGCAAAAAGAATGAAAGACAAATTACATGTGCTCACTGAGAAGAGACAACCTACATAACACATTTACTGCTAAATACCTGTTTCTCAAGTTTCAATTTAGGGAACAAAGTGATGGCATTAGGCATGTGGTGTCAGTGGTGTCAGCGCAGAGCAGCACATGACCAAAAAGAAGTTTGTGCAAACTTGTACCTGGATGCAAGAGACGAAGGGTGGAAAGAACAAGAAAGAGGTACTAAGGAAACGGTTGAAGTCTTGGAGTAAATTTTGGGTGATGATGTTTTTTTCAGATGTTGTCTTAAATTTATTCATTTCTTTCAAAATCCCAGAAAACAAGCTGCTGAAGAGTTGTTTTGCAATTATTGGGTCTTTCTGTTAAAAATAAAAAATAAACATAAATCAGAACTTAAGTATTATTTTAGAGCTTTACTTTAAATATCAACTGTTAAAAACACATCCGTTACATGTCTAAATTCAGTTTACAAAAGTTTAACAGGCTATTATACACGGGAAGGAGCACTGGAATTTAGTCACATACTTCTGGCTCGATGTGGATAACGAAAAGTACATAAGCATTGTTGAAGCTAGGATCTCAGTGCTGCATGTTGTGTGGAGACTAACCCGAGTGAGCTGTCAGGGTTAGGTATTAAGCTTGTGAAGACCCTGAAACCATGACTTCAGCATGGCTCCATGACCGCAGGAGCACTGTCCTGGATATATGTATGCAACATCTATGCAGTGCGCATTTCACGAGCACTTCCCAGCTATCTACACTTGCATAGTGAAGGCATACATATAAGAATAAAAATGAACAAAAGCCACACAAACATGATTTGTTCTTTAAGTAAAAATCCTTGTTTAAACAGTTTAATGTGACTATACAAAACTTTAGAAAATAATAAAAAAGAAAGTAAGTGTCACGCATAATTAAACCACAGAGAAGTCACTGCTCGATGCTGGTATTTTATCAGCCTGTGTGCTTTCATCTAGTATCTGCTGTTTTACTTTACAACCTGCTGCTTGCATTTGGCATATAGTCAGCAGGTTTTTTAACTGACCATCAATTCCTGAGAGTTATGTACAAATTCCTTCACTTGTTGGAGAATTCTAAATACTCACTGTTTGACCAACTGCAGTGGTGACTGAAATAAAAATCCTCTTTGCTGGGATGGTGCTGCACACCTTTAATTCCAGCACTTAAGAGACATAGGTAGGTGGATCACTGTGAGTTTCAGGCCAGTCTGGTTTACACAGTGAGTTCCAGAATAGCCAGGGCTATGTAGAGAGACTATGTCTACAAAAATTTAACTAGTTAATTTAAAAATCCAATTAAAAACAATGAACTCAGCAGGAAACATTGCTGCATACTGGTCCTGTGACAGATACAATGGCTTCCAATACAAAAAACAAAAAACAAAACAAAACAAAAGAAAGACATGTTAGCCTCGCCTGGCTCCCCCAACACTAAACCACAGCACTTAAAGCAGTTCCTGGCATACAGCAGGTACTCCATAAAAAATATTTGTTACATAAAGTACTGGGACTAGAAATATCAATCAGTGCATTCCTCCTCAGAGAACAGAAGGAAAAAAAATATAGTCTTGCCTCTTTTAAAAAATGTGTTCCAGTTTTGTTTTATAAGTACAAAAGGGATGAGCTGACTTTGACACAAGCTTAGGCCTATAACTTGCCAATAACTTCGTACAACACAGTGCCCTCTGGACATGATGGAGAGCAGATGTCCACTGTGCACCAGAGGCAACAGTCAGGGCACTAGTGAACTGAGAAATGGGAGAGCACAGGAAGATGGGTGTCTCATTCTTGCCTCACACTTAGAGACATCTGTAGTTTTTGCCATATATCCAAGCACTGCTAACCTCCAGTCTTTATCTAATTGTTACCTCAATGGCACAAGACTATTCGGACAATCTGGTGTAAGAATGTGAATGTAAGGTACTTCATGGAAGAAAAATCTTGTGAAAAGTTACATGAATATGCACGGACAAAGTTCCATGTGTGAAACATCGGACATAAGGACACATAAGGCCTCAGTCTCATGAATGCTACAGTCACATATCTGTCTCCAGAGGAGGAAGTTTGATAAATGGTACATGTAAAATATGGTTTAAAAAAAATTTTTGTCAACTTGGAATTATTGAGATCAAATAAAAAGCATAGAAGACAATGATCTAAATGGCTTATTTATCACTTCAAAATGTACGTTCATTTTTTCCCCCATTATTTCATTCTGACACTGGAAAAGAAACATAAATGTCAACCTGATTTTAAAGAGGAAGGCCCTGTGGCTGAGAGCGCAGGCGCCTAACATGGCACCCAGTGTTGGTGCCCACTTCTAGTAAACTCTATGTTAGGGTCTCCTCATGTAACAACAACAACAACAACAAAAATCATGAAACTAGGATACTGGAATTAGGACAGTCTTTAACTCTACCATTTAGGGAAAACCACCACCTTTTAATGAACATTTTTCCCTAGAAAGAGTAGACAACTGAGACCACAAACAGAGCTTCTAATGTGAACATAAAACACAGTTTCTGGGCAGACCTGGGCCACAGCCTGTAAGGGGGTGATCAGACTGCTATGCTGGATCTGGATGTCAGGAAGGTCTCCATGACGATAACTTCTGTACAGAACAACCTGGGCATTCTGCTTCGTTTTTAACTCACTCTTGATATCCTACAATCACCAGAAACAAAAAATGAAAACTGAGATTTCATGTAATAAAACAAAGTATGCCAACTGTGGTAGCATGCTTAGGAGTTAAGAGGATAGGGAGTTCAAAGTCATCCTTGACTAAATAGCAGGTTTGAGGCCAGTCTGGGCTACCTTTCATCAAAACCAACCAACCAACCAACCAACCAACCAACCCACCCACCCACCCACCCACCAACCAACCAAACACACAAAAACTCAACCAAACAAAAGAAGATCAAGTATGTATGCAAAATGAAACTACTAGAACACATCTTTAGTACACAGAAGCAATAATTTTATTCATACTACAATTTGGTCAGAATGAAAAATTTGGTTATTTGAAAAATCTGAATCTGAATATCCACAAAAATATAAATCTGAGAGCTAAGTGCCTTTCCAACACCTCAAATGGTAAGCCTCGTCTAAAGGTTCACAGCAATGCCATACTCACTCACATACTCCTCAGTCACTACACACTGTTTTGTGTGCTTTTCCCTCATCAGTGGTTTCACTCTCAATGTTTTCTCCCCAGAGAGGCTTTCCATAGATGTGTTCATAGCTTATCTCTGATAGGGTACTTTATAATTTCAATTTGTCTTTTTGTATCATGTACTGGACCTGGCTCCATGAATCAATCATCTCTTCATGGCTACTACTTATTAAAATTTCTGGCACTGAGTCTCATCCTTCAGACACATTTATTAAATGAATACAAATACAAACACATAGACTTCTAATGTCTAATTATTGGCTGACAGCTTCACAGCTCAGTGTCTGTTTCACAGACAGCAGGCTGATATATGCTTCAATATCCTACCATATCTGACTGTAACTTCTTGTCTGTTCAGACAGGGGTTTTAAACCTGTCATCCTGGCTTGTTTCTTACATCCTTTACCCAGCAATTCTGATTTCTCTTGCTTCTGATGACCAGATACTACTATTTCCTTCAGGCAGGACTAGAAGGGTATCAGGCTTCATCAGATCTATTTTTCCGAGGAAGCAATGGAACAAGAGAAGGTGCTGAATATACCATGTTTACAACTGTAGTCTTCAAACAAACAAACAACAAAAAACAACAGTTGTATTACAGAGACGGGGGAGTGGGGGAATGAAAAAAAAAACAAACCAACAACCAACTGTATATTTCACCTCCATTAAAAATGCAGAGGAACTATCCAACCACTTCCTATTTATATCTGGAAGCCAAGTGGCTAAGAATTACACTGAATTATAATAATAGCAGGAGTCTTTAATCACAATCTATCTTAACTGTTAGAAATTTGGTCGTCGTTGCTTTCTAAGTAAAACAATCTATAAACTAAACAAGTTCGTTCATTATTTCTGCATATTAAAAATTAATTCATGCATTTGTTAGGCATGATGGCACATGTACTCATGAGGCAAAGACAGGTGGACCTCTGTGAGTTCCAGGGTAGCCTGGTCTATATAATGAGAACCCTATGTTCCTCCCTGCTCCAAAATATTCATGCTCTACTTGTGTCTCCAATGGAAGCTTTTGCTGGCAGCCCTACCAGCCATCTGTGAGCAGCCATGCAATATTTTCCAGGTCCTTTGGCCTCTCACTCCCACTATAGCCACAGGTCCTGAATCAAGGTAGTTGTGCATCTTTCCCTAAAAAATTAGCTAGAGCTGTAACAGGAATGACTAGTGTTCTTATTTCTACCCATATAGAAAGCCACTCTGCACAGAGAATGTAAAGCTGAGCTATGGTGAGCAGAGGGGAGTCAGTTAGTCCTATTAGTCCTGGGATCCAGGCAGACAAGGATTCAGGAAAATGCCATTTCTTAGCAGGTGTCATGAATATTCTTTATGCCTAATAATGTCAGAAGGCACTTATGCAGTGCTGCTCCTATAATTTTGTAGACTAATATCTGACAGAACTTATTTCCTTAGTATATTACCTGTGATGCAAAATAGATATTGCATTCATGAAGAAGATACAAACCTTCTCTAGTTTTTGTTCCACAAGGCCCTTTCTGGCATAGAGCAAACTGACTTTTTCTTGGTCCTTTAAAAATCGTCTACGTAACCTCAGAATTTCTTCCCGGTTGTGAGTGCCTGAAGAATATAAAGCAGGTTTGGCTAATCATGGTCAATTATACAACACATACAGTTGACTTTCATTCTTTCTCAGGATCCTGAAAAGTGAAAGTGTGTTTTTATCTCCACTTTTAAATTGTAATTTAGTGACTTGTTAAGGGCACAAACCAATAAGGAACAGCAGAGAGGGCAGCTTAGCAATTCTGGACTCTAAAGAACAAGAGTTGTACCTGTCTCTGGAAATCCCAATTAAGTGGTGGACAAAGAATGGACACAGTGTAGTTACAGTCAAAGGCTCAGGGTCTGCTGTGACCAGCCCCTCCCAGGGTGAAAGCAAGGACACAGCAGCAGGTGTAGTGGAGGGTGTGCGGTGGAAAGGCCAGCCTAGCAAATAGTGCTGAGAGGACTCAGAAACATGCAGTTGCCTTTCTTCAGGAGCCTCTAAAGAGTAATCAATCAAGGTGGAATAGTTAGGTCCATAAAAGGTAAGACTAAACAAAGAGAGGTTCTCCACACAATGGTCAGGAAGGAGGCTGGCAAGATGACTCAATTGGTAAAAGCACTTGCTGTCAACCCTGATGACCTGAGTTTGATGCTCCCAGACACACATGATAGAGAACAGATTCCTGAAGTTGTCCTTTGACCTCGAGACATGGCATTGAGGGGTAGGCATGTGTGCGCACACACTGGCAGGTAATATTCATCCATTCATTCTCTCTCTTTCTCTCTCTCTCTCTCTCTCTCTCTCTCTCTCTCTCTCTCTCTCTCTCTCTCTCTCTCTCTCTCTCTGTCTTAAGACAAAATATTTATGTTGGGACACAGCAAAAGACCAATGTATCATTCATGGAAAATTGGTGATAAACAAGCAAAGATCTAAACATGCAAGTGAAAACAGTAAGAAAAAAATGTCCAGGAAAAAAATGTAAGGAAAAAAATAATCATATACAAAATGACCCAATCACAGGAAAGAAGAAACACCGAGCACTGAGGAGACTTCCTGAGACCTCAACTCATGACCAGATAGGAATGTGCCATAAGGAGTATAAGGACAACAGAAAACCTCAAACATCAGTCACATGAAGCCAGAAGATAATGAATGATGATGTAGGAAAAAGTAGCAGTGTAAAAACCACTGCCTGGGGCTGGAGAGACAGCTTAAGAGTATTTGGCTTCTCTTCCGGAGGACTTGAATTAAGTTTCCAGCACCCATGATAACCTCTAATTACCTGTAACTTTAGCTCCGAGAGATCCAACACCCACTTCTGGCCTATGAAGGCACCTGCACACACATGGCATTGACTTACCCAGATACACACATACACAAAAATAAAAATAATAAAATAAATCTTAAGAAAATAAAACCACTGCTCAGAGTTATTGAAAACTAAATTCAGCTAACAGGGTTATAGGGGATTGATTGCCTCTAGGATTTGGCTCTATAGATAGGAAAATCGGCTTTTTTTTTCTATTTAGCTTTTGAGAAGTGTCTGACTCTAGTTTTTGTGCATATACAACTGATCGATAACTAAAGAAACACAAATAAAAATTTAAACAACAGTACAGGGTGTAGCTCAGAGCGGTTGCCTAGCATGTGTGAGATTCCAAGTTTTATTCAACAGCTCCACAAAAAATAAAATAAATAAAAGTAAAAGTCATGGCTGGGGATACAGCAGAGATACACCATGTACTCAAGGTGTTAGGTGCTAGCCTAATACTGAAAGTCTCAAAAGAGAATTATTACTTGTAAAGTAACATTTAAACTAAGGACAACCTCTATCTTTTAAACTGTATTTCTTTTCAATGATAATAAGTGTTAATTCATCAAACTTTAAGAATTATTCTCATAGTATGTGAAATATTTGAAAACCATAAAGATATAAGAACAGATTAAAATATATTTAAAATATTAGCATTTATTTTACCTTATATCTACAAGTTAAGTTTAAGTTTTTCTAAATCTAAAACTCACAAAGAAAATGTTTCCAATTAAGTTTTACCTCGTTCCTTATTTTTGCACAGTCCCCAAATTCCACCTACACCACACACATTTATTTTCAGTCTAGAAATGTAGTCAGGGAAATACTATAGATCAGTGAGTCATGGATAACTGCTATTATCCTCAGGAACTGTCCTTAAGTCTTAGTTTAAATTCTATTCAATAAAGAAGCCAACTGGCCATGAACTGTAAATTAATTAGAATGCAGTGTCCCAGTGTAGATCTGTCTTTAGCAGTTTGACAGAGACCACAGCAGGGAAAGTGGCATGCACCTAAGGGTCTTAGAGCATGTGACAGTGTTGAAAGTACAACTAAGAAGGGTTCCATTTTAAGTGACAGTCCAATCTTACAGTAAGACCAATGGCTGTGCATTCTAAGGAGGGAAGAATCCTGAGAAACAGTAAAGTAAGGAAGAAGCAAAGCAGAGAAAGTTTCCTGGTATACCCCAAAACTCCAGGTTAATAGGAAAAAAGGTGGCTTCGTCTCCTTCTAAAAGTGAAACTTAGAGAACAGTACATGAGCCATAGATTTGAGACTGACGTAACAGGAGTTGGGAGTAAAGTCTGGTGTTTTCGTTTCACACTTCCGATTCCTTTTAGCTATGCTTGTTTCTAACTTTGGTTCTATGACTGAATACATGTTCATTTCCCCAGGGCATTTACTGTCTTGGGACCTTTTCCCTGGGCTTCCTTCATTCCCAAAGTCTTGTAAAGAGTTATCTTCTCCCCAGCACTTTCAGTGTTGAGTCTGGAGGCCTACCAGATGTTCTGCTGGTTAGGTATCCCACTGGCTCCAAAAGGAGACCACCCCACCTACTCACCTTCAAGCTGCTAAGGCCTAAGTGATAGTGCTTCTGGCTTTGCCAATTCTGCTTACACTATGTGGTACCCATATATATTCATCTCTTTGAGAGGACCAGAGTCCTCATGACTAATTCTACTCCATTCATCAGGTAGTAGCTTCCTAATGTGTACCCTGTTTCTTTCCTTTATAGGATCCTTCACAACTCCCTATATTTCCCAGGACATCTATCCAACTGGACCAAACAGGAGCCTCAGCATGGATTCTGCCCTCCATAAACCTTGCTGAACTAATTCAACAAAAACATTACTTACCTTTCTATCTTCATCCTTTTTGTCATTTCTCTTTTTGCATCCTAGGCTTCCAGGCTCTTCTCAAACACCCTTCCTCTATCCAGTCTTTCCAAATGCTTGCTCCATACTGTGTCTGGGTTTAAACTCTCACTCCTGAGACTGGGCTGGGCTTACTAATTCTACCCCATTTACTGCCTTACTTACCCCGAATGTTCCAGAAAGACACTGAACTAATGAACCTGTTACACACATAATATTTCTTGAAGGACATTTTAAATGTTTTTTTTCAGCATGGTAAGTGTCCAAACAATGATTAATAAGTTGAATTTTAATGATTTTTATTACAGCTTTTAAGGAAACGTGGACAGTCAGAAATATGCTCTCTCCATGTAAGCTTCTGTATGAGAGGATAATACACTTTAAACATGTTTCAGCATTTTACTTACCACTTTTTACTTGGTTATCCACCTCATCACCAGGAAGGCCCAGCTTTTTTATCCCAAAGTCAGGTCCTACTGACTTCCAGGATATTCTCTGTGACTTTTCACTCCTTTTGTGGGCAATCAGTAAGGAGGAAGATGAGTGTTCTGAAGGGAAGAGTGTGTGATCTGCCAATGGGTCAATGCTGCTCCCAGTCAGCCAATCAAACGAGCTCCTTTCAACTATAACACATAGGACGAGAACAGTGAGGATGCTGCTACCATGCAGCCCAGCCTACTCAGTGTAGAACACCTGCTGGGGCACACCTGCAGTGCTAGACCTCTGCAACTACTTGTGATACTGAGCTCAGGCCAAGGGTATTGGGTATGATCCAAAGCAGACCAGGCACCTAAGCCTCAGGACCCTTCTGTAGCTGTAATCATCACAGTAATAGCATTTTACGTTTACAGTGCTTGTCAAAGAATTTCCACTGTGATTTTCAAATTAGTTCTACTTTCAGAAACAACAGAATATGAAAGTAATTATATAAACGAAATGCTGAAGTGTTTATACAAAACAATTCAGGGGGTTGGAGAGGTGGTTCAGTGGTTAAGAGTCCTTGCTGACCCTGCAGAGGACATGGGTTCAGTTCTTAGCACACACAAGGTAGTTTACAACTGACTGTAACTCCAATTTCAGGAGATCTAGTCCTCCTCTAGCCTCTGCTGGCACCAGGCATGTCCACGCACTACATGCATATATGCTGGCAAAGCACTCAAACACATAAAAGAAAAATAAATAAAAATCTTTTAAAAAAGGATTAAGATATTTTACTCTGTAATTTATACTTCATATATCAAAGCAAAGAATTAATCTACCTGGAAAAGAACAGTTCAATAAACTACTGACATCAGCAAATGAATCTAGTTTAATGCTACTCTGCTCTTAAGATGCCTTAGATATGACACATTAAATAAATAGTTTTATGTCAAACCAAACCAAAACAAGCATGTCTAGCTATAATCAGATTATCATTCTTTTTTAAAATGATCTTTTTATCCACCTTGAAAAATGTAGAAAAACCTATAGTAACTTTTACCACTTCAACTATTTTCAAATACATGATTCAGTAGCATTGAGTCCATTCACAGCACCACCATCCAGAACCCTTTCTTCTTATAGCAGTGAGGCTCCGTAATTATTTCATTCTATCTCCATCACCTTCACCCATGCCCCAACAACTGTTCCTTTCTCTCTGCGGAACTGACTACTCTGAAAATCTCTCCTTTTTTTTCTTTGACTGACACATCTTCCTTATGGCCTTTGTGACTTTATGTTATCATTTTATTTCTCTCACAAAAAGTTTCTGTCCTTGCAACAGTAGTTGTTGTCAAAGGTCAGAGTGTCTGGTCATTTGTTACCTGTGGTTTGTGTTGGGGTGAAGTCATATTGCTGTTGGGTCGCCCGTACTTGCCCAGACTTCTGCCTTCGGTCTGAGAGGGACCCTTCCTGGGTTTGGGTATGGAGAGTACTTGGAGAGGCCTGGGTCTCAATAAACATTGGAGTAAGAACAGTACTTCGAAAACGCCAGTCAGGATCTATGGTATATTCCTATAGAAAGAAGAGTTTAAAGAAAATGATACTTCTTTTGTAGTGACACTGAAATATTTCCATGCTTACCTAGCACAAGTGAGGCTCTAAGATCAATCACCAGCACCACAAAAATAAATAATAAAACCCAACAACAGTATTAGCATTCTGTACTGTCTCTTTGAGAAGCAACTGAGGAAAAATTTTTCTTTTTTTTTTTTTTTCTTTTTGATTTTTCGAAACAGGGTCTGTGTAGCCCTGGCTATCCTAGAACTCACTCTATAGACCAGGCTGGCCTTGAACTCACAGAGATACACTTGTCTCTGCCTCCTCAGTGCTGTGATTAAAAGTGTGCAATACCACCACCAGGTCTTCTTTCTTTTTTGGGATGGATAGACTAGTTTGGTTTTGAACTTTCTATATAACCAAGAACAACCTTCAATTTCTCACCCCCCATTGCCTCCAACTCCCAAGCACCATCATGCCTAGTTTATGTGCTGCTGTGAACTGAATCCACATTTCTACATGCCATGCAAATACTCTACCGACAGAGCGATATCTACAGTGCCTGGAATAATCTTTTCTTCCTTTTTTTGTTTTTTGTTTTTAAAGACAGGGTTTCTCTGTGTAGCCCTGGCTATCCTGGAACTAACTCTGTAGACCAGGTTGGCCTGAACTCACAGAGATCCACCTGCTTCTGCCTCTCAAGTGCTGGGATTAAAGGTGTATACCACTATGCCTGGCCAGAAGAACCTTTTTTTAAACAAACACTTACCTAAAAAGTAGAAAAAATAATCACACTAGAGAGAAGCCATTCTCTTATCCCTACATTCTACAGTAGAGGGCTGATGCCATACTTGGCAATGCCAATGATACCACGACACAACTATCACTAGTCATGTCACTCAGCTTACCCAAGTGATAAAGAACTGTACACATTTTACCTTCAGGCTATGTGTATAAGCTATAAATGAAGAAATGAAACAAATAAACTTTGTTATTTATGCTTGGGTACTCTTCTTAAGGTATCTCATTATGACCCATCATCAAAGAACCTTCATCTTTCCTTTTTTAAGCATCTTTTTGCAGCAGAGACTATTACAGAAATCCACAAATGGTCAAAAGTTAAAACAACTAACCATGGGATGCCCAATCCCAACTGATACAACTATAAGGCAACCTGTGTACCTAAGGCTCAGAAAACATGGAAGAAGAAGGGCCAGAAAGACTGTAAGAGCCTGAAGACCAAGATACATGCTTTAAGACTGTGTCTTCTTGGGGGCTGGAGAGACAGCTTAGGGGTTGAGAGCACTGGCTGCTCTTCCAGAGGACCCAGGTTCAATTCCCAGCATCCACATGACAGGTCACAACTGTCTGTAACTCCATTTCCAGGGGACTCAACACCCTTACATAGACATACACACAGGCAAAACACCAAAGCACATAAAAATAAACAGATTTTTTTTAAAAAAAGAATGTATCTTCTCAGTATGATAGGGAAGCTGCATCCGTGAATTATCAATAATATGGTTGCCTAAAGGTAGAGGAACCCTGAACAATGTCAATTACAGGTGATATGCCAATGTGGATGGGGGCAATCTCTTAAGACTCTACGTCTAGGTGAAGAGCTAAAAACAATTAATCACTGCTAAAGAATCGAGAATCAGTCTTCTCCAAGGATGAACCCCTTAATTGGATAACCAATACCAGGTGGTCAGTCCTAAAAACATATACAAACAAAAAATATTAAATGGACTCAGTAAGTTATATTTATATATTTATACAAACACACATACACATGTACAACAGTAAAAGCTAAAGAACACGAGGCCATGAATTTGAGAGGCAGTGGGGGTTGGGAAGCCTGGATGGGACTTGTGAGGAGGGATGGGGTTAAATGATGTAAATACTATGAAATTCTAAAAATAAACAAACAAACAAATAAATACACACCATGGGACACGCAAATATTTCAAAATCCAAAAATAACATGAAATCAAACCACTTGTTGTCCCAATAATTTCAGATAGAGGTGTTTAATTTGTACTATAGAACACGCCCAGGTGTGCCCATTAAGAAGCACTTGTGCCACTGTTGTGACTGCCATAAGAAGTTGCAAACTTGATCTGTGGTCATAGCTAAGCAGGGTCATGCTTGGTTAGTATTTGGATCAGGCGATGCTTGGACTCTCTCTCTCCTAGGTATGTGGGAGGAAGAACAGGAAGGTGAGAGGTCCAAGTAGAGTCTGAGAGGATAGAATGTAAGACATCAGGGGAAAGGAAGTATGTGTTAGTGTGTGCACATTTCAAGAAATTAAGAATGTTAGTTTAACAGTATTAGAAGACATTCATTAACAACAGAGAAAACATGTAACAGTCACCATGATTAAGGAACAAGCACTTCACCTGAAATTCACATTCTGACAGAGGATGCTCAAAGATGGGGTTTAGATAATCTGGGCTCATCCTGGTCATTTCAAGCAAAAAATTTGTTGCTAAACTTAAAAAGTGAACTTCTATTTTAGGAGAATATAAAGAATTTAATGCCAACAATCGGTCCAGTGTATTAAATGGTAATCTGGTTTCATGGCTCCAGAAATTCCGAATAATTAATCTGAAAAGTGAAGAGGAAAACATGCTTAGGTATCAGCAAATGAAAGGAAGTATTGTCCACAGAGTCATGTGGGGACTTCACAGCTTTTCATTCACATAACTCTCAGATGAAAGGGAAACTATATCACAGTATGAGTTTGAATAATCAGACATTCTGAAGGACAAATATCCCTAAACTATAGCATATTTGACAAACTGTATGACTGTCCATCCTCTGGAGAGTTTACAACAATGAGTATATACTACTAACAATTTTGAAAGGCAAAATCATTTTAACAAATATTAGTAGTCGTGGCTCACACTCACTGGTAGGGCACTTGCCTAGCACACAAGTCTCTGGTGTAGAAGTCCAGGATCAAAAGCAAATTTCATATAATCCTTTACTACTACTTTGCTAAAACAACTCTCTACAAAAACTACTGTTATAATGTATTTAAAACTTAAATTAAAATCAAGTTAGGATTGGGAATATGGGTCAGTTCTTACACTACTAGCCTAATAAATATAAGGCTCTCATTTCAATCCTCAGTATTGCCCAAAGAGAAAAACAAAACAAAACATGCTGGACTTTTCAAGAGACAACTTATGAAATTTAAATATAAATTGTTAAAAGTTCAATACATTTAAAATCGAAGAAAGTGAAAAATAAGTAGTATGTCAAATCATATAAAAAACTTTCTCCTTTGCTTTGTGTTTGGCATTTGAGAGAACAATCATTATTGCTTGTATCTCTACACAGAATAAACATTAGGGTTTCTTCCTATGCTAAGGTGTTCAACATTTCACTTAACCTTGATATATTATATGACTTTAACTATATGTGTTAAATGGAAAACAGAACAGTTGTCATTACAGTTTGCTTCAACTTAAAAATCCTTAACTAACTTACTGTATAAGCATTTTGTCCAAACACCTTTCACCAGTTTTATTTTGAAATAACCTGTCAGGATTTTAAAATCTTATTCTTTATAATGTGACTTAAAACACATTTGCTAAGGTTTAAGAAATGCAGAAAGCATAGAGATTGATGTTATCACAGTAAATACTTTAAGCTATCTAGAAAACAATACTCCAATCCTTGTCTAATTTATTCCAGAAGAAGCACATACTGGAGTCCAAGGTTCTCATCAATCAGTCCTTGAATCAGCACATCTTTTGCCAGTTTAAATATTTCCTGGGAGTCTTGATCCATTTGACTTTCTGGATCTCTGTTTGAGAAAATAACAAAATATCAGTATCCTGCTCTACTCCAATCACATAGTCTGGATTAATGCAAAGGTGGATTTCCATAAGACTGATGACCAAGGCAATTCAGTAGAGACGCTAAAGCTGTGACATCAGGACAGATCTTCCTTCTATGCTCTGAGTCCTGTCACCTCTGCAGGTACCTGAGGGATGACACTGCCTGGGAGAAGTCTCTGTTTTAAAAGGTTTACTAGGTGGTGGTAGTGCACGCCTTTAATGCCAGCACTCAGGAGGCAGAACACTCATATACTTAAAAAAAAAAAAAAGACTTTGTGTTCAATGCCTGTAGACTAGAAGATGGTGTTGGATACCCTAGAGCTAGAGTTACAGGCCGTTGTGGGAGCTACCTGTTATGAGTAATGGGAACTGAACTCTGGAAAAGCAGCAAGCATTCTTACCTTTCCAGTCCTGACTTATGTAGTTCTAACTCACCTGACAATTCACTTTTTATTTCCTACATATTCAAGAATAACAAAAAAGGCTAATTCAATATATTGAAATAAGTTTGTTTCAGTTATTAGTCATGTTGCTAGTAATGCTTTCTTATATTCCAAATCATGAAAAGTACCCACACAAGCCCTTCAAAAAAGGTTAATACAGGTCTGGGGAGATGACTGAGTCAGTGGGTAAATCAATTGTTGTGCAAGCATATGGAACTGAGTTCAAATCCCCAGCACCTATACAAACCTGGGGGAAATAGTGCTTCTGTAATCCAAGAGTCTCTTTAGCCTGGTGGACACAGTAACATGCACAAAACAAAGAGATCGTGTTTGAAACAAGTGGAAAGGGAGGCCCAAAGCCTGAGACTGTCCTCTGATCTCTGTGTGTGCACAGGCACGTGTTTGTAATGCACATGCATGCACACCATATATAGATTTTTTTAAAAGTGATATAAAACGTAATGAAGGCTAACCTGTAATTGTCATGAATCCACATAAGAATATTATACATTTGTTCTCTACATGTTGGAGAAGGATGGGAAACAAATTCCACAACAGGATTCAGAAGTTCTCGAAGTTCTACTGGTTTTAATTCTGCCATCATCTTATAAACTATATCCAAACACACCTTTTGTCTTTCATCATCTCTATAATAAAGGAGAATTTTGGTAAAACACATAAATTAAATGATGTTTATTATCATACTTACAAAGTACAATAAACATTTTCTTCTTGTACTAAAGTTTCAAAACTTGTTATAATTCGGAGCAGTACATTTAAAACCTACTAGTGAAAGAATAATAAAAATGTGGCACATACATATACATACACAATATAATTTTATTCAGTTATAAAGAAAAATGAAATCATGAAAGTTTCAGGAAAATGCTAAGTATTATACTGAGGTAATTCACACCCAGAGAGACAACTGCTGCATGTTCTTTAGTAAATGGATCACAGCTTCAAAACTGTAGATTTATGTATTTAATTTGTAGTATCTATAGAGGTCAGGAAGCTAGAAAGGGCCCATAAGACAGGAGAGGGAAAGAGGCCTTAAGCAGGGAGTAGATAAAACAAAACAAAACAGTGTGATAGGAAAAATAGGTGGAGCATAGGGTAAGAATAAGGGAAAGAAGGAAGGAGGGAAACTACAAGGGCTGAAAAGGTTTAAGGGAAGATTAGGAAGAGAGGATGGGGCAGAAGAGAGAGTTTGAGGATGATTACTCATAACAAAGGAGATACAGAAAGCTTTATTGGAACTCATTTCTTTATAAGTTAATAAAAAAGTAGATTTATTTTTTTTTAAAGAGTTTAAACGGAGGTAGCCTGCATGGGTGGACAATCTACTGACACAAGCTGTGGGTTATTAATTAAATAAAAATCCAAGTGCCAGGCATAGGCTACATCAATACGTACTGATGGTCAAGGAAGCTCCAGAGAACCTTAGAACAATGCAGGTTGTTGCTATTATACTTAGTTACCCACTAGAACTAGATGGTAAGACTCTACTGCTGAAGTATCATATACTTTGGTTGCAGGACATAGAGAAAACAAACTGGAACTGTAATGAAAATCTCTTCTCTGCTGGCTAGCTTTCATAGCTCTGGAAGGTGCTATCCAGGCCACTGAAGAAGAAAAGTCATCACTGGTTCTATCTAGTAGTAGACCTCACGTGCAAGGCAAGATGTGCCCACTGGTACAACAGTGGTATTGAATGCTATAGGGTTACCAACTGCTTTCTGGTTTGTTTGAGGTATGCTTCATAAAAAGGAATCTAAGCCTGTACTATAAACCTTGTCAAAAGCTCATGGCTAGGGAGGTCAGAGGCCCTTAGGGGAAAACTTACTACTATTGTTTTGCTAAATAATATACACCTTCTAAGTATTTATGTTCGTACCCATAGATTAGTGAGCGATGCTCTCAATCTTGGGCAAAACCTTTTTTTTTTTCTTTTTTCTTTTTTTGGTAAGTGGATAATGTTAATGCAAATGGTCCAAATGCTGAGAAGTGACTACTGATTGTTCGGTTCTAAAAGGACAGCTATGTAACCCATCCCCAAGTCTCAGGAAGCATCATTGATCAAGAGCAGAAAGAATGTTAAGAACCTAAGGATAGGGGAAGAATACTGTGAAATCCTGTCTTCAGGACATGGGCTGACCACTGCACACATGCACTCACTGAAGCTATTACTACCTGCGACAAAACTGGGTCTGTTAGCATCCTATCACTGGCATGTGATGGGGGCTCATGATGTTCCACCCCTAGCTGAGAAGCTATTGGTAGTTAACAGTTGTTGGGGGAAGGGGAGTCATTTTTCTTCTGTGGTGTAGCCATTAGTAAGTTACCCATGATCCAGTAAATAACGCATACCCATGAACATACAAGTTAAACTCAATGGTCTACTGAGAGTGAGTGAGTGAGTGAGTGAGTGAGTGAGTGAGTGAGTGAGAGAGAGAGAGAGAGAGAGAGAGAAGAGAGAAGAGATATGAAACTCAAGAGTAGGGAGAAGTGTTGGGAAGAAGGGTTCTAATGGCAGTGGGAAGGGGACAGCAACGAACTGGGAATGATTCTTGTCAAAAGACATTATATGTAATATGTAGATAGATGTATAAAATTGTCAAAGAATGAATAAAAAATTATTTTTAAAAAGGAATCATAAAAGACTACCATTTACAACAGAACACCCCACCTACGAAAATAGTCAACCAGGAAGAAACTGGTGAGTTCCAGGTGCATACAACCAAGGAAGACTAAAACATAAAAATTTGAAAATATGAAGTGATTAATAATGAATGGCAAGCTTGAAGCAATCATTCAAAACAACACACACACACACACACACACACACACATTCACACACACAATCCAGGGTCAAAAAAATTCATGGCTAAAGCCTACCAAATTTTTAAAGAATTGAAGAAGAATGGCACTATAGTTTATTTGATAGTAATATTAATTACTTAATTTTAATGATGATTGTGATTACCATTTGTTGTAGAATGTTAGTTAAAGATGTGTTACTTTTTTATGCTGCGGAACATTTATTTTAATGATGCAAAGATGTGTTACATTCTTTTATGTTATATTTGTTTAACTCTGTGAAGCTGTGTTACTTTGCTTGTCTAATATAACTGATTGGCCTAATAAAGAGCTGAATGGCCAATAGCTAAGCAGGAGAAAGGATTGGTGGGTTGGTAGGCAAAGAGAATAATTAGAAAGAGAAATCTTGGAAGAGTAGATCAAGGAGCAAGAAAAAAGAGGAAAGGAAGACATCAGGGTCCAGTCACCCAGCTACACAACCAGCAACAGAGTATGAAAGAAAGGTATACAAAATAGAGAAAGATAAAAGCCTAGAGGCAAAAGATAGATAGGATAGTTTAATAGACAGGATAATTTAAGTTAAGAAAAGCTGGCTAGAAATATGCCAAGCTAAGGCCAGGCATTCATAAGAAAGAATCTGGGAGCTGTGTGGTGGATCCCACAAAGAGCAAAGAGCCAAAGAGGGATGAAAAAACAACCAACTATAACCATGATCATGTAAAAAGGGAAGAGGTGAAGATATATGGGAATTTTGTATACTATCTTTTAACCTTTTTGTAGCTGTAAGATTATTTCAAAAATAAAGTTCATTTAAAGGAACAGATGGTGGCAGACAAAATAAGCTAAAAATATGAAGTATTTAGTTCAAAAACAATTTCAGGTGCTACCTTGTATGTCAGACAGTAATCTAAGTGTGCCCTGAATCCTAAATGAGCAAGTGTCTTTCCTTATCTGAGGGTCTCATGTTCCTTAAAGAAGTCAACTTTGAATATGTACTCTAAGAGAGCAGAACACAAGGACATTTAATCATTGTTATCAGTACATTATACACTTACCAGTATTTTATTATTGTTAAAATATACATTCAGGTCACAAATGTTAAGAGGACAGAGAAATAAGGGATCAATTGCTATGTCTTAAAATTACCTTCTACTCTATTGCAACTTCAAAAAGAAGTGAACAATTTTAACATACGGTGGCTCTTGCCTTTCAAAATAGGTACAGAATTGAAACCCATGCACAAATCTAAAGAGAGCCTGAGGCATTACATTACAGCAGTGGTCTTCATTTGTGGGAGAAATATGTAAGGATGGGACTGGATGTGGCTACCAGAGGTTCCAGAAACAGAGAGACTGTGATAGACTTACATTTCACTCTTAATACTTTCATCACTTTTACCTCTTAGGTTGAAATTTCAGAAATATGCTTCTCTTGAACACCCACAAGAGGTTCCTATTTAAAGGAGATACATGGGCAAGTAGAAATGCTGTGACCTAGTTGTATTCTGGGCAGTGAGGCCTGATGTTAACTTACCTATGTCTCATGACTTGGAGAAAGTCCTTACTCTTTAACTGTAAGTATAGACCTGTAGTCATCTCTGCACGACAAAGCACAACTTCCAAGCAAAGTGTCTTCATTACTCCGTGAAATTTTGGCAGCAGAAAGAACACGGCATTCAAGAAACTGGTAAGTGAGAAGGTTCATGAGACGATGACCCCAAATACTCTTCCTCACCCCTACCCCATAAGCCACAATCCTGCTGTCGTCCCCTACCTGTCAGCAAGAGGAGGGAAGCCCTTCACTACTTTGTTTAAGCACACAATAAATTTGTCTTCCATAGTATTTTGATGTTGCTTTAGTTGTTTTGTAACCAGTTTACATACCAACTCTGCTATCCCCTGAAAAATTAAGTTTCTTGTCAAGGACACAAAAATGGAACATTATGTTAAGTGCTGAAACCTAAATTTATTTTAATTATTTAAGTTAACTCAAGAAAGATGTTCAATATTATGACCTCACCACAGGTTCACACTCAAGTGATGAAACTAAGTGCTAGGAATGGCCGCTGGTTTGCATTAGTCACTGGACCGCCACAGGGATCCCAGGCCTTGACTGCAATAGTGAGTGAGCAAGGCTACACCTTGAGCACCATGTTTCCTTCTGACATACAAACATTGAAAGTACATCCTCTGAGAAGTTTTAGTTTAATGTTTATCAAATACAGTTCAAGATACATTTTATGTTAGATTCCTTGGTCAAATACTCATATTGAATTCTACCAACTCTAGCTCAACAGACTCTATCATGATCTTCCTGCATGTATCACACCCTCTCTTTATCATTCATTACCACTTTTAAATATTCATTTGTATAATGTCGGTTTCCTCCCCCCAATCCCAGCTCTCTCAGAGCAGAGATGTGGCCTACCTGTTTCCTGCTGTTTCTCTAGGGTCTAGAAGCAACATGTAAATATTCAAAAGCAAGTACTCAGTATGGATGATGTACTCAAGGAAGGCTTTTGGAAGTTATGAAAATACTCATTTCAGTTGTATCTACTCACAAATATGGAAGATCATTACAACTTGTTTAAAGGCATGAAGGCTAAATGGATAGTTTTTCAACACAAACTTACTGCTAATTGAGACTATTTAAAAATCATGTGCAGGAGAAATACTTAATCACAAATTCTGTGATTTTTAAATCTCATGCAGAACATTTTAATTATTTCATTGTTGCCACATACAGTATATCTGTTAGGGCTGAGACTCCAGATCATCGTGGAGTGCTGCCTAGCCTAAAATATATCTTTTCATTAAAAATACTTAATCTGGTGACAAGATGAAATGATCAGTTTAGCACATAAAGAAAGAACAGTACAGATCAGACAAACAGAAGACAGGACAGGCATACTCAGGGTAAGAGCTAGCATGGAGGTGCTGGGAGTGCCTTGGTAGAGAGAACAGGAACCACTCTCCTTAGGTTTCACCTTATTTTTCAGATTTTTACACTAAATCTATACTAAAATAATGCAAGACAAAGTACGTAATTAAGCAGAAATTAGAATAATGAGAACCACAAGCACACTGTGTAGCACTCACGGGGTTCTTCTCAGTAACATGTTGAAGAATAAGTCCTAGAACTTCTGCGGCAGCTGCATATACCTCTTTATACTTCACAAAGGACATGTTATTGACTAAAGCTTCAAAATATCTATAATAAACACAGAAAACAAACATAAAACAATCAATTGGAATGTTTGACACATAATGTAACAATTCTTCTCCTGTCACATTAATAGGCAAATTGAGAAAATATAAATATAAAATGTGATGCAAACTGTTTAATTTATATGTGCATAAATATAGATTTATGGGTTCTGGCATCATAACCATGAAAGTCTACTGTCCAATCCCAGGTCAGCACTGCAATAAGAGTATAGCCCTCTGCTGGACACCAGGAAAACTGCAGGAAAGAAAGGAGGGCCTATCTAAGACTAGGATTCCCTATCAAAAGCTGCCTACAGACAACATAATGTTGTAAAAGAGAAGGGTGATGCTCTGAGCAGGGAGTGACACATTAACTCTTGGCCTTTACAGACTCTTTGTGTTCAAAAAGCTCACACTTGAAAACAAGACTTTTTAAGTCTATACTGAGCTACTTACTGGCTACCTTAGCTCTGAACCCACACTATCTATAGCAACAGCAGCAAGTGCAACTGGTCTAAAGGCCAATATGAACCAATCAGAATTGAAATTGCCCTCTCTCCCCATAGAAGTGAGGGACCCAGGAGTGCAGGGCTGAACCTACAGAACATCATATAGACATCAATTTCAGAATTCTAACAAGCAGGGTAAGAAGTCAGTCATGATGGTCCCCACCTTTTTTTTTTTTTTTTGGTTTTTCGAGACAGGGTTTCTCTGTGTAGCTTTGCGCCTTTCCTGATGGTCTCCACCTTTAATCCCAGCACTTGGCACTTGGGAGGTAGAGGCAGGTGGAACACTCAGTTTTAAGCCAGCCTGCTCTACAGAGAGAGTTATATATATATAGCTATATAATGAGATCGTGACTTAAAAAAAAAAATGGCCAGTACCTTTTGTCATGTTCTACCGATCTTACTATAGCTTCTTTCCTCCACACATCATACCCACCCTATCCTGAATAAGTGACTGCCATCAGGACAGGATAAATTGAGGCTGGAGCCCAGGAAGACAGCTGCCAGTATACGGGCATCTCCCTTCATAGTCAAAACAATTCAAATCCTCTCATAGAGCCCACGGTACTACTTACAAGAGTCAGTGTTTAAAATGCCAGTTTCAGAAAGAAGAGGGCAAGGGAGACAGATCACTGGGCAAGAGAATTTGTTTATAAACACGGGGACCTGAGCACTCACACAAGCCGGGCATGACCACAAGTATATCCCAGGAGCTGGCCGGTCATCCAACACAGATGGAATGGCAAGCTTCTGGTTAAGTGAGAGACCCAGTCTCAAGGGAACAAAGCAGAAAGTAACAAAAAAAGCCAACCGATGACTTCCTGTCCTCCTCTGACCTCTGCAGGTACATCTATGGCAGATGCACTTACACATACAGGCATTTTACACACACACACACACACACACACACACACACACACACACACAGAGAGAGAAAAGAAAAGGAAATACTTAACTTCTGTTTAAACACATATACAGAAAATTACACTAGTCAAAAATTTCTATTACACTTATTTATTTAGTGTTTATGCCACAGCATGTGTGTGGAGGTCAGGGAATAACTTGGGAGACTTGGTTCTCTCCTCTCAACATGTGCATCCCAGGAATCAAACGCAAATCATTAGGCTTGGCTGAAAGCACCTTTACCCTTCAGCCATCTTGCTAGCCCCAATTTATTTTTTTAAAGCCTACATTCCTCCTTCACTGCAGATACATTCCTCATTCCAAATGGCCTATAAATCCAACCTTATAATTTCAGGTACAAGTATTTTTGTCTGGTCCTTAAATATATCAGTACTATATCTGGAAATCAAATCTAGACACTTTATGAAATAATCAAGTAGAAAGTATGGTACTTACTTGGTACTTTCTATATCACACTTTGGGTCATAGGGAGGCAAGTCATTGGCTATTATGATGCCTAATAATTGAATTCCTACAGAATTGTCTTTAGAATTAGGATCCTTATGAGAAAAATTTTCAAATATTAATCTGTAACACAGCACAAGGGAGAAAACACAGTTATATAATGAGTAAGAAACAGGAATACAAAGCATTTTTTTTTTTTTTTTTTTTTTTTTTTTGTTTTTCGAGACAGGGTTTCTCTGCATAGTTTTGCGCCTTTCCTGGAGCTCACTTGGTAGCCCAGGCTGGCCTCGAACTCACAGAGATCCGCCTGCCTCTGCCTCCCGAGTGCTGGGATTAAAGGCGTGCGCCACCACCGCCCGGCCACGAATACAAAGCATTTTTAAAAGCAAATTTTCAGCTAATAGTACAAAGAACACATGGCACTTCCCTACTTCCAAGACCCCGGCTTGTCGACACCCACTTGTTAATTCTTACCCATTTTAATTATTTGTCCCAATCCTGTCGGTTAATAGTAACTTTAAAATTTTATCTCTCTTCAAGCAAGGCTAAAAGTCATCCAACAAAGCCTTCCAGGTACTCCTGGGCTGTACACTCCAATTGCCCAGTGAGGAATCAAAGTTACAGGAGGGCTGAAGAGCAGGGTGGGGAGTCACTGGAGGTACCGAGCACCCAGAAATGCTTCCAGTGTCGAAATCTGGAGTTGTGGTTTTATCAGTAGCAAAACTTACCTTTTAAATGGACTATATTTTAAATTGTTACTAAAATTATTTTGGGTTTTGGTAATCCTTTATAAAATCATATTCCTGTTAATTCATATAATTATACTTCAATGCAGTTACCATTTAAATTTGCTACACTTTGACCTTTTTCTAAACGATACTGAAACAACTAGCAAATATGTACCTGTAAGGGATGGAAAGGCACTCCTTCCAGCACTCGACCAGGGTTTTAATAATTTCAAGGTTGTGTCTAAACACAGCTCTTTTGGGATGAAAGACATGTTTCATTAGAAAATGAAGCAATCGATTTGCTAACACTTCATCTTTAGGGACCCCCTGAAAACATAATGAATTTTTGTAAGACAAATAACATTCCATTCAGGAAGAATATTTCACCCTACCCCCATTTTGTTGTTTTCAAGCAGGCTTTCATGTAGCACAGGTTAGCTTCAAATGTACTATATAGCTAAGGCTGCCCTTGAACTACTGAACCTCCTACCAGTACCTCTAAAGTAGTGAAACTGTAAGCATGCACCATCATGCTTTTGGACGTAATCCAAATACCCAATTCTAAAAGAAATTTAGCATTTTATTGAGGAATCTAGTTTCTGGTTAAAGCCTATGTGGTTTTTCAGTGCAGACTACAGACAATGCTCTTCCTTGGCAGGTGGCTGGAGGAACTGTGGCTGCTCAAAGGTGCACACAGTCAATGCACTGTGCCTTCGGAGGGAGGAGCTACAATCAGGGCTCAGGCCCTGGTTGGCCATGTTCTTCATATTATCTGTCCAGAGATCTACTCCCAGTCTCTGTCTGAGACCCCAACAACGGTCCTGTCCCAGTCTTGCTGAGTCCTGATATATGGTGGGCAGGGAATCAGTCAGACTTGTTTCCACCAGTACCCACTGCACTTTAGCTCTTAGCCCTTTTTATAGCCCACTTTCTCCACCTCTGAGTCAACGAAGCTGCAAGAGCCCTTTGTTCTGGGTCTCTCACCACTGTGCCTCGTGACACCGGCCTACTCTTCTATCCCAGGGCTTCTGCTCACTTCACCACAGGAAGTTACCGACAACAGCACCACCACTTCCCTTTTCACTCTGTTGCTATGTCAATGATCGGCAATTCTACTCTCTCAAGTGTAGCTGAGCTCCTGATGGTCGTTCTGATGGCTCTCAAATTAATCAAATACACAAATCCTTTCATGCTATTGGTTAGACTATTAACTGTTTTATCATATCAATACCAAGAAATTTAGATTTGGTTTATTGTGAAATAAACAAAATAGGAACACCCAGATACAAAGACGTGAAAAAGCTATACAAGTGTATATTAAGGATGGTGCATGTGATAAATTTATGTACACCTTTGTCATTACCCATGTTCATGTTTCCAAATGAATAAGCAAAGCTCCATCACACCCACCTACAAAGGTTGGAACCCTCTGCTCTAAGTGTAGTGCAATGGCAGTTCCTTGGTAGTCACTCTCAATAATTTCACGGATAATAGTTAAAACTGCGAGAGTGAATAAACTATAATATAAGTGCCCCCAAATCCACGGACCTGAAGCAAATAAGGTGTTCTCAATTATGGAGACAATCTTAACAATTTTGTCACTGAGGTTCCAATCTCCTAGCAAATTAAAGGGATAAACAAAACAAACACCTGACAGTTTAGTAAGAAAGGCAAGGCCAAAGGCATTACCAAAATAGATAAAAGAAGATAAAAGCACTGGAGTGTAGGTGCATTACAGCAATGCAACTATAGCTCAGACAGCAACATCACATCAAGAGGACATTAACTCATACAACATTCCCTCTGTAGAGCATCAGAAAAGGAGGACATTAACTCATGCAACATTCCCTCTGTAGAGCATCAGAAAAGGAGGACATTAACTCATGCAACATTCCCTCTATAGAGCATCAGAAAAGGAGGACATTAACTCATGCAACATTCCCTCTGTAGAGCATCAGAAAAGGAGGACATTAACTCATGCAACATTCCCTCTGTAGAGCATCAGAAAAGGAGGACATTAACTCATGCAACATTCCCTCTGTAGAGCATCAGAAAAGGAGGACATTAACTCATGCAACATTCCCTCTGTAGAGCATCAGAAAAGGAGGACATTAACTCATGCAACATTCCCTCTGTAGAGCATCAGAAAAGGAGGACATTAACTCATGCAACATTCCCTCTGTAGAGCATCAGAAAAGGAGGACATTAACTCATGCAACATTCCCTCTGTAGAGCATCAGAAAAGGAGGACATTAACTCATGCAACATTCCCTCTGTAGAGCATCAGAAAAGGAGGACATTAACTCATGCAACATTCCCTCTGTAGAGCATCAGAAAAGGAGGACATTAACTCATGCAACATTCCCTCTGTAGAGCATCAGAAAAGGAGGACATTAACTCATGCAACATTCCCTCTGTAGAGCATCAGAAAAGGAGGACATTAACTCATGCAACATTCCCTCTGTAGAGCATCAGAAAAGGAAGGATGTATTACTATGTAAGAGAATTAGTGTTCCTTACTGTAGGTGTAGCCAAGCCTGTCCAAGAGAGAACAGTAGCTACTATTTCCACCACCATGTAGTGAATTCCTTCTCCGTTGTTCTGGGAAACAGCCAGCTGTAGCAAAGGGCTAAGCCAGTGCTTTGCATAAGGGCGAAAGACCTACAGAGAAAATTTAAATGCCAAGTATAGATTATTGTTCTGAAGATTAAAGTATTAACACAAAAATATATTCTCCACCAGCTGACATTTTATGACATGACATGAATCTAAAATAGTTGTTACTTCCATTTACGAAACTAAATAAGATCCAATTTACATTGAATGATCTCAAGACTCCTAAATACTCAACGGAAATAGATTTATAATTGATCTCACCACTTAAAACTCAACAACTCTGTCCTGAGTAATATATAGCTATAGAAAATTATTTTATGTACATGCATAAAAATATAAGAAATAAGGCTATGACAATCAGAAGACACAAGCACTTAAATATTTTAATTTCTTCCTATGTTCTAAGTCACTCTGTTACAAACACATTTCTTTTTTTCTTCCTTCCTTTTTTTTTTTTTTTTTTTTTTTTGAGACAGGGTTTCTCTGTGTAGCTTTGGAGCCTGTCCTGGAACTCACTCTGTAGCCCAGGCTGGCCTTGAACTCACAGAGATCCACCTGCCTCTGCCTCCTAAGTGCTGGGATTAAAGGTGTGCGCCACCACCGCCTGGCTCTAAACACATTTCTAAGATCTCTGGAATCTGAATAAGACTATCCATACACCAAATTCCATTGAATTATTTTAGGAATTTCAGAATGCCACTTTTGTGGAAAAGATTATAATCGAAACTATCTTCTAGTCTTCCTATCTTCTCCTTTCCAAAGAGATGCTCATAAGAACAAAAATATCTAGCATGCTCTATGTATATCTCTAGTTTTACTATAAACTACACACATACGAAATTTTTCATCACGGTATTACAATATAACAAATACCTAATGGCTGAAATGTTAAAAATCAGTGTAAATATGTTTGTTCTGTAAGGTAAAAACTGTCTGGGTTATCTCCTTTTGGAGACTAGAACTCTAAGCTTTCCAGTCCACAGCAGATGTGTACCAGGCTCTAGTAGCATGTCCAAAAAACCTCCCCAAGCCCTCACTTTACCCTTGTAAATGCAGTCCATCAGTGTAACAGGCTTTCCTGGTCAGCTCCAAGAAACCAACCAATAAGCTCTTCTGTGGCAGCTATTAAATTAGCACTTGGAAGGACATGAGCTAACAATCATTTGTGGTCCCCAATATTATGGACTGAACTGTATGCCCTCAAAATCTGTTATCCTCCAAAGAAGCTTTCAGAAAATGACGTTATTTAGATACAGGTATTTCTTTACACAGGTAATTATGTCAAAGTGAGGCATTAAAGGAAGCTGTAATCCAGCACACCGAGTCCTTATAAAAAGGAATTTGAAGACAGAAACACCAAGGAGACGGCATGAATATAAGAACATCAAGTCCACACACAGAATGTCTGAGGCCAGTATAGGATCAGAGGAGCCAGCCCTGAGAACACCTGATCTTGGATGTACAAGGCTCACTGTGGTCCTGGGACAGTAGTACTTCTACTGGTGTGGAGTACACCTTTCTGGAATAAGTTATAAGCAGAAAAACTAATATGTTTACCTATTATCTAGATAAAGATAGCTATTTTTCATAAGTTAACAGGAATATTTTCACCCATTTATCTGCTACAGTAAACAAAGAAGGCTTGCAGCCCTAGGAAAGTGCCAAATATGCTGTATAGAAAGTTCACTTCTAACTCCCAATACTAATTAACATGTTTGACAAAAGGATTCTGAAGAAGTGCATAAATGTGGTTGGCTGATTTATTGCAAGAACAATAATTTCATGTTCTATTTCTTCAAAGCTTCCGTTGTTGTGGTGTTTTTAAAGTAGATGCTCAGAACTACATAGAACTGTTAAGAAATTTAAAAAAGTTACATACCTCTTCTGTATTAATAACAAGCTTGGCTAAGAAGAGACGGATATTTAAAGATACTGATGTATTTCCTAGTTTGTCATGAAGAAATTTCATCCAAGGAGGAAGATCTTTTGGTTTTGAATCCTGAAGTAAAACATAAACTTACTCTGAAAAGTTGAGTAAAAGAACATCCTATTTTGCTATTATAAAAAAAATGAGATGTATGTGAAGTACAAAGAATCTATCTCTTTAATGTGCAATGTGGTTTAGTCAATATGAAAAGTTAATCCCTAAAGTGACACCAATGGATAACACTGAGAAAAAACATAATATTAGGAGAAAAATACCTCTTCTCCCCTAGGTATAATCAGATTTCTCTGCATGTGTTTAATTAGGGCTGTCATGGTAGCCATACATTCATGTTGGTTGAGTTCATCCATCTCTAACTCCAGGATGTCACCTTGGGTCATGGGATCTTGATGTTCCTATGAAGAACCCAGAAACGCAGATGTCACTGTTAAATGTCAGTGGATACAAGAAGCTCATTTAAGGGGCAATAGCTTAAAACAATAAAACTTAGCTGAAAATAATAATTTGGTAATAATATAAATATATACTTCATATGTTTTAATATAGAACTAAAACGTAAACAGAGTTTCAAGTTTTCCTTACATTCCAAGCATATATGCCCTCAGCTCCCATCTGCTGAAAACACCTCAGTCTGGATATCTCTGCTGTCTTGAACTCAGCTCTATCCCTATGGTCATTCCTTGACATTTAACTGATAAAATCTGATTGTTGAGTTAACAGTGAAAGACCTGGCTTACATCTTGGTAGTTCTCCAAATCAACATTACTGTTCTAGGGCTACTGAGACTGACAGAAAACCTGATTCCCTAGTAATGACAAGGTGCAACAGTAACTTTCACTGTAAACTTTAACAGCACTCCTAATAAGTGAAATGTGATCACCCGTCTCTGAAAATGGCCAGTGGTAGGTTTACGATCTTGAGAGCTATATGAATAGCTCTGAACTCCAGTTGAGAAATCAAATTGACTCATTTCTTCACTTAGGCTACTGTATGTCGAATATGACAATGAAGACATATAATGAGGACTGTCTGAAAAATAAACAGAAAGGAAATATATTTGTACTCAAATAAGCCACTAAGAAATATGTTTCTCACAACTCAAATAATACCGAAATTAAAGGATACTTCATTTAAGGTTTTTAATCAACCCTGTGGTTTTCAGTCCATTGAACAGATTAGCAAAAGGAACATAGGAAAAAGCTCCCTTGCTTGCCACTATTGAACAGTTACTCTCTACTGTCATAGACAAACAAATCTAGTTAAACTGGATGTAATTTTTAATAGAAATACTTATTAAAATTTTGATGTATATTTTGTTCATCAAATACAACACAGATATAGAAGGAAATACTATTGAAAAAACAGCTAATCTGAAATATGTCAGATATTTAGAAAATAGTCCAAATTTTATCTTTAAATCAAAAATAATAAAAGTTACAAAAATAAATAAGCATACAAACACATCAAAACCAGGAGCATGTGAAAGGCCAGAAGAAAGGCCAGGTACAGCCTCTTTGACAAGCTGATATGAAACAAAATGCTCCAAGTTATGTTATTACCTCCAGCTGAGATTATTAGAGGGTCAAAACAAGTCTATGGCCCACAGGCACAGACAGGACTGCTGTGGTGCTGGAGTGGAATGGGAGCAGAGAGCGGCAGGTGTGCCGGGCAGCAGGTGTGCCGGGCAGCAGGTGTGCCGGGCAGCAGGTGTGCCGGGCAGCAGGTCAGAGGCCTTGGCAGCTCTGTTTTAAGAGAAGTGCAAGATGCTGGGAAGTTTAGAAGAGAGTGGAATCAGGACAGAGCTTACATTTAACACAGATCTCTGAATATATTTAATAAGTATGCAATTCATGTTCAAACAATGAAACACATCAGCTGCCACATGGGAAAAAATAATCAAACTAAATTTCAATGTTTTGGAATATTTAAAGTACTTTTTATTTAAAAAAAAAATGTATTGCTGGGCATGGTGGTGCACGCTTTTAACCACAGGATTATGGAGGTAGAGGTGGGTGGGTGTCTGTGAGTTTGAGACCAGTCTGGTCTACGTAGTGAGTTACAGGGCAGCCTGGATAGACCATGTCTTAAAAAAAAAAGAAAAGAAAGAAAGAAAGAAAGAAAGAAAGAGGAAAAAAACACCACAAATCATTATTATTATATGTTTTTATGCTGTGTTTGTATGTGAGATGGTGTGTGCATGTGTGCTGTGCAGGCAAGTGTGTACCATGGTGTGTGAGTGAAGGACTGAGAATATGTTTTTGGGAGAAGGATTTCTCTCTCCACTTTGAAGAGACAGGTCTCTCGTTTCTGCTGCTGCCTTGCATCCTGCAGGCCAGCTGTCCTGTGAGCATCTGGGTGATTATGCCATCTCCCTACAAGAGTGCTGTGCTGTGGGATGTTCTGTATGTCCTGTGGGAGCCCATTCTTGGGTTCCTCATGGCTTTACCCAGCAGGTCTGCATAGAGGATGATTAGGACCACGGGCCTGAGTGCAGGTCTCTGATGGTCTGCACTTGGCTGTGCTGGGGGATGGTCTGTATGGCAACTGTGTTGCTCTGATTGGTCAATAAATAAAACCTGATCGGCCATGGCTAGGCAGGAAGTATAGGCGGGACTAACAGAGAGGAGAAATAAAAGAACAGGAAGGCAGAAGGACTCACTGCCTGCAGCAGCCACCAGGACAAGGAAGATGTAAAGTACCGGTAAGCCTCGAGCCACGTGGCAAGGTATAGATTTATAGAAATGGACTAATTTAAGATATAAGAACAGTTAGCAAGAAGCCTGCCACGGCCATACAGTTTTTAAGCAAAATAAGTCTCTGTGTTTACTTGGTTGGGTCTGAGCAGCTGTGGGACTGGCGGGTGACAAAGATTTGTCCTCACTGTGGGCAAGGCAGGAAAACTCTAGCTACAGTGCTGGGATTGCAGATGTGCACCACTGCATCCAGCTTATTTACCTAGGTTCCAGAGTTTAAACTCAGGCCATAAGGTTTATGAACCAAGAACATTTTATTCACTGAGCCATCTTGCTGGCCACTCTTTTTTTTTTCATTTTCATAAACAAGTATCAACTACTAGAAGCATTCTAAATCATCCTGAAAGTGACCTACCTGAAGCCCCATTTGCCGCATTCCTGGCCTCTTTCCTAATTTCAATGTACTTTTTCTTTCTTTCCATAGGAACCTATTAGGTAAAAACAAATATACCATTTAAAATGTTTTAGAATCATGGTCACATCTTTTTTTGTTTGTTTGTTTTAGTAATATTTTAGACCCTCCCCCATTACTAACTATAAAAGACATTTTTGTGAAATTTAAAAGTATTCAAAATCATTCATAAAAAAGAAATGTGTGTATGTTTTCAAGTATAGCCTTTCCCACAGATTTCCCCAAACCTAACTGAAACACTTAGCCTGGGTGTGATTCTGTGCTTGGTGCTTTTACAGGCCTGTATTACTGACAGTTCTCACTTGACCTTTGAGCCTAAGTTTCCTCAACTGTATAGCTATGATATACTATAGCACCTTATATTGCTTTGCAGGGTAACACAGCAAGAGTCCATGCTTAGATAAGCCTGGGCAATTTCTTATTTTTGTTTTTCTTCTTTCAATGTATGCCTAGGGGAAAATGTCCTATTCTTATTCCAAAAAAGCACATTCAGGAGCACAGACGAGACCCTTTGAGATGGACAACGACTGTAAGGGAATGAACAGTGCATGATGCAAGCGTGGTCGTTGTCCACCTTCCCATCTGCAATGTGATGTGAAAGCAGCAGCAGCATCTTCTCACCTATGGCTGAGGCTGCAAGAAGAACCTAGATAACCACATGTATCCCACCCGCTACAGCAAATCTAGCTCTTCCTCTGACTTCCCCATCCAGGCTGCCCAACCAGGGCCTGATTCATCAGTATAAATCTTAATTTTTTTGGTTGGAGAAAATAAGTCAGAAATCAAGATCTTTTTATTGACAATGTCTTTCTTTCACAATCAAGAGAAGGAACAAGTAAATTCTGATGAATGCTGGTACAGCCATGTGAGAAGACACTTATGCCAACTGCTAGACTTTACAGTTGCCGGTTTTATAAGAAGAAAACAAAACTACCTGATTTTGGAGTTCAGAGCAAATATGTTCAAAATATAACCTGCTTTTCCCCCTACAAACATTTGATAATATTTTAAACTTAGAAACAAAATTGAAAATTTTACTTACCTCAACTTCTATAGGAAATGCATAGCAACGCTTCAAGTCTATCAAATTTTCAAAAATAAACAAGTTCTATAAAAAGAAAAACCTATATGAAAATATCTGACTTTATGACTAAGAGTACTAAAGGAATAATTCTACTTGATAAGTCACAGACTGGGGGTGAGGATCAATTGGTAGCAGTTGCCTAGCATCTACAAGATTCTGGGCACGATCCTCAGCATCACATAAATAAGGCACAGTGGTAGATACTTGAAATCTCAGGAGGATTAGAAAGTCTAAGGTCATACTAAGCTACACAGTGAATTTGAGGCAAGTCTGTGATACATGAGAACTCAACTCAAAAATACTCATTTCCACCCCCAATTACACATCCCCCAAATCAGAGAAATACTTCAGAGCCAATCCTCTTATATTTAATATTATGGGAGGGTGAAAAATATGATATAAATTTAATTGATACAATTTTAACTGCTGAAATTCTACAGTGTCAGTCAGCCACAGGGAATGTCCCTGGGAATACTCACCTTTTCTGGTTTTTCGCTAAACAGAAAACCTTGGTAAAATTTCAATTCATTGAAGACACAGCATATTACAGAAATGGCACAGTTGTATGCAGCACAATGATAAAGTCTTCTCTTCTCCAGCAACTGACTCTCCCCTGCCATGTTCTCTGTAAAGGCATCATGGCATGACCTGCAGATGATATTCAGGTTGGACATCAACTTACTTAATGTGGACACTGACGCTTGAATCAGTAGTTGTCAGACAATAGGTTCTAATTCAGTTCAGCCAATCTCAAGTGCCATGCTTCTCCCAGCATACTACTAGGCATCAGAAATACACAACAAGCAGGTTACCATCTCATTGCACAGACCACGTGCACACCTCTGATAACACAGTGTTAAGTCAACAGCAAGCACACTCAGATAGGAAGGCAAGGACCGACAGCCCAATCCAAGGCACTAACAAAAGAATTAAGGGAAAAATACCTGAGCTAAGGTTTTTGTTTTTTGGTTTTCTTTTTAAAATGGTGGAGGTAGGGAGGTTGTTAAGAGAAAGCATCTCACAGTATTACTGGGGGATGGGGGGCTTTAATTCCTGTGCCCAAGAGCTCCCCTATCTATGTAAGAGTCCCTAGAATAACCAGCACCCCATATGCATGCCACTGTGCATGACTTAAGCTGAACTTTGCAATGTAAGTTAGCTAAAGCATAAATGTAGACATTATGAGCAGAGAGGACTAGCACTTAGAAAAACTGTGTAGCATATCAGGAGGAAGTAGATGCAATAAATGTTTGAGAAGGGAGGGAAAGGAAGAAGTTCTCAGCAGAGTTTGCCCACCATACTAAGAGGTATACATTTCATTCTGTGGGGAGGGTTCAATAAACCACTTAGATATAGCCACTGGTTTTCAAAGGTTTTCTTGAAACAACCATGCACAAGTATCTAGATATAATTTATAGCTTGTTCATAGTATGGTATGACACCTGCCACAGACTACATGGTCCACAGACTCAGCAATATTTACATCCTGGGCCGGCCCTGCTGCTGAAGACAATAGACTGGACTTGTATTCCAGTTGATTATGATTCTGCACTTGTGGGGACAGCAAAGAAAGATAAGCCTAGCACAGACATAATTCAGAATGAGACAACTACAATAGCTTAGAAAGCAGTCCTGCTGTTAGAACAAGACCACACAAAAAGGAAAAGATATAAAGCACATTACTTTGAGGAACACTAAAAGGATCAAACTGACTATATTTGGTTACCAACTAGATACTAATGGAGGTTAGGGACAGTCAAACGAAGAAATGATTGAAACTCCTAGGTCTCCTGCTTATACAAATAGATAGATGGTAACATCATCTGATGAGAAGATGAGGTATGGACTAGGGTGAGAAGGAAGAATGCATGTCTGAGATGCAAAATGAGACACAGTCTGTCCAATCTGGGAGGACTTCATTAGAAGCCTACTTTTAGAGAAAATACATCTCATTAGTTTATACTTTACAGATAGCCTTTAAATTTGAAATGATAGAAAAAAATATTTTTTTCCTGTAATTCATGTTACTGAAAAACATCAATATACTAATCCATTTAGAGGGGAAGTAGTAGGAAAAATGTGAAAGATATTAAAGAGTTTAAATCTGAGCTCTTAACTTGTGAGGCAAGCACAATCACAGAGCTCCAGCCAAGGGTTTTATTCTTTATAAAAGGTAAGTATGTGGCTGACAAGAGGACCTGAGCTCAGCTCCCAGTATAAGTCAGGAGGCTCATAACTGCTTGTAACTCCATTTCCGGGGACTCTGACACCTTTAGGCCTTGGAAGGTGCCCATATACACATGGCACACAGTTTCCCAGACACACACACTCATTTATTTAAAGATAAGCACCTGTTGCCTAACAACACAATTAAGTCCATATAAGTACTTTGTATATAAGAAAAAAAAAAGCAAATTTACTTATCTAAGACATTTAATTCACATTATACAGATGCATTTAAAATATATGTACCCCAAGGGCTGGAGAGAGAGCTCAGCAATTAAGAACATGTTTTTGCTCTTGCAGAGGTAAGAGGTTCAGTTTCCAGAATCCACATAGTGGTCACAACCATCTGTAACTATACTTCTAGGGAATCTGATGCCTTCTCTTAACCTCCATAGTTACCAGGAACACACATGGTACAAATACGTAAATGGATCAAAAGACAAAAATATCCATAAAACCAAAAAAGTGTAATTACCTTAAATATTAATAAATCAAACATAACCACAAATGAAGTAAGCTTACTTAAGAAGTATCTTTGTAAGTTCATTTCCTTCTGTAATGCATGAGCCATGGAAAGCTTGATTAATTTTAGATTCTTTAGAGTGAACATCATCTTTTGAAAGACGAGAATACATCATGGCTAATATCTTGTAATAGCACATCTTCTTGGTGATTTGAGTGTCAAAGGTAAATTCATTTATCTGAAAAGATGTAACATCTTTGGTTTTATCAAACATAAAAACATCATGTTCAAAACGTCAAATTTAATTTTTAATGTCATTCGATAGAAAACGATTTTAACAAAGAGGCAGATCACTTCAATAAAAGAGTGGTTTGTTTGTCCAGGGTTTCCAATATGGAAACAACATTGCTATGTCATACTGGATAAAACAGGAAGTAACACAAAATGTCCACATAGTAAGCCCAGAATATACGATGTTTGTCAAGACTTATTAAAGCCATAAGAACAGCAGGTTGAAACTAAAACAAATTTTTACCTATTTTGATGTTTTATTTGGTTACCTGTATTTACTGATAGGAATCTCAGAAAGGCTGAATGATACCCCACTATTATTTTATTAAAATTGTCCAGATAATGCCCAATCCCTGGAACCTAACTTTTCATATAACACATTACTCTATGGTCATTATTAAGTGGAAGACATTGATGAGGGGTGGCTAGATTAGATTTACTAGGTGGGAAATCAAGTTACATGCAAGTTAGGTATATAAAGATTAGATAGACAAGAAAGAGCAACTGGATGAAGGAGGCAGAGATAGAAACATCAACACAGACCGGGGATGTCAAAACCATGGGAGGCATGAAAAGACAAGCAAGGAAAGCCATTTTTATGAAAGCACCTGAGAAGAGCATGATATGCAAACATGACCTTGACCTGGTGTAACTGAACACACAGACTTGTGCATCCAGACAGAGAGTACATCTTTGTTATTCTAAGCCACTGTGCTGCCAGTCAGTTGCTATAGGAAAGTAGTCTGGATCCATGTGGCCACAGATTGCTATTGGATACAGAGGGAATGCTCCTTGAACAAGAGCCCCTCTGACTGAGCATACAATGCCACCCAATCTCTCTACTAACAGTAGTAAAGTATGATATACCTTTGTAAATCTGGACTTCAACACATCAATGGCATCCACCACAATTCTGCTAAAGAACTCTTTCAGTGTGTCCAAGTCACAGTGCCACAATAAGGTGAGGAGAGAGCGATCTACATATGCTTGGCGAGTGACATTTGAAGGTAGGTCATCCTTCCGGAACATTGTATACACACTTTGGAGAAGATTTAATTGTGTGATGTATGGACTCCTAAGAAAAAGAGATAAAAATGATATGCCTTGAGCAAGTATTTTGTATGCTCCAGTGATTATTAATTACAAAATAGCAAAGGATCTCCACAGTCCATGGTGGAAGGAGGTAATAGACTCAAAAAATTGTCTTTTTGACTGCCACACATTCACTATGACACAAGTATCCTGCCTCCATACATCAACAATAATAATAAATAAAATTAAACTGAAAAAAGAAAACTAAGTCTAAAAGAAAGCAAATTCTAGTTTTAAAATTAAATAAGCATATCTAATTGATGTTAATTACCACACATATAAACTCTTTCCTCCTGTAAATATTTCTAAGTCAGAGTGTTTTACTACAGCAACAGAAAAGTCATTAGTCAATTGGTACTATTTTCGAAAGCACATTTTCATTTTGGTTTTTCAAGACAGGGTTTCTCTGTGTAGCTTTGTGCCTTTCCTGGAACTCACTCTGTAGCCCAGGCTGGCCTCGAACTCACAGAGATCCGCCTGCCTCTGCCTCCTGAGTGCTGGGATTATAGGCGTGCGCCGCCGCCGCCGCCGCCGCCGCCGCCGCCGCCGCCGCCGCCGCCGCCGCCGCCGCCGCCGCCGCCGCGCCGCCGCCGCCGCCGCCGCCGCCGCCGCCGCCGCCGCCGCGCCGCCGCCGCCGCCGCCGCCGCCGCCGCCGCCGCCGCCGCCGCCGCCGCCGCCGCCGCCGCGCCGCCGCCGCCGCCGCCGCCGCCGCCGCCGCCGCCGCCGCCGCCGCCGCCGCCGCCGCCGCCGCGCCGCCGCCGCCGCCGCCGCCGCCGCCGCCGCCGCCGCCGCCGCGCCGCCGCCGCCGCCGCCGCCGCCGCCCAGCTGATTTTTAGTAGCTTTATTCTACAGTGTAGAAAATATACTTTCGAGCCTGGGCGGTGGTGGTGCACGCCTATAATCCCAGCACTCGGGAGGCAGAGGCAGGCGGATCTCTGTGAGTTCGAGGCCAGCCTGGGCTATCAAGTGAGCTCCAGGAAAGGCGCAAAGCTACGCAGAGAAACCCTGTCTCGAAAAACCAAAAAAAAAAAAAAAAAAAAAAAAAAAAAAAAAAAAAAAAAAAAAAAAAGCTACTAAATTATGATTGTGCTATTGAAAACACTATAAAGAGAAGCAAGAAGAGGGAGTTTGCTGTGAGATTATGCCTCCTAGTCATGTCAGATGCTACACCCACAAAATTTCATCATGATGACCCAAACATGAGCTGAACAAAGACGACATCAAGGGACATGCCAAAGTGGATGGGGAAGAGCACACAAGGCTTGAACCCCACACAAAGAACTACAGGCAACTGAGGAATCCTGAGAGTGAGGAAGACACTCTTCCCCAAGGAAGAGCATACCAATTGGTTATCCAACATCAAATGGTCAGCCCTGACAACATATACATGCAAGTAACACCATACAGACTGTGCAGCCTATATTTAGGAGCAAATATCATATATACATGCAATAACAATTAATGAAAAAAGAGACCATGAATTTGAAAGAGGGCAAGAAAGGGTATATGGTAAGGTTTGGAGGGTGGAAAGAGAAATGTTTTAATTATAATCTCAAAAACAAAAATAAGTTTAAAAAAAAAAAGAAACTATTTAAAAAAAAGAAAAGCTTCCAGGCCTCGTGGTGCATGCCTTTAATCCCAGCACTTGGGAGGCAGAGGCGGGTGGATTTCTGTGAGTTCAAGGCCAGCCTGGTTTCAGGACAGTCAGAGCTGTTACACAGAGAAACCCTGTCTCAAAAAACAAAAACAACAAGCACAACAAAAAAGAAAAGCAGTAAGAGACATTTTAAGAAGAGAAAAAAATTGTTTTAAGTCCTTATAATGCTAGAATAAAAGAGAAATAAAAAGGAAGAGAAAAGAAGTTTAAATATGGGAAAAAATAAGAGAAAAAGAGTTAATAGTAAAAAACTCATCTGTCTTTTAAAGCGTTTCCTTGCTTCCCTATATTGTCCAGCACCTCCAAGGCTATGCTGAACCTGATTAGAGAAGACACACATTCTTGTCTCATTCCCAACCTCAGCAGGAAGGCATCCCATCCAGACTTTTAGATTAAATATCTGCCCACTGCTAGCTTTACACAGATGACTCTGCAGAAGTGAGTATTAGATTTTATCAAATTGTTCTGTCAGGCCATTTATGATGCCTCAGTGAGTAACGTGCTCATTGTTGGGCCTGACAGCCTGATCTGACCCCTGAAGCACTCATGGTTCAGAGAGGACTGACTCCATAGGTCAATGCTTCATAAGGCCTAGAAAATGATCTACAATAGCCACATTTTTAGTTTTGAATTAGTTTATTAAATATACAGTATGAAGTATTTGATATATTTTATAAAGTTCAATACTGACGCCTTCTGGGTCTAGGATGTGCTTGTGGGAAAATGTTTACTGATTCATGTGATAAGGTTTTAGATTACAAAATTATCTTTGTTTTCTCAAGTCAATAGGACATACAAACTCCCCTTTAATCCCCGCTTCAGTCTCATCTCACACACCCAGGTATGCTGTATTTTTATTGGACTTAGATGGAAATACATTTGACCTCTCTTATCATTTCTTGTTTGTACCACGTATTTTTAGAAATAAGGAATTAAATAGTTAGCTACTGAGAAATATTTTCAGGTGTCCCAAATTTCCTTGTTGATTTCAGATTTAATATCATTGTGCTCAAAGAATATGCTTTGTATGTTTTAATCCTTTATATTTATTAAGAATTATTTGTGTATGGTTGGCAAAATGACTCAGTGGGTAGAGATACTTGTCTCTGAGCCTAAGGAGCTGAGTTCAGTCTCTGGGATCTACATGGTGGAAAGAGACTCCTCAAAGCTGTACCTGACCTCCACTTATGCATTGTGGCACACACACCAACACCTGCCTCTCTCCCACACACATAAATACATGAGTAAATAGAAAATGTCATGTAAAAAATTTAAAAAGAGAAATGTTTGTGGCCTACCACATGGTCTATCTTAAAGAATGTTCCACATGTGCTCAAAATGATATGTGCTCTGCTACTGTGACAATGTTATATGGTTGGTTAATTATGACTTTTTAAAAAGTGTCAATAAAAATGAATAAACTATCATTTCATGCTACATCATAGATGGACCTAAAAAAAAAAAAAACAACATTATGCTGATTTAGAAACTCAGAAGTGATAAAGGCATATACCTTCGGCTCAGCATTTAGGAGGCAGAGGGAGCTGAATCTCTAGCATTTTGAGACTAGCCTGATTGACAGTGAGCTAGCTCCCAGCCAGGGCTGTCGAACAGTAAGACCCTGACAAACAAAACTAAACAGAGGAAGGGGAGGGTCAGCTACCAAAAAATGTTTAGAAAAGACCAAAAAAAAAAATATTTGTGGTTGTCTGAGCTGAGGCTTGGGATGGGTTCTTTAATGATCCTACTACGTGAACTCCCTACAAATTATCACTGAATAGTATTCTTAAATGTGTGTGGTGGTGGTGGTGGTGGTGGTGCATGCCTTTAAGCCCAGCACTCAGGAGGCAGAAGCAGGTGGATTTCTGAGGTCAAGGCAAGCCTGGTCTACAGAGCGAGTTCCAGGACAGAAAGGGTTACATAGAGAAACCCTGTCTTGAAAAACAAAAACAAAAAAATTCTGTAAAATGTGTATGGTGATTTGAATGAGAATCGCCCCCATACACTCATATATTTGAACATTTGGTTCCCAGTTGGTGTATTGTTTAGGAAAGATTAGGAGGTGTGGGGATGAGGGGAGGATATGGGAGGACCAGGAGGTGAGTGGAATTGGGGTACATGATGTAAAACTCCCAAAGAATCAATAAAGAAGTTAAATTTAATAATAACAATAGTAATAAAGATTAGGAGGTGTGGCCTTGTTGGAAAATGTGTTGGGGGGCTGGGCTTTGAGGTTTCAAAAGCCTAAACCAGGCACAGTCTCTCTGTCTGTCTCCTGTCTGCAGATCAGGATGTAAACTATCAGCTACTGCTCCAGCACTGGCCTGCCACCACACTTCCTACCATGATGATGGGTTGAAACTGTAAGCAAGCCCCCAATTAAATGCTTTCTAAGTTGTGTTTGTCATGGTGTCTCTGCACAGCAACAGAACAGTAACTAAGACAATGGGTGATACAATGGTATGTAAAATGTAACATGGTCCCAGGACAAACAGTGGGATTCAGTTCTCCCCTTCTATGATAGGGGGCCTAGAATTGAACTCAGGTTACAACTTGGTGGTAGGTACCTTAAATAAATATTAACTCTAAATTTAAAAGGATATTTACAAATTCAATGTATGTAAATGCTAACTAAAAATCTACTGTTATACTTAGAAATAGTGGTAACATTAAAATACTTACTTTAAAAATCAGCAATCAACATGTAGCTCTCTGACCTCATCAGAGCTTCTTTGTGTAGTGGATGGTGGTTAACACAGAAATTCATAAGTAGTTAAAATGCAGACAATAAGTACCTGAGGAGTAGCTCAGCCATAAAAGTAATATCTTTATCATTCCCATCCCCAAGGCTCAGAGACCATCTTGGAAAAGGAGGCAGAAAGATGTCAGAGCCAGATGGGGAAGGACTGGATCAAACAGTGTTTTCTGACTGCTGTACTCATGAACTCATAGCAGCTGTGGTTTCCTACACAAGATCTGAATAAGCCATTCTAGCATGGGATGGGAAGGGGTTCATGAGTTCCTACCTCTAACTGATGACTTCTATGGGAGGAAGAGACAGTTAAGGGCATGGCTCCTGGTTGGGTAGACCACACTTCAATGGATGGCTTCATACCCAGAAATAAAAAGGCGAATAGATGGATTTAAAAAGAGGGGGAGCACATTGTTGGGCTGGGGAGGGGTGTCTGTGTGTGTGGTGGGCCAGTAGGAGTTAGTGGGAGGAGCTGAAGGTGAATTATAATCAAAATATAAAGAATTAATAATACCATTTCTTATAAAAACTAGGCAAATATACCTCATTTTTCTACACTGTATTGCTCCAGAATCCATCCATCCATCCATGCACCCACCCAGCCACCCCATCCATCCATCCATCCATCCATCCATCCATCCATCCATCCACCCACCCACCCACCCACGCACTCACCCACGCACTCACCCATCCACCCATCCACCCATCCATCCATCCATCCATCCATCCATCCATCCATCCATCCATCCATCCATCCATCTGGTTTTTCAAGACAGGGTTTCTCTGTGTAGCCCTGGTTGTCCTGAAACTCACTTTGTAGACCAGGCTGGCCTAGAACTTGGAGATCTACCTGCCTTTGCCTCCCAAGTGCTGGGAAGGTGTGCACCACCACTGCCTGGCTCAAAATACGTTTTTTAAAAGACAAAAATTTCATGTAGCTCAGGTAGCATAGGATGACCTTGAACTTCTCATTCCCCTGCCCTTCTCTCTCATGCCCTTGAGTAAAGGGCATGCACTACTATCTTGTATTTTAGTTAATAACACTGCCCTAGTCATGAAGGCACATTCTTTATCACTGAGTAATTCTACTTAAATTGACAAGTGCTAAGAAACAAACAAATGGCTGCCTACAACTCCTAATGAAATAAATGATTCAGAGGATCACAAATGGCTGCTGAAACCACTAGGAACATGGCAGTGAGCCTACAAATAACTAAACTACAACTAGCATACACTAGGTATTCCTAAATCTCATGAAACAGTCCTGCCAAAATTTGAACCTGAATCTAACTGAGCTTTTCTTTTAAAAAAAAAAAAAAAAAAAAAAAAAAATGTGTATTGGTGTTTTGCCTCCATTTATGCCTTGTGGTGTCAGATTCCCTGGAACTGGAGATACAAACATCTATGAGCTACCACATGGGTGCTGGGAATTGAACCCAAGTCCTCTGGAAGAACAGCCAGTGTTCTTAACCACTAGGCCATCTCTCCAGCTCTAACTGAGCTTTTCTTTAGACTTCACTTACCATATACAGGAAACACAGGAGCTGAATGAGCAGTTAAGTAAAAAGAAGAGGAACAAATCAGGTAACTCCAGAATAAAGGCACTGGGCAGAGGTGTCAAGGCTCCTTTAACACTGGAGACTGCTACTGAGATAAAAGTTCAACTAAAATGTGAATGTGGGATTTCTAAGAATTTTGTTGAGTTGATAGCCATTAAAATGATGACTTCAGAAAAGTATCTGAACTTAAAGGTGAAATGAAAAGGCCAGAGATCTGAGTTTAAATACAGCAGCAGGATTCTGAGATGGATCAGTAGTTAAGGCATTTACCAAAAGGATTTTAAGCTTGATCACCAGGCCCCACATAATAGAAGAAAAGGACTGATTCTTAGAGTGGTTGTATGAGCTCCACAGCACATGGATACAAATATACATGCACACTGACTTTAAAACATAGTAATAAGAAACACAGCAATTAAAAAAAAAAAAAAAGACAATGTGGTGCAATAAAGCTGGGAAAATGATGTTCTTCTACCAGGAGCCTATTTCTTTCTTTAGGATTAAATTTTTTTCATAAGAAAAGCCCATTACATCGAAAAACTTTAAAAATGTAGCAGTGAGTTATGAAAACCACTGTTCCTTAAGTGTTTTTTGTTTGTTTGGTTTTAAACAAAGAAGGTAACACACCCACTCCAAAAATAGGGTGTATACAGCTCTGGGGAATCTAGACTAAAGTAACTCACCGCCTAGCAATCCTTTTGAAAGTGGTTTGAAATAATTCTTCCATAATATGTTGCTGTTCCCGACAAAGAATATCTGTCATCAACTGAAACAACATAGGACTCTGAGATAATTCCAATGCATCCAGAAACTAAAAATAGAACAAGAAATCCATTATCAGCATCATCAAAATTTTTGTAGCTCTGACTTTTGCAAGTTGTATACCACATACAAGTCTGTTGCCCACCAAATTCAGAAGAGGGTGTTGGATCCCATGGAACTGGAGGAATGGACTGCTGTGGGTACTGGGAATTGAAAGCAGGTCCTCTCCAAGAGCAAAAACTGCTTTTAATTACAGAGCCATCTTCCCAGTTCTTTTCATTTTTTATTTTTGAGATGGGGTCTAATGTAGCCCAGGCTGGCCTCTAACTTACAATGTAGCTGAGACTGGCTATGAACACCTGATATTCATGCTGGTACTTCTCAAGTTCTAAGATTACGGGAATGTGCCACCTTGTACAGTCTAGTAACTCAAAATTTAAAAATAGAGAAAGGGGTAACAACAGCATGTTTTAGCAGGTAATGGTGCTTGCTGTCCAGTGGGGCATCCTGCCTTCAATCTCTAGGACTCCCACATTGGAAAAGAGAGATGTACCTCCAAAAAATTGTCCTCTGACTTTCCACAAGCTCACCATGGCACTCGGATGTGTGCAGGTGAGTGGACACACAGACACATATAAAACACACACTCATATAATACACTCTCTCATGCACATACTCACCCCCCCCCCATACACTCACACACACACATACACACTCACATGCAGACACACATAGAAATAAATACATGTAAAATCTTTTAATTGGGAAAATAGCTTCACATATAATCTTCAAATGTTACTATTTTTGTCATTTTCCCTCCATCTCTATCCCAATGTCTATATGTTCTACATTTAGATTCTAAGAGATACCTTCAATTTTATCTTCAGAAACAGTAAAGTTCTCACTTAAAATTTTCTTTTACATATATAATTTCCACAATCTCCTACCTGTCCTATTTCATAGATAAGATGTTTCTTTAACTCTGAAACTATTTTTACAGTTTGTTTAGTTAGTTACTCTGTTCCGTTTGGGCTCTTTACTTTTCTGTTAGTTTGCATCTATGGAGGAGACAGAGTAGGAGCCCTGGTTATGGAAGACAGGGCTTTCCCCTAAGGCAGGCAAGCATTCCACCAGTGGGCCAACTATATCCCTAGTAGCAGTTTGGTTTTTAAGATGGATCATTTTCCGTTTTACTGAATTCCTAGGCTAAAGGGATCCTCTTACACCAGCCCCATGTAGATTGTAACAGGCTAACGGAAAATCACCCTGCCCCTGGTCTGCCTCCCTATGAACTCCCTGACTTGAAAATCTTTGCCCTGTAACTCAGCATTAACAGACAAACAATGTTTCAAAGTTGGCCAAGCAATACTTCTGGCTGTGCTGTACCATCACTGTGCATGCTCCAAAACCCTACAAAAGCCCTCTCCTGCACCAACTCTCTGCTGTCTCTATTCCTAGACAGAGGCAGCCACCACGTTCCCTAATAAATCTTGTGTGAGGTTTGTTGCATGGTGTGACTTTGTGATGTTCCTAGGCTCCTGTCTGCCAAGATGCCCTTGAGTTAGAAAAACACTTTAACCATGTAGCTGGCACTCTCCAGGCACAGGGCAGCTATGCTCTTAGCTTATACCTTTCTTATGTTACAAGTTTTCTTCAAATGCAATTAGTGTTTTATTTGCATGCGTGTTCATCTATTTATAGTAAAGAAAGTACTAAGGATCTAATGTACATCTTTGTAGATGCTAAAACCTTTAGCATGAAATACCAGAGTTGGTGATGTACAGATGTGGGGTAAATGCCTAGGAAGTGTGAGGTTCCAAATACAATTCTCAACACTGAAAACAACAACAAAACAAAACAAAACAAAACAAAAACCTCAAAACATTTGGATTGTTGGAGTACAGGATACTTAACAGACCACCAAGTTAACCAGACTTGAGGTCACTATGATGGAATAACCTGAAAAGATCTGCTTCCTGCTGCATGTGCATGAAGCTAATGGCAATCCAACTTCTACATTAGGGGAAAAGGGGATAAAGAAACAAGCTAAACAGTGGAGAACATTTAAGGAAATAACCAGACAAACAGAGGATATTATCTAAGAAAAATTTCCTATTTTCTTCCAAAAACTGAATGTCATGGAATGACAGAATGGAGAAGATACGAAGTAGCTCTAGACTAAGAGTCTGATAATTCAATGCAGTCTCTGAGTAGACTGAGCATTTTTCTTTCACTTTCTTTTTGGAGAAGGGTAGCTATCTATGAGGAATTTGGAGAAATGTAAATATAGACTAGATCCTAAAATAACCAGAGAATTATTATTTATTTTAGACATGAAAACAATACTGTACCTTACTCTAAAGGCAAGCATACCAAACTATTTGGGTATAAATTATCATGTGTTTGAAACTACCCTAACTAATGTTTCAGCCCAAAACAAACAAACAAACAAACAAACAAACATAAAACCAGAAATATGTACTTCCATAAATAAACAAACAGCAGCCCTTTTCCACTGCATTCTTTTCTTTAGGAGAACATGTCAAAGTTTAAATCAGACCCAATTAGAAGAAAGCCATACTTGCCTCTGTGTGTGTGTGTGTGTGTGTGTGTGTGCGCTGTTCCAACTGCACCCCCTCCTTCTATCTGACCATCTTTGGCCCACCTACACTCACTCCCACATCAGCCTTGCCCACCCTGAAAAGTCCTGCCTAGCCAGGTGGGGAGACAACAATTCCAGGAGCATTTGAGCCTCTCTAACACCCCTTAACAACTAGTCCCTCCCTTCTCTCCTGGAAGTTCTGCAGAATACTGCAACTGTCTCCCCACCCCAAGCTCCTCCCCCTGCCTCCTCAGCCACTTGTTCCAGCCACTTGTTCCAATAGCCCCTCCATCCCTCCAAAAAGCCCCCTCCTTTCAGCCTGATGAGGCTCCACCCTCCCTCTTCCTAAAGCCAAATTCTCCCATGTTGATAACAAAATAAGCTACAGTAGAATTTATAGCCTTATGACAACAGCTCCCTCAGCCAAGGCCCTTGACACTGCTGCTTTCCTACCTTAACACTTTCCTGTCCTGACACGGTCTTCAGCTTAAACCTAGTCATACAAAATCTATAATATTCTGTAATGACAATAGTTGACTACATTTATCTATGGTCTATTTTCATGCTAAAAGAGCTCCAATTAAATCTTCAACTCTGACAGGTGGTGGTGGTGCACACCTTTGATCCCAGCACTCAGGAGGCAGAGCCAGGCATATCTCTGTGACTTGGAGGCCAGCCTGGTCTACAGAGCAAGATCCAGGACAGGTACCAAAACCACACAGAGAAACCCTGTCTCGGAAAAAAAATAAATAAATAAAAATAAATCTTCAACTCTAACTTTCAGGGTCAAACTTAACAGGGATAAACCTACAAGCCCTAATCTTATAAAAGCTACAGTAACCTATTATAAATTGTTAAAGATGCTTTAAAAATACAAGTTAAGCCGGGCGGAGGTGGCGCACGCCTTTAATCCCAGCACTCGGGAGGCAGAGGCAGGTGGATCTCTGTGAGTTCGAGGCCAGCCTGGACTACCGAGTGAGTCCCAGGAGAGGCACAAAGCTACACAGAGAAACCCTGTCTCGAAAAAACAAAAAACAAACAAACAAACAAAAAAATACAAGTTAATTATCAGTTATCTCATAAATAATCATATTCTTTAATATGTTCCTAACTATAATTACAGAAATAAGCTTCATTTAGCCTCCCATATATTTTTTTTTCAAAATTAAGCCTTTGAAAACAAATAATAAAAACTAAGTTTGTCTAGTCCAAGTACACTTATTAGATAATGGTTCTCAAACTCCTCAGAGACCTAATAAATATGGCATTTAAAATGTTCAATAAAAACTTCCCACAATAAAGAGACCACCTCCTAACAAGAAACTTTAAGGTCTTCTAAGAAGACAGATGGAACACTGCACAGACTCCTCCACTTAGCCTGGGAATGATTAATGAATTAATGAATAATGACTGGGAAAAATTGCCCCGTGCCTTATCTGCCAACAGAAACTTGCACAAACTGTAGACACTTTTGGATTGAATGCTGTACCCTGTCTCATCAAAGTAAGGCCAATTTTCCTAAGCTCTTCCTCTATAGAAAAAATTCAGACCTGAGTCTGACCAGGCAAAGGCCTGCTGCTCTGAGACAACTGAAGATTAAATGTTGCTTTCTGAGCCGGGCGGTGGTGGCGCACGCCTTTAATCCCAGCACTCGGGAGGCAGAGCCAGGCGGATCTCTGTGAGTTCGAGGCCAGCCTGGGCTACCAAGTGAGTTCCAGGAAAGGCGCAAAGCTACACAGAGAAACCCAGTCTCGAAAAACCAAAAAAAAAAAAAAAAAAAAAAAAAAAAAAAAAAAAATGTTGCTTTCTAACAACTGAAGACCACCCAACTACTGCTTCTGCAATAACCACATAAACCTTAAACAACTAAGTCTCTGTCACTTAAAACATTAAAATGCCATTAAAAACATTTAAATTATACTTCCTACTTAACAACAGCTTCTAGGACACTGCTGCATTGCTCAGCTTCCATTTGAACATTCTCACTCTCAAAAATCCCCAAACCTCTCTTGTCCTCTGACTCCCTGTGTACGACATACCGCTGTATGGGAGGCCACCTCTCCTTCCCTTGCTGTCCATCATAAAGCCCTCTCTATTAAACTCAAAGACCCTTCTGCCTACATTTCCAAACCCCAACACTCCCACTCTTCTGCTGTCTGGCCTTCTGGCCACACTTGCTCCCAGCCACACAATCTATTCCCATCATCCTTTCCTTCACCTCGTAACTTACAAAGGGCCCTACGATACCTTCTAGATTCTGACTATATCTCTCAATACTTATCAAAAACTCATCACTCATAATGCTTACCTGTCCTCCCCTGAGCCCAGCCACACTTATCCCTTTACTTCAACATTCCTCAGATCCCTCACAGTGCTGTCCAAAAACTTTCAAAGACTTCCCCGATCCCTCTCTATACAAGAGAGTCCTCTAGCTACTTCTGCTTATACTTTTTATATGGATGGCAGCTCCTTCCTGTCAGACGGCCACATCAGACTGACCCCTCCATTATTAATATTCATCCTTACCCTCCGGTTCCTGTTCCCTCATAATGACCTCATACCCACAAATCTCATCTCTTTTCACACTATTTTTCTTCTGCCCACATGATTGTGAAACATCCACCACCCACTGACTCCCCTAAATTCATTAACTATTCAGACATCAAACACTCTGAAGAAATCCTACACTCTTATTACAAGATATAACTAAACCTAAGCCATCTCCTTTCCAACATGTACACAGTCTCATGCCAAACCCCACTTGAGTCAAAGTCATCCAACAACCTCTCTCCTCATCTCCACTGCTTTCCCCGTACCTCCCTTCAATGCCCTCCTCTCACCACTGATGCTCCAGTCACTGAGGCCCAACTCCACTAAGAGTTGCTTGTCCCTGGCCATCCAAGCTCCTCTTTGGTGTCGAGAGACAGACTTTCTCACCTCTCCACCAGTCACAAAAGCCTGCTATGGACCATCCCTCTCACCATTTAACAAAACCTCACCAATTGATCATCCATGTTCCCCAAATTTCAATTTCAAAAACTACCTGAACACCCCAGGAAACACTATTGTGATGTAACAAAAGCCTCTCAAATTGTATTCTCCCCAACACAATCAGACACCATTTTCAGATAACAGCTGTTCCCCAATTAACCATATACAACCATTTTAAGTGTTTCTGGCTCCTCTTAACAACTCTCAAACAGACTCCTGCCAACCAACAGCCTAAGTTTTCCTGCCCATTATTGCCTAGTCCTAATGGCAGGACTCCCCCTTTCCCTGGGATCTCTCCCCATTTCCCTGGTCTTGGGACTCCTCTTCTTAACTATCAGGAACATGAACCTAACAGTTTCAAATGTACACTGAAGAAAAAAAAATTTTTTCTAAACTCTTTATCTTTGTTCCTAGTCTGTATGTCGCAACAGATTTCAAACCAACTACAGACTACTCCAGCAACTCCAGTGCGAGCACCAGCTGTTTCCTTGGTAGATGTAGATTCATCCTGGTCCAGCCTCACGGACTACACTTCCCTAGCCTCAGATGTTCCCTCAGAACCTGGACATGCACTAACATAGCCTGCTCTTCCCAACTGTGACCAACAGCTCAGCTTCCTTGGGTCCATAACACTCCAGTGTCAGCAGGAAACACTAAATGATGCACATTACCCAGCACCCAGTGACCCAATAATAAAACAAAAAGGTGGGAATGAGTGGACACTAGTCCACTCAAGCACATGGGTCTGGCAGGCTTTGTCCTTCTCCCCAATTCCCTCTGCCCTTCTAAAAACCATTAGAATACATTCCTAAAGCTAGCCACTAGGGTCTATTCCCTTATTTGGCCACTTCCTCCTCCTGAGGCTGACTACCAAGGTTCATCAATCAAAAGCCCCCTTTGGTTCACCTAATTAAAATGCCCAAATCAAAATATATCACCACATCGTAGCCCTTTCTAACACAGACCTCCCCTTTTTCTCTTCTAAAAATTACACCTACCAAGGTATTTTGCTGCTGTTTTTCTGCCTGGATCAGAAAGCAGTCACTTTAACTTTTCTTCTCTGCAAAAACAGGTGTTTGAGTGTGGTTTGTGCCTAATCGGAGGTCTGAGAGGGAGCCCCTGCTGTGTAGGGGTCTCCTTCACTCTCGCAGAATCATTTCTGCTCCTGTTAAAAACCCCTCACACATTTTCCTGTAAGTAACCCCAATAAAACTCATTGTTTCACCAAGTTGGACTTTGGAGGTATCTGTACTTTTGGTCTATTGTAGTCTCCCTCTCTGGGGTGAGGAGATGTGAGTGTCTGTCTCCCCTGGAAAAGTCTGTTACACAATACTCTCTCTTCCATTTTGTTGGCCAAAAAATGGCCAAAGCTACACAGAAAAACCGTCTCAAACTAGATGAGCTGGGAATTGTGTGAGCAAAAACATAAAAGGAGATCAGGTACCTGACTGCCTCAGGTTAGCAACCAAAGTTCAGGTAAGAAAGCATCCATTATCCAGTTAAACCAGTAGTATTCCATGGATTTTTAACCTGTTTAATGAACAATATCTGTGATAACTATTAAATATACCTCAAATAATCACTACTTAAAAAAATGGAACTAAGTAATATTTTAATTCATAACTAATTTTGATTAATAATTTACACATCATTAAGCTTCACAAAGAGATTGGCAAGATGGCTCAGCAAGGAAAAGTGTTTGTCACCATTCCCGACATTCCACGTAGCAGAAGGAGGAAACTGACTCTGACAAGTTGTTCTCTGACTTCTACACTTGAATCACAGCATGTAAACCTCCTTCCCCAAATAAACAAGTAAATGTAATAAAACATCAAAAACAGACTGGGCCTTGGTGACTGGAGCATCACCAGTGAGAGGAGGGAACTGAAAGGAGGCACCAGAAAAGCAAGCTGAGGAGAGAGATAGTTTGCAATTTACACCCTGAGGATTAAGAAAAGTCACCTGAGCCAGGCAATGTTGATGCACGCCTTTAGTCTCAGCATTCATTCAGGAGGCAGAGGCAGGTGAGTTCGAGACCAGCCTATTCTACAGAGTGAATTCCAGGACAGGCTCCAAAGCTACAAAGAGAAACCCTGTCTCAAACAAACAAACAGACAAAAAACAAACAAGTCACCTAAGTAAAGTTCTAGTGAGTTCAAGCTATATTGAATCACAAGGACAAGCTGCACGTGGCAAAAACATGTTTTTCCATAGAGGCATGTAAACGAATAACAATGGCCAGTTGTAATGAATACTCTAGCGTAGACTCCCTCCTACCCACTACAACTGGGAGGAGCACAAAGGCCATTCTAAGAACAACTCCGTGTTTCTGAAGAAAGTGAAGTCACGAGACTCTTGGGTTGTGTCCTGGAAGTTTTCTCACAAGCACCCAGAATTCCCCTCACATGATTCTATTCTTGGATTACATTTTATATTTCTTGAGTGAGTGGAAGATTCAGAATCAGAGAAGTGCTGTAACAGTGTAATTCTGTGAAACTCATGGATAGTCCAATCCTTTGTAATTCACTTTTTAAAACTATGAAATACATGAATAAACTGGATTGTCCAATAAATGAGATAATATAAGGAATATACCATAACATATTAAAAATGATTTATAATACACCAGCAGCTAACATTACACAGAAAGAAAAAGTTGAAAATTTTCTGTGTTATTTTTCTCATTACTGTGATGAAATACCTAAACGTAGCAACTTAAAAGAAGCATTAATCATAGTCCACAGGTAAAGAGATGCAGTCCACATGGTAGTTAAGGAAGGATAGTAGGAGCAGGTAATGGCTGTAACAATGGATGTTTGAAGGAGGGTGGCTATAATCAGGAATCAAAAAGAGTGCTTTGAAGCTGGGAAGCTGGGGTCACATTTAACTTGTAACACTCTCTAAGATCTAAGACAGACAAGATATGTAGGCTTCCACCTCTTCAACACAGTTTTTCAAGTCCAAGCCACAGCCATCAGGCAAAAGAAGGGACAGAGGACATACAAGTAGGTAAAAAGAAATTAAACTGTCATCATTTGCAAATGGCATGATTTTCCATATGGAAAACACCAAAGACTAGACCAGAACATTTATTATAACCAATAAATCAATTTAGCAAAGTTACAGGATACAAAATCTATAAAAATCTGCAACACCACTATAAGTCAATAGTAAATCATCTTCAGTATAAAGAAAGCAATTCCATGCCAGGGACGGCATATAAGATGGCTGACGTGCTGCCAGCAGAGACTGGAGAAAAGGGGAACCAAGATTGTGGACCATTAACCCCCCCCCCCCCCCCCCCCCCCCGTGTGTTCCCCTCCGGATTTCTGCTTAGCATGCCTCTAGAGGTCCAAGGCAGAAATGTCTACATGTCCCAAGGTCATGCTTTATGGCATGCACATGTCACGCCCTCCTCCATATAAATATTTCTTAATACTAGTCTTTTTCTTCTATCTGATCTTCATGTTCTGTGTTCCTAGATCAATGGTGATTTCTGTGATGCAGGAAAGGAGTGAAGTAAATTTCACAGGAAATTATACAGAGATGATCACTCAGTCTGGGGTTAAGGCAGATATGCAGTTCACGGAAAAGAACCTGTAGCCTGTAGAAGCTTCTTAGGCTTGGATAAACTGTACCGAATGTGTGGTCAATTATAGCATATGGTATGATGTGTATCAACACACTGGACTTAAATTGGCCATGATGAACAATTCAGTTTCTGAGGATATTCCCAGGACATTGTGTAAAACTTGAGACCCTAAGGGGTATTGGCTGAAGACTATGGATGGAGTAACATATAAATGGGATGACAAACTACAAGTGTGGGAACCTAGAATAGGAGGAGAATAGTGGCCTCCACCAAGAAAGGAAGATGGCAACTTTAATTCAGATACTTTTTATTCCTCCTGAAGGAATATGGAGATAATGTGACAATTGATGGAGTGATTGCTACAAGCTTTACTGGGTTCATAGATTGAAAAGAGCTGCCAAGAAAGGTGAGCTTCCTTTCATAGAAACTCTGAAAATTAGATTAGGTCTTCCTTGGAATTGTTGGATACAGAAGGATGGAAGTTGCTGACTTGCAGGGACAGATTTCTTGTCTGAGGTCACTGTGGCCCACCAGTCCTGGGGCTCGGTGTTTGCAGAGGCCTGAGGAGGAACTTAGGTGACTGTAGGGGTCCTGAGGTTGGAGCAGGCTGTGTGAGAAGGAAATGACTGTCTGGTACACTGACCACGGTTCTTATTTTTTTTTTTTTTGTGTGTGAAATTGCATGTTGTTAGCCTTTGGGTCATGTGCTCAAAAGATTGTATAATCATTAATAATAAAAATAGAGTATGCTTGCTTTGGTGTTAAGTCTGGGATAGTTCCTGTGTTTAGTAAAAGATGATGAAGAATATATTGGTGATTTTCTAAGAATAACCTTTGGAATCATGAGAACATTTTGTATTGGGTGATTTCCCTTTTTCTTTCTGTTCCCCCTTTACTTAGGATAATAAAAGACTGAGGTTACCAGGGCAAAAGCAGAACCTAAGAGAAGTAAGAGAAGCTCAAGTAAGAGAAGTCAGAGAAGAAGCTAAGAGAAGTTAGAGACACTAAGAGAACCTAAGCCAGGGAAGCAAAAAAAAACTTAGCAACTGCAGAAGCCCGAAGTGACCTGTCAACTTGCACAAACATTGTCTCTGAGTTGTTATTGCGCCTTCCAGGTATCCCATCCTTTAGACCCCCGAAACTGCCGAGGCTGGTCCCCAGCAATCCCACCTTTTATAGCTACAAAAAATAAAATACCTAGGGATAAACTGAACCAATGAAGTAGAAGAGCGCTACAATTATAAAATACCAATGAAAAAACTGAATAGGACACAATAAAGTAAAAGTACATCCATGCTTACAATCTGAAAGAAAAATAATATTGTCGAAAAATTCATACTATCCAAAATGATCTAAAAATCCAACACAATCTCTATAAAAATGCCAATGATATTCTTCACAGAACTAGAAAAGACTAGGGGCTGGAGATGTCATTCAGTGGTGGAGTGCTTGCCTATCACATGAGGCCCAGGGTTTAATCTCCAGCACAGCATAAAACCAACTATGGTAGTGTAATGATGGAGGAATGTCTTTCTGAATGCTGTGAATATGTGTTGCTCTGATTGGTTACCGTTTGGTCTATGGCAAGGTAGCTTAGAGGCAGGCGGGAAATTCAGAGAGACAGGCAGAAGGCAAGGGGTGGGGAGGTGGGGACACAACACATCAGTGAGCCGCCCAAGGAGCAACATGTAATGGGACTCAGGTAAAGCCATGGAACATGTGGCAATACATAGATTAATAGTTATGGCCTAATTTAAGATATAAGAGCTAGCTAGCAAAAAGGCTTGAGCCAAGATCATGCAGTTATAATTAATATAAGTCTCTGTGTGTTTACTTGGAAGATGTGAGTAGGAGAGATTTGTCCAGACCACTGGCAGGCTGGGACACAGGAAATCTTCTGACTACAGTGCATTCCTATACTTCTAGCGCTCAAGAAGAAGAAACAAAAAGATCAGAAATATGAGGTCACGCTTGGCTACACAGTAAGCTCCAGACAAGCACAGGTTACATGAGACTGTTTTGAAACAAAACAAAACAAAACAAAAATCAAAAAAACAAAAAACAAAACTAAAAAACCAGAAAAATAAATTCTAAATATTATATAGCTTGACAAGAAACCCTGAATAGCCAAAGCCATTTTGAATAAAAACAAAGTAGGAGACACAATATCACCTGACTTTAAAACATACTACAAAGTTGTAGTAATCAAAACAAAATGATACTAGTATAAAAAAGTACAGCATATGGAACAGATCATAGATTCTAGAAGCAAACTCCCAAATTCACAGCCAACTGATTCTCAACAATGGTGCTAAAAATTCATACTGGAGAAAAGATAATCTCTTCAGTAAATGGTGCCGGGGAAATTGGATATTTACAACTTGAAGAATGAAACCAAATTTCTACCTCTCACCACTTAAAAATGTGAATTAAAATATGCAGCAGAAGCTAAGTGGTGATGGTACACACCTTTAATTCCAGTGCTCAGGAGGCAGAGGCAGGTGATCTCTGTGAGGAGTTTGAGGCCACCCTGGTCCACAGAGTGAGTTCCAGGACAGCTAAGACTGTTACACAGAGAAACTCCATCTTGAAAAAAAATGCATCAGAGCCATAAATATAAAACCTAACACTACATCAATACTATCAGCAAAAATGCCCCTAGACACTCAAATGGGCAACTTTTTGTTGTAGTTTTATTAAATAACACAAAACCACAGAAAATGAAAGCAAAAATAGATAAGTAGCATTGAATCAAACTATAAAGGAAACGATCAGCATGTCCAGAATACATCTGAAAGTCCACAAACTCAACAGCAAACAAACGATTTAAAAATGGGCAACAGATCTACACAGCTATTTCCTAAGAGAAGACATACAATGGACAACAAGTACATGGGAAACTGCATAATACCAACAATCATAGATAACACAAACCAAAACCACATGTATAACCACATCTCAGGTAAGAGCTGTTCACAAGGGATCGTGAGGCTCTGGAAAAAAGGAAATACTTGCAAACTGTAGGTGGGAGGGTAAATTAGTACAGTCACTGCCTCGAGCCATCTGAGAGAAATTGCCCTAATAAGATTGGTCTGTGGCTATGTCTCTGGAGGACTGTCTTGATTATTAATTGGTATAGGAAGGCCCACTAGGCAGGTGGGCCTGGGCAGTATAAACAAGTAGCTGAACATGAATAACCAAGCCAGAGAGTGAGTCAGCAAGCAGTGTTCCTCCATGTTCCTTGCTTCCAGGTTCCTGCCTTAAATTTCTACCCTGAATTCCCTCAATGATGGATTGTGAACTATAAGTAGTTCTTTTGTTTAGTGTTTTATTTATCAGAGTAACAGAAAAGGAAGTAAAATAACTATACAACCCAGCAATCACACTATTAGGTTGCATATCCAAAGGAAATGCATCTGTATAGACATGTGCATTGCTGCATTATTTCGGCACTATTGACAATAGGGTAAAAAAAAAAAAGGAAGTAATCCAAGTATCCATTCATTAGTTAATGGAAGAAACACACACACACAGAGGAAGTTCATTAATCCTGAAAGGGGCTGAAATCCTATCATCTCTACCAGCTCAGATAAAATTGAAGATCATTATCTTAAGTGAAATAATCTGAGCAAAGAATATAAATGATTTCACTTATACACAGATTCTAAAGAATAGAATTTATGAAAACAGAGTAAGGTGGTGATTACCAGAGGCTGGAAACAACAAAGGGACTGTGGAAGTATGGGGAAGTACAGGAAAATGTTTATCAATAGACACTAAATCATTATATAGATACAAGAAGTTCTGGTGTGCTGTTTGTTGCACAGTAAGATGACTACAGACAACAGTGATATATAGTATACATTTTAAAGAGAAAAAGAAAAGGATCTGGAAACTTTTTATTATAACAAAATGATAAATGTTTGAGGAGATAGGTTTGACTTGATTTAAACATTCCATATTATACACCTATATGAAAACATTACACAGTACTCCATTAGTATGTTCAAATTTTAATTTTTGTGTACCAGTTAATGTAAATTAAAGAAAATTTAACCCCCGTCAAATACAACAAAAAGAAAAAAAAAATCAACCAATCTTTTATGGTTGACGCTTCAAAAAACTAACCTTTTTCATGCAGTCCACGTAATTATTGTACTTTAGAGAATCGGGAGGGAATTCATCAGACTTCATGGGGAAATGAGAAACAATGAGCTTTTCCAGAATATGCTTTAGGTTTTCTAGACTGCCTTCAGGCAGGTTGGTGAAGAATGGAAGAAGAATGATAGCTTGGCCCTGGGAAGCAATGCAGACAAATGTAAATCACACTAATTGTGGCTTACAGATCATACAGAGTAAATAAAATCACTACTTTCTAAAGACTGCAAATCATTCGCTGCATGGACTCAACAAATGACTTCAGAATAAATTCTGGATGACACCAAAACCCAACTTGAATGAAGCTTTGTACGTCAGCTTCAATTCTGGAAGTCAGAGGCTGACATGAAGGAGGACCTGAAGTTGGGAGGCTGTGTGACTGCACTAGAGGGGAGGGAGTGGTGAATGGATATGGTCAAAATACATCGTGTAAATGAACAGAAGCTTCAAAGAATAACATTTTAAAACCAGTTTTAAAAACAAAGATTATATTCAAATTCTATACAGGAAGAATGGATTGAATAACCTACAGGATAGTTAACAAGTATTTGTTTGCCCTCAGAACTTCATATAGAGCTTATTGATCCTACCTCCTTTGAATAACAGAAAAATTACAAAATTTTCACATTTAAAGGAGAAACTTCATGAGTCATACAGAACACATCAAAGAATAATCTAATAAAAAATGTGGTCATTCAAGAAGACCACATTATAGGACTTTAAACTCAGAGACAATAAAATTACTTTTCTTGCTTCCCCATCACTAAAAGATTTCAATAGAAAAAAAGACTGAAAAATTGTTTGAAATTACTACAGCAAATCCAAAACACCAATTTAAATTGGATATATGTAAACACAGATGCTAATGATCATATTACGGTTATATTTTAAAACAAATGTTGGGCTGGGTAGCTCCCTGGGGAAAGTGCTTGCTATATATGCATGATCCCCAAACTCAGGTGAAGCAGACACAGTAGTGCACATTTGTAATCCCTACTCCTGCAATCGTGGGATAGGTGGTGGAGAACGGAAAAGCCACGTATGCAGCAGCAAACATTAGACCTTGTCTTAAGATAGAATTCAAAGAACTATAGCAGAGCTTGTCCTCTGACCTCCATACATGTGCTGGGTGTGGCATGTGCTATAGCACACATATGCTCAACTGTTCTCACACATACACACATGAACATCTCTTGAAGAGACATACTGAAGTGCATGCAGATCAGCTAGAACAAAGCCAGAGTCTCTTTCATAAGGAAGAACCCACAATGTTCAAACAAATCTGTCAATACTTGGGTGCATGGAGGTTTATTATGCTGATCTCTTTACTATTACATGTTTCGAATTTTCCATACCCCCCCAAAAAACCCAACATGATAAACACACAAAAATGTAAAGATGTGAAAATAAAGAGAATGTAATATCAAAAGACCAATCTTTTAAAGTCATCTATCTACCTTTAAGTGTAGGCCCAACTTTGTATCAGCAAGTAGACAAGTATATGTGGTGAAGATTTCAGGATGTGAGCTATGATTTGTATCAAAAGATAAAGTTGAGTCAATCTAAAGGGAGATAAAACACGACAAATTTCTGTATTATGCCTCAAAAATTTTTGACATATTTTTCACATTTTTAAATTTCACAACTTTATTTGTACTTGAACCTCAAAAACAATTAAACAATGTTGCTATAAAACATTTTGCTATTTCCTGCTAAGGCAAAGTCTGTGAAGACACAGTAACAATAAAAAATAACAAAAAATAAGAAGCATAATAAACAATGCTATAAAATGTAAGACAAAGAAAATAATTGGCAAATATCTCTCAAAAATATAATTATCAATGAAATGAGTTTTTGAAGGAACTTTCACCACAGTGTTTAAACATAATTTAAGAGTTCAAAATAATGAAATGGCATCCATGGTGGTCAACATCTATAATCTCTACACTAAAGGAGGCGGAGGTAGAAAGAAGTAAGGGTTCAAGACAGGCTAGGGCTACATAGTGAGAATATGTCTCAAAAAGAACAACGTAACTAAATATGAATGCATTTTAAATTCTTTTCGAAATACCTGCAACATTTTTGCCAGTAAGGACAGCACTGTTATTTTGCTTTCTGGAGCAGACTCTGTGGCCCACCACGAATCACACTTCCTCCAGTTTTGTACAATTGCAGCTGCAAGCTTCAGTCCTTGGTGTTTCTGAACAGCTCGATCTCTGAAGCTCTGATCTAACATACCATTTAAAACAGTACTCACCTGAAAAAATTTTGTAGATTAAAGAAAAATTCTTTGATAGGAAAAAAATATACTTTCATGTCAGTTATTCTAGGAAAATGAAAATGCTATTTCTGTAACAGATGTTTACCTGTCTAACAATCTAAGAGCACTATAACATAAACTTTCCCCCAGAATGAAGAGGGTGACTCTGCTGATGCCCTCCTGCCCATTCTGCAGTGGGGGAGTGGACGGGGGGCATTCTTCATGAAATTCCATTTGGAAGAGGAGGCAAGTACTCTTCTGTGGACACAACTACCACCACATGCATTTCTGTTCTATTAACACCTTTGCAACAGAATAACAAATAATTTGGTTAATTATCATTCAACATTCCCATCATTCTGACAACATAAGCATTTTTTACAGATGCTCTATGTAGTATACTATCAACACATTACTCTTCTTGCACATTCTGCTCTCTCTACAGCTAAATCTTGGCAGATTTCTCAGCTGTTTTCAGTGTACCTATCTTTGTCACTAGACTCTCCCAAATCAAATAAATCATGCCACTCCATCTTTGCCAATCAGTAAATTACCTGCTTCAAGAGACACAGCTCTGACTATGTTGTGGAAGGCCAGGCCTAGATAACCCATCTTAGTTACCCTTTGTACAAGGCCGAATACAACACCTTCCTCTTTCTCAGTTTACTGCCTTCTTACTATCTACCTGGCAGCTTCCTGACAAGAGGTGAACAAGGAAACACATCCCTTTAGGATCTGGATTTTCTAAGCATGTGTATTCTACTGCCACACATAATTGGGAATCTGGCTGCATTTAGAACTCCAATCTTTTGGTCTTACAGTATCCACAATTCTGTTGAGAAAACAAATGCCATTCAATTTCTTGATCCTTCAACACATAAGTAGCTTATCTCTTTCAGAACTTTCAGGATCTTTCTTCATGGTAAGCCTTTGGAAAATATGCTCCCTGTGGAATCATTCCCAAACCAGGGGTAAGCCACTTCACAGCCCTTTACACATGAGAATTCCAGTCCACCACTGCTTCCGGGACCCTTGATACCAAAGGCCACTTTCCTCTGAAGCTGACGTCCTGTCCACTCAGTTCTAGGATTCTTCATCATTTTCCTTTTTCTTTCTTTTTTGAGACAGGGTATCAGCCCTGTCTGTATTGGAATTTGCTAAGTAGATCAAGGTGGCCTTGAACTCACACGGATCTGCCTGTCTCTACTTCCCAAGTGTGGGCATTAAAGGTGTGTATCACTATACCTATCATTTTTATTTTGATTTGGTTTTGTATTTTCACCCTACTCTCTGTGAGTTCCTAAATTTTATTTTCTTCATCTATCCCATTTCTTAATTTCAGATACCTAGGCTTACTTCCAGAGTATTCTCCAATCTTCTTGCTCAGTAGCTATTCTTATTTCATCATTCATTGTGTCTCTTTCCTGCTTCCCTCCCTCTCTGCCTCCCTGCTCATCCCCTATGACGGTCTTTCCCCCCTCTTCTGTTATAGACAGGCTAAGAGTTTGGACTGGCACACCTATCCTGCTTTGCAGTTCTGTCACTCTGCTTGTTCTTTCTCTGTACCCACTAAGACTAATTTGGTTTGTTCTTTCTTAATCTCATTCTGTCATTTCAGAGAGCTGTAGGGAAGAAACAGAGGCCATAAAGGTGACTTTTCTTGGCAATGGACAAGGATGGTATGTGTAAAAGGTCAGGCTAGTAGAAATTATAACTCTGAATATACTAACAGTTTCTGACTATGTACAGAGCACATCGCCAATAACACTTCACAGTCCTGTAAGGTAGGCCACGCTTGGTAACATATACCTTTAATCCCAGCACTTGGGAGGCAGAGACAGAAGCAGGAAGATCTCTGCTAAGTTTGAAGCCAACCTGGTCTATGAAATAAGCTCCTTGTCAGCTATATAGTGAGACTGTCTCAAAAGGAAATAAAATAATGAAAAATAAACAAAACCCAAACAACCCACACAATTCCCTAAGTTAAGCAAACAAAGAGCAAATACATTAACTATCACTCTCTAAAGGGTTATTACGATGAGGCAAAGAGGGTTGTGGCATGAATATGCAGGAAAACAGGACTCGACACTAAAACTGTGAGTGCTTTCAAGACAGGTTAGCAGTGTGGAGGACCAGCCTACAGGTGGTGTTGGGACAAACACTGCTGAGCACGTGACACATGGGGAAGCTCAACTATGACATTCTAGCAAAAGTCAGTATCCTACAGCATTGTTTCTTATAGAGTTAGGCCAAGAGATTTAAGGGGCTTGAGGGAATGGAAAAAAATAACAAAAGTCTTAGTATCTACTAACATATACTAGCTTGATAAAGACTGTATTTTGTTTCTACAGATTTTATTTTCACACATTAGCAGAGCTTTCAATCTTCCAGGAAGAAATCTGCTTTTAAGAAAAACCATCAGAAATATAAAAACCCTGCTGTGAGCATTAGGTAAGAAAATATTTATAGGAAAAATTCCTTACCATTTTGGGATTATCTGCTGATGACTTCATGAGTTCTGATACAGCAATATCAAGATTTTTCAATAGCTCACTGTTAATTATTTCTGAGAACAAGCTATAGAAATATTCCCCATGGGAGAAGCTGATGTTTCTCTGTGAACTGCGCAAATACTGCGTCGTAGTCAACAGTGCTGAATTCAGTAGCAAACTCACAAGGTGCTCACACTAAGGAAGAGAGAAGAACATACATACAAGCAAATCCATACCCTAAGATAGTGGGTACACAGTAAGTCTACAAGGAGCCTTCTAAAAAGTGTGATATGTGAAGTCAGGGCTCATTTAAATAATACATATTTAATTTAACTACTATCTTCTAAGTTTCTCTTTATGAGAGAAAGCTCCTACATTGATACTGCTACCAAATTTCCAGAAAAATCTTGCTGCTTTTCATAGAATAGTCTAATATGAATAAGTTGCTTGGGACAACGGAAGTATAATTGAGAACATCAATGAGACAAAGAAGTTCCTGCATTGGGAGAAGTGAGAAGGGAGGGTGGAATGGAACAAACACCCAGGACTGGTTGCAGATCTCAGCTACAGCAGTTTGGCCAGGTCTGCTCAGTTCAGAGTTGTAAGGACTTTGGTCATGGTGCCTTGGGTGCCTCAGGGATTACCCTCCAGGGTCCCTTTAGTCATCCATTCCAAGAATGAATGAGAGAAAGATAGAGACATGTCAACATAGGTCAACTTTAGTGAGAAAATGTTCTTTGCCTAAAGTCCTTTTAGAAACAAAGCCAGACAGAAAGCTTCCATTTAAGAATGTTATGCTTTTATTTTTAAAAAAGTATTAAAGAAGAGAGTCTTAAAAAGTCAGTAAATGAGCTGGGTGGTAGTAGCTCATGTTTTTAATCCCAGCACTTGGGAGCAGAGGCAGGTGGAGCTCTGTGAGTTTGAGGACAGCCTGGACTAACTACAGAGAGAGCGAGTTCCAGGACAGCCAGAGCTACACAAAGAAATCCTGCCTCGAAACCCCCCCCTCAAAAAAAGAAAGTCCAAAAGTCAATTATCATACGTGTCCATCTATGACTTGACTAACTAAATTTTATACTTTTGAGAGATACCACAAGTAAGTTATATAAGTCACTAGATAGGTAGTGTGGGATGCAGTTGATTTCCCTACCAGTCCTCCATAGGCAAAAGCTAATTCCAGGAGTCCATTGGCCAGGCTCATACAGCTGGGGTCCAATGACTGCAGGCACTGCCTCTCCTCTGTAGGTGCGATGCCTTTATAAACCAAAGAGAGCAGTCTCATGCCAATGGAATGATTCAATGCTGTAGACTAAAGGAAAAGTTGACATGAATTGCCTGGTGAGAGAAGGTGTTTAACACAAACATACAACGTCACTTCTCCAGTTAAAAAATATGTGTTAGCTAACACTGATAACTATTTTCCATTGCTTAGCAAAACTCTAATGCAGCTTTGTTTTTTAAGCTACAGATTTCATTTATGTGTTTCTGCGATACAGGACTTCAGCAACTGGTTCTTAAAATGTTTTAGGTTACTAAAATTTCAACTGTCCTTTATTCTTCTTCCATTCTATCTTTACTTTCATATTCACATTCTAGCCAACACCTGTACAAGTATGTATAATTTCTATTTCAGTATATTCTGTATGTGAAATATTTTAAACAAATATAAATACCAATTTGTACTAGCATAATGAAATTACTATAACAAAGCTAAGAGTACATAAAAATAAATTAATATGGTTACCTGAGATGGCGATATAACATGAGAGAAGCCAGCTTTGTGGAGTTGTTTACAGGCTGATAAGACAGACAACAACTTGGTCCTTTCTCGGCCAGCATCAGAGCTACACAAGCTAATGGCACAGAGTTCTTCAATGCTGGCCATGAGAAAATCAGAAAACCAGGTAAGAATACACTAAGGAATTTCATGTGTTGTCATAAATTTACTAATCACCTGGCCCTCAAACTCATTAACACAGTCCTGGAAAACACAAGGTAACACCAGAAGAAGGCTTACAGGACACATCAGTTATGGACAGTAGTGTTATGCACATCTATTGTTCTCTCCCATTCTAAATGCAGGAAAGAAATTAATAAACCTCATGATTTCCAGAAAAACATTTGAGATCATTTGTACACACACAAGAGTGCATGCTTGCCCGCATGCACTGACAAATGCCTTGCCTGAGGACATTGTAGCTGTGCACATGCATGTCAGGAACACTGGATGTGTGAAGACCTGAATCACAGTGACTGTGAGTATGGTCTGAGCACCCACCTCTGCACTGTCACATTCTCCTTCAGCTGAGTCTCCAGTGTGTCTCTGTATGGGGACTTCTTCAGTGCCTTCAGCAGGCTCACACAAATGCTAGGAAGATGGTTCATAACCTGGATGTCGCCAACATTGAAACCTAAGCTCATGGGCTCACAAAGCATTTTCACTAAGACTTTCATAAGGTTTGTGTTACACAAATCCTTCTCCAGGAGCTATAAAGAGAAAAGATAGGTTGAGTAAAAGTGCTTCTTAGCCAGGAGCTCAAGGTCACAGGCTGGGAATGTTCACAGTACCGACAGTTTGGCAGAGTTCCTCTGAGCTCTGCTTGAAACCAGAAGGATTTCAGATTTTGTTGATTTTAGAATATCTGGATAGATATTCTATCACATGTGATAACATGACATCACTATTCTGAAAAGCTAAAAACCAAAATCCGTCAAAATCTGAGACAGTTTGATATTCAAGTTTTGGAACAGTTCAGATATCTGACTTTCTGATTAGGAATGTTCAGCATTTATTTTCAAATAGATTGTACACTGTGGTAACTACAGTTAACAACAATGCATACTAGATAACTGCTACAACCACACTTGAAATGTTCTCACATATGGAATAATACGTGAGGGGATGAGGAAAGGAGATGGTAACTGGTTTGACTTAACCACATATATACATGATCAAAATATCATGGTGTAGACCATAAATACATGTAGTTTTTACTCATCAAAGTAAATAAGGGTAATTTCCTGTAATGGAAAGTCTCAGAGGAGCCAAAGCCACTTCCAAAAAATTATTAGCAAATATTAATTATACAGAGTAATGGGTTTCCTTGTAACAATATTGTATGTACACGTAACACACTTTAATGACATTGAACTCTCCATCACTCTTTTGTCCCCCTTTCTCCTCTCCTCGACCCCTTTCCTCCTCTTTAAAAGCACCTCACCCTTGTTCTTTCACATCCTCCCTGGTCCACATCTGACAGGAAATGTGATACTTAATATGATCTCTAGTTCCATTTATTCTCCAGTAAATGATATTACATTATTCTTTTTTTTTTTTTTTTTTTGGTTTTTCGAGACAGGGTTTCTCTGTGTAGCTTTGCACCTTTCCTGGGACTCACTTGGTAGTCCAGGCTGGCCTCGAACTCACAGAGATCCACCTGGCTCTGCCTCCCGAGTGCTGGGATTAAAGGCGTGCGCCACCATCGCCCGGCAATATTACATTATTCTTTATGTGAGGAAGAGTAATCCATGGTGCATAAAAACACACAGACACAGACACACACATATATTCTTTATCCATTCATCTCTAAATGGCACCATGGCTGATTCCCTAAATAGTTATTGTGAACACTGCTGCAATAAACATGGGTACAGCCAGGCCCACACCTTTAATCATGGCACTCAGGAGGCAGAGGGAAGTGAATCTTTGTGAATTCCAGGCTACTCTGGTTTACATAGTAAGTCCCAGTCAGTTATGGTTACAGTTTTCACTTGTCTCAAAAAAAAAGGCGGGGAGGGGAGGTAATAGGCATCTCTATGCTGATTTTCATTCCTTTAGGTCTATAACCAGAATGGTATGCCTGGGTCCTATATGGTGATTCCACTTTTAGTTTTTAAAGAATATCCATACTGATTTCCACAGTGGCTGGGCTAATTTACATCCCTATTTTTAGTGAAATTACAGTGCTACAGATGGAGGCCACAGCTTACACATGGCAAGCAAGCACTTTCCCATTGAACCCCACTTTCAGGTCCTGGCCCCCAAAGCAGTATTTGATTTCCTTTTCCTCCCATCTTCACTGGTATTTGTTTCTGTTTGATTTCTTAGTGATAACTATTTGAACTGGGATAAGATGGCATCTCAATGTAGTTTTGCTATGTTTCTCTCTTTTGGCTAATGATGTAAGGCAGTGGTTCTCAACTGTCCTAATTCTGCTACCCTTTTATATTGTTCCTCATGTTGTGGTGACCCCAACCACAAAATTGTTTTTGTTGCTACTTAATAACTACAATTTTGCTACTGTTATGAATCATAATGTAAATAGTTTTGGAGATAGAGGTTTGCCAAAGGAGACATGACCCATAGGTTGAGAACCACTGTTCTAAGGGAAACTTAAAAACATTTCCCATTATAAAGTACTAATTTCAAAATAACAGAGCAAGAGGTAAGATCCTACCTTGCAAACTTCTGGAGAGGCATTGAGCAGGGTTGTAGTAAATTCCATAATCCGGACTAAGATGGTGCATTTACTATAGTTGTATTTTTCTTCCTCTTGTGGGCTGGGAGGGCCAGTTGACACTCCTGTGCAAAAGCACTGTTCTACTGCTCTAGCATCACATGTTGCTATGCTTTCTAAAAAGAAAGCCACTGATTTCAAAAGTGAAGTCTGCGTTTCAGTACCTAGGAATAATAACAGTAAAATATTAGTGTGCATTTCCTCCTAACTCTACTAAAATGAATGTGAAGTTCTTTCTTAAAATAAAGGTTAATGATATACTCTCAACAAAAATTTTAAGAATTAAAAAAGATATTCTGGGAGTTCTGCAGCTTTTAAAAGGTTAAGAATAAGCCGGGCGGTGGTGGCGCACGCCTTTAATCCCAGCACTCGGGAGGCAGAGGCAGGTGGATCTTTGTGAGTTTGAGGCCAGCCTGGGCTACCAAGTGAGTTCCAGGAAAGGCGCAAAGCTACACAGAGAAACCCTGTCTCGAAAAACCAAAAAAAAAAAAAAAAAAAAAAAAAAAAGGTTAAGAATAGTTAGAAGACACTGGTTCCTGGTGGGATGTTGTTGTGTTCAGGGATACTCTCTCACTTTTTGCCAATCATGAAGTGAAGGGATCTGCCACATCTTCCTGTCACCATGATATGTATAGAGACAGGCCTCCATGGACTCTAAACAATGAGCCAAAACAACTCTGTCCTTCAAAGTGTTTATGTCAAGATATTGTCACAAAAACACAAAGTTTGACTAACACAAGTCGACTGTCAAATATTACTTATGAGAACTATCATTTAAAAGAGCAATTTGGCAACTCATATAAAAAAGACTTAACAAAAAAATATGCATGTTAATTTTTAACAAATATTTTAAAATTCCTATTGTTTTATTGAACACTGAAATTTTAATCCAATAAAATAATGGCAAATAGTAAATAATGTTTATTTTACCAATTTTTGGTCTTTGAGACAGGAACCTACTTACATAACGCAAGCTGGATTGAAACTTGTGATCCTCCTCCCTACCTCTCCTGAAGGGGTGGGAAGAGAGGTGTGCAGCATCACATCTAGCGCTATTTTTGATAATGAAGAAATTGGAAAAACTCTCCAATGAGCAATGTAGAAACAAATGGCAGTGAGGCTCTTTAATCAGATATGCTGGGCATTGCTATCTTACAGAGACATTCTCTAGCTCAACTCCGCATTGCCTTATAAAACCCATCTGTCTGAACAAAACCAGGCTGTTTCCTTCCCCACTGAACACTGTTCACTGTGACATTTCTTCCACTTACCATATTGCTTCACTCTTCTCATAGGTCACTACCCCAAAACATAGCAAGCTTCAGAGCCTCAGAAAAGGTAACAACACTAAGTATTGGTACATATGCTCAAAGAGAGAATAAAGCTGATAAGTAAGAGAGTCTCTTTTTCTTTTCCCTCCTTCCCTCCCTCCATCTGTCCAATCTTCCCTTTCTTTCAAGCTGCAGGGCAGTTTAATTAGAGAGACAGCAGAGCAGGTAAGCTGTAAATCTCAGCAGCTGCACAGATAGGAGGTGGGAAAGAAGAAAACAGAAATACAGACCTTTTACAGTAGGAGAGTGGAGGAAGTCCAGGAGCATGACCATGTCAAATGTCAATCTGTTTATATGGTGGATTACATTTATCAATTTATATATGTTCAACAATCTTTGTATCTCTGGGATAAAACACACTTGATCATCATAGATCATCTTTTTGATGTATTCTTGGGTTTGATATGCAAATATTTTATTGAGAATTGTTGCCTCTATGTTCTTTGGGGAAATTGACCTGTAATTCTCTTTCTTTGCATGGTTTAGGTATCAGAGTAATTATGGCCTCACAAAAAGAATTGGACAATGTTCCTTCTGTTAATATTCTGTGGAATAATTTGAGGAGTACTGATGTTAATTCTTCTTTGAAAGTCTGTTAGAATTCTGTACTGACTGTATCTGGCCCTAAGCTGTTTTTGTTTGGGAGACTTAATTGCTGCTTCTATTTCACTATGAGTTATAGGTCCATTTCAATTGCTTATATGATCTTGACTTAAGTGGTATATACCAAGAAATTCATCCATTTCTTTTAAGTTTTAAATTTGGTAGAGTACAGATTGTTAAAAGTATCTCTTTATAAGTCTCTGCATTTCCTTGGTATATGGTGATATTTTATTTGTACTGAAATGTGATATTTTTTTTGTATGTTAATAAATAAAGTTGCCTGGGGGTCAGAGCTAATAGCAAGCCATAGCAGAGCTGGGCGTTCGTGGCACACACCTTTAATCCCAGCACTTGGTAGGCAGAGCTAGGTAGATCTTTGTGTGGTCAAGGATACAGCCAGCATTGGAGACACACACCTTTAATCTCAATACCAATCAAAGAAGATCTGGAAGTCTGTACAAACAGGCAGTGGCGAGGTGGTCATGTGGTTGGGTTTACAACCAATGAGAAGGCAGAACAGAAATTCTATATAAAGACAAACACACAGGAAGTAGGTCTCTCTTGGCCGAAGAGGTTAGCTGCAGCAGACGGGTAAGGCTCTTAGCTCTGATCTCTTGGCTTTCTTCTTTGCACTGGTTCTGTGTTTCTTATTTAATAAGATGGTTGGTTACATCTACATTGGTATCTGTTGTTAGACCCCTTTTCATCTTTCATTTTATTAATTTGGATCTTATCTGTCTTTACCAATCTTACTGATTTCCTCAAAGAAACAACTCTTCATTCATTATGGTGTTTGTTTCTATTTTATTGATTTCAGCCCCAGTTTGATTATTTGTTGCCATCTACTCCTTTTGGATGTGTTTTCTTCTTTTTGTTCTAGAGCTTTCAAATGTGCTTTTTAAGTTACTAGTACAAAATCTCTCCAGTTCTTCTTAGTGCTATGAGTTTGCCTCTTAGAGCCACCTTTATATGTCCTACAGTTTGGGTATGTTATGTTTTACTTTCATTCAATTCTAAAAAAGTTTCTAATTTCTGTCTTGACACATTTTTCACCTAGTAGTGAGTTGTTCTGCTTCCCTCAGTTTGTAAGCTTTCTGCTGTTTCTGTTGTTGATATCCAGCTTTAATCTGTGGTGGTCAGATAAGATGCAGGGTGTTATTTTAATTTTTTTTTGTATCTGTTGAGACTTGCTTTATGTCCAAGTATGTGGTTAGTTTTGGAGAAAGTTTTATGAGCTGCTCAGATGGAAGATAAATTCTTTTGTGTTTGACTGAAACATTCTACAAATATCTCTTAGGTCCATGTGGTTTATAACATCAGTTAGCTCCAGCATTTCTCTGTTTAGTTTTTGCCTGAAATAACCTGTCTATTGGCAAGAATAGGGTATTAAAGTCACTTACTATCAGTGTCTGAGGGTCAGTATGTGATTTTGCTGCTGTAGTGTTGTTTGTTTTTAAACTTGGTTGTCGTGTGTTTGTGCATAAATGTTAATTGCACAAATTACAATATCCTCTTGGTGGATTTTCCCTTTCATGGGTATATGGCATCCTTCCCTATCTCTTCCGATCAATTATAGTTTGAAATCTATTTTGTCAGATATTAAGATGGCTACAGCAGCTTGCTTCTTAGGTCCATTTGCTTGTAATATCCATTCCATGCTTTTACCCTGAGGTGATATCTATCTGTAGATGGCATGAGGTTCTTGTGCTCACAGATAAGCAATAGAGAAACCTGGAATATTAAACACACAGTATTGTCTCTTCAAAGGAAGAGATATGTAACTTGTTTATGCCCAGAAGGCTGGGAATGAATGTAGTTAAAAGCCTGGTGATCTTTGCACTATCTGTATGACCGAAGCCACACGTGGCTCCCAGAGACTCTTAAAAATAGCCTAGTGACCTTTGAGCTACCTGCATGACCCAGACCACACCAGATCTCCCTCAGGCTCCTAAGATGACACATGTAGTATATCTATAGAGCCTATCTTTAGGGAAGATGTGACATGTCCTTTGAAAAGTTTCAATGTGTTTATATTTTAAGCTTTATTGGGCACATGGGATTGGGTTACACCAGGAACTTTTCTCCAAAATGTACTGTACTTGAATATGCCTAAAATAAACTGCCTGGTATCAGACTCTCAAAGTTTGAACCAACATTAAGTACTGAGTCATGCTGACCAGACTTCCCTCTTGTCCTTCTTTCGTCAAGTGGATTGACACTCTGCTGGCCATGGTGTTTGCAGAGACACCCTCTGCCCCATCTATCCTTGATGTTAAAGTGTCTTTCTTGGATGCAGCAGGAGGAGGAATCGTACTTTCAAATCCATTCTGTTGGTCTCTTGGAGCCCACTAGGTTTCCTAGTGGCAGGACCCAGCAGGACTGCATGGGAGGTTGACTGGACCACAGGCCTGGGTATCAGGTCTTTGTAAGGGTCTAACTAGCAAAGGGGATGGATGTCTTTTGCTCCATCCCTTGGCACTGTTATAAACAGAGCTTTGGAATAAAGTTCTGGGCTGGTGAATAAGAATCCAGGCCCACCTAAGTCTACCCTGTGTTTTCTCTCCATTCTCTATTTCTAACTAAGTCTATTTTTTTTTAATGAAAGCATTTTTTTTTTTAAAAGATTTATTTCTTTATTATATACACAGTGTTCTGCCTGCAGGCCAGAAGAGGGCAACAGACCACATTACAGATGGTTGTAAGTCACCATGTGGTTGCTGAGAATTGAACTCAGGGCCTCTGGAAGAGCAGCCAGGGCTCTTAACCTCTGAGCTAACTCTCCAGCCCCCTCTAAGTCTTTTATCCCTCATTCCTCAAGAGTTCCTGAGGTAAATAAGTGTGGGGGCTGGTCTCCTACAGTTGGATCCTGAACAGGGACAAAAAAAAAAAAAGATTAAAAAAAAATCCCCAGGGCTTGGTGAAAGGATTGTGGGGGGCATTGAGAATGTAGGCATGCCGATAAGGAGTTGAAAAATAAAGGCAACAGTATTTTATTCTCGGGTGTATAGGTAGACAATAAAATGCTGCAAGGCTGTAGTGTTAGAATTCTCTCTCTCTCTCTCTCTCTCTCTCTCTCTCTCTCTCTCTCGCTCTTTTCTATCTATAAAAAATAAGAAATGTAAAGGCTTGAGTAGGTCTTAATTAGGGTTTGTATAATAGTCCTATCTAAGGTAATCCTATAATAAGCTTGTAAGAAGTAGTTGTAAATTAAGTGTAAATAAGAATAAGGTAGTCTATTAGGTAGACTTAGTCCTATAGAATGTAGGTTAAATAGGTCATAGATTTAGTATAAAATGAGTCAGAAAAATGTAGGTTTAGAATATATAGGCCTTAGGTTTAAGGATATGATTTTAAAAAATGTAATTTAGAATAGGTTTTCTCAACCTGGGACTCAGAGAGCAATGTCCATGGTGGACTATGGACTTGACAGTCCAGAAAGCCAACAACAACAACAACAAGAAACAGTTCCAGAGACTGTCAGCTTTAGAAAATAGCAGCCAGAGGGTCTCGGGAGCCGAAACCCTCAAGGCATCAACACCGTGCAGATGGCAGATGCACGAGGGTCCACAAGTTTTCTACTGAAAGAAAGCCACGGTGAAAAATAACAAAGCTAAGCCATGAGAGAGGTTAACTAGACAAGCAGCAGTTTGGAAAGCCCTGCAGAGATGCCTCACCGCAGGAAAGATGAACAGTAAGGTTCTCTAACCTTTGAAACGCTACACCGCAAAAAAGACAAACGGCAGAGAAAACCCAGAGGTTGAGGGGGAGAGGGATGGTGATGAACAGTGAGCAGAGCAAGGGTGAACAGCGGATACAGCAGAAACCAGTCTGCTCAGGACCAGAGAAGGTGTCAGTGCCTGGCAAGCAGCTGAGACGTGCTGGAAAGCAGAAGGCTGTGGACGTGAAATCCGTACTTGAGGCTGAACAGCCAGCCTGAGGCTCTGCGGGAACTGCTAAGACTGACTACAGCCCGAGCTCCCAGCATCGAGGCAGCTATGCGACAGGACAGCGTACAGAGAATTCCGGGGACCAGGTTTGCTGAGCACTTGGACTGTCAGCAGTAATGAGTTTTCCTCCCAAAGCTAGGTTTGCCATGGGAAGGCCACTGTTTCTGCTCTTGGCAGCTGAAGGAGCCTTGAGCCTGTGTGGCTCTAGCCTGCTCTGGGACTGAATGCAAAGCGCAGCGGTAGCTAAAAGTGGAGGTTTCAGAGAAACTTGCTTGAACTAAAAAGTTTTGGTTGTGGGACTTCTATTTAGAACTGTTTGCTTCAGAGTCATTACGATTCTGACAGCTATACACAGACTTAAGGGCAGCTGACAAGTCAGGCCGTCTATGAGCATTCAAAGGAACTTTTAGGAATGGAACCAAAACTCTTTTTGGACTTTTGAACTTAAAAAATAAAATGGACAGTAATGATTTCGTTACAATGGGGCAGTTTGAATTTACTTATGCATACAGACTCTATCAACAACGATGATTTATAAACTGCTTATGGAATTGTTTATGTAAAAATGGAACTGTTTAAACAGAAAAGTTTTGTTTTGTTTTAAAAAAAGGGGGGGGGGAGAGTTAATATTCCTCAGTATATTTAATTTAAAAAATATTTTCGTGTTACTTGAGTAAATTAATGTTATGTTTTGTATAGTTCTAAATTGCAGGTTGAGAGTAGGTTTGTAGAAATTATTATGCTAACCTATTGATATTGATGCACCATGGTTTGGTAAAGTTAAAGCATTTAAGTTTAAGATGTACACATCAGAAGTTTATCCTATGTTTTGTTAGCAAGAAATATTAAGAGTTTGCTTTAAGATGTGAGATTGAGAAAATTATAACGATGCATAGCAATATTTATATTAGAATTATGTTAACCTGTTTGTCTTTAAGTTTGATGTGTTTGCATCAAGATTTTTTTTCTTTTAAAATATAAGAAGAGGGACCTGTTGGAGCCCACTAGGTTTCCTAGTGGCAGGACCCAGCAGGACTGCATGGGAGGTTGACTGGACCACAGGCCTGGGTATCAGGTCTTTGTAAGGGTCTAACTAGCAAGGGGGATAGAGGTCTTTTGCTCCACCCCTTGGCACTGTTATAAACAGACCTTTGGAATAAAGTTCTGGGCTGGAGAATAAGGATCCAGGCCCACCCAAGTCTACCCTGTGTTTTCTCTTGGTTTCTCTCCTTTCTATTTCTAACTAAGTCTCTAATCCCTCATTCCTCAAGAGTTCCTGGGGTAAATAAGCGTGGAGGCTGGTCCCCCACATTGGTCCATTTTTTAAATTGGGAAACTGAGACCACTTGATGTTGAAAGTTATCAATGAGCAGTGTTTGTTGATTCCTGTTATTTTGTTGTTATGGTGTGGGTTCTTTTCCTCCCTTTTTTGATTACTGTCTGGGATTACTTATTCCTTATGTTTTCTTGAGTGTGGTTAACTGCTTCTGATTGAAGTGTTCCCTCTGTCACCTCCTGTGGAGCTGGATTTGTATAGAGATAATGCTTAAATTTGGTTTGTTGTAGATGATCTTCTTTCTCAATCATTTATGACTAAAAGTTTTGCTGGGTATAGTAGACTGAGCCTGCATCTGTGGTCTCTTAATGTTTGTAGGACATCCATCCAGGCCTTGAGAGCTCTTCCATTTTCCATTGAAAAGTCAGGTGTCATTCTAATAGGTCTGACTTAATACATTATTTGGTATTTTTCCCATGCAGTTTTTAATATTCTTTGTTCTGCATGTTTAGTGTTTTGATTATTATGTGCTGAAGGGAATTTCTTTTTTGTTCCATTCTATTGGGTGCTCTGTATGCTTATTGTACCTTGATAGGCACCTTCTTTAAGTCAGGGAAATTTTCTTTTATGATCTTGTTGAAAATATTTTCTGTGCCATTGACTTGGGTTTCTTCTTCCTCCATTTCTAGTTTCAGATCTACCTTTATCATTTTATCATTTCAATCTCCTGTTTGTGTTTTTCACAGACTTCATTAGTGGATTATTCATACCCTCTTTGAGGTCCTTGAAAATATTCATAATAGCTACTTTTAAATCGTAGTCTTCTGCTTCAGCTATATTACATTTCTCAAGACCTGTAGTAGGGTTATTGGCCTCTGGTAGAGACATATCATCATGGGTATTAATGATTATTTTTGTGCTGGTGTCAAGGCATCTAGGTTTGGGAGGATTGCTGATCTATAGGGTTGTCTTTGTTGGGTGGGTGTTTCTTTCCTTGGTTTGTGTTGTCTTCTCTGGTGGTTGCAATGGATTGTCTAGTAGGGAGTGTTTTAAGAGGCCCTGCCAGGCCAGGCAGTGGTGGCCCACGCCTTTAATCTCAGCCCTTGGGAGGCAGAGGCAGGCAGATCTCTGAGTTTGGGGCCAACCTGCTCTGAGATCAAGTTCCAGGACAGGGTCCAAGTTACACAGAGAATCCGTGTTTCAAAAAAAAAAAGAGTCGCTCCCAGGTGTGGACACTGGGGACACCAGGTAGAGCAAGTTTCTAGCCATGACACAAAAGATTGGAGGTGGCCTAGGAGGGGGAATGCTGAAAGGGACTAAAGGAGGAAAAGCTGGGTCTGTCCCAAGAATCAACGGAGTCTTGGGTGAGTGGAGTCACAGAGGCAGGAGAGGCTCCTCTAAGTGGTCTGCTACAGGGCTGAAGATGAGACTGAGGAATTTGAAATGGAGCGAGTATGGACAGTGGGTTACCAGGTAGAGAGTATCCCCAGTAATTGGCAGCTGTTACAGAGGGGTGAGGTGAGGGAGGAAGGCTAGGTCTGTAGGAGGATCTCACAGTCTATAAGAAATGAAGGTAGATGTTGAAGGCAGGCACCTGTAGGTGGTCTGCTCAAGGCAGAGGATCAGACTGGGGATTTGCAATGGTGGAATGAATGACCTCTTTAAGGTTCTTGAACACATTCACAAGTGCATTTTGAAGTCCATGTTTTGTGCTTCAGCTAAATTGCATATTCAGGGTTTATTGCAATAGGGTTGCTGGTTTCTGAAGGAGGTATGTTGTCTTGGCTGTTCATGTTTACATTTTTACACTGGGATATAGGTTACCTAGAGGTATGATGTTTGAGGTGTTTCTTGGTATAAAGATCTAGTTTTCTCTTTGTTGGGTGAGTGTTCTGTTCTTTGGTTGCTGGTGTCCACTCTGGATCCTCAGTAAGTGTGGTAGCTCTGAGGTCCCTGGTAGAGTGTGTTTCTGTGGGTTTTTTGCATGACACAAAGAAATGGAAAAAGGCTAGGTAGAAAGACTGCAATGGTAGTGGGAAAGTGATAGGGTGGCCCTGGGTCTGAATCAAGAGATGCATTCCCCAGGGAATGGAGTTAGGGTGGGAGGAGGAGTGGGACTAAGAGGAAGCCTAGAGAAACCAGAATCAAAGATTACATTGTTAAACATTGAAACAGCCTTCAATACAACAAATTACTGCTCTATTCATCATTAAAAATTTGTTAAATGGGAAGGGGTTTATATTTTAGAATTAATCAGTTATGGAACTATTTATTCAAACAAATATTTCTTAGTAGAGTAAAACATTGCTAGCAATTTTGATTAAACAACGAACTATATGACAGCTATTCCATAAAACTATACCACCTATTGACATAGAGTGTTACTGGGAGGTAGGAGAATCTTTAGAAGATGGAGAACACGGTAAAATTATTAGAGGTGTACATTTTAAGGGATAGTGAGACTATAGCACCCATTTCTTACTCACTTTGCTTCCTGGCAACCAGGAGGTTAACAGCTTTCTCTAGTACATGTCAAACCACAGGGCAAAGGCAACAAAACCAATCATGGACTGAATCTCCCAAGCCTGTGAGCCAAAATCAACCCTACATCTTAAGCTAATTACCTCAGCTTTTTTGTCACAGTGGTGGAAAGCTGATTAACACAAAAGAGAACATAAGAAAAGAAGCCTGGAATATAGCTCAGTGGTAGAAAATCCAAGTTAATACTCTTTACATAGCACTAAGTAGCTAGTGTCTTATCAATTTTGTTAGTATTATTGTATTTATTTATTTAGGTTTTTTTTGGGACAGGGTTTTTTCTGTGTAAACGTCCTGGCTGTCCTGGAACTTGTTTTATACAGCAGGCTGATCTCAAACTCACAGAGATCCACCTGCCTGGCTTCAATTTTGTTAGTATTATTTTTATTTTAATTTATTTTCTACACAGGTCTCACCATATAACAGTGGTTGTCCTGGCACTGTCTCTGTAGATAAGGCTGGCCTAGAACTTACAGCCTCTATCTCTATGTGCTTGTTAGCGCTGTTTTGACATGCACTGAGCAATCTACCTGGCATAAACCAAGCAGAATCAGGCAATTTGATTTTAGAATAAATTTTACCTACCCCAGACCTCTTGTACTTCCACTGTCTTCTCCTCGATGAATGTGTTGTAGCACTCCAGTGCTGCAAGAAGCATGTCCAGCCACTGAAGGACTGCTCGCAGGCTGATCGGCCCTCGCAAATGGAAGAGAGTTGGTTGAGCAAGAATGCCTGCTGGCTGATCACAGCTGCTAACCCCTCCTTCAAATGTGTTTATGAGAAAAGAGATATCTTTCGTTTTTATAAGATCTTTCAGCCATAAAGAAGGAGACTTGTTGCCTAAGAGACAATTTTTAATAAGACAAATAAGAGATTAAAACATATACATTACTATATATATATAAAGCAAAGATATCAACATTCAAAAATTAAACCTCTTTAATCTTTGAACCTAGTTAAAATTTCAAAATGATACAGGATGATCTTTTCACTACTACTAATTTGTTTCACTGTTCTTACTTCTAAGAAGTTATTTCCACTAAAGTTGTACTCTTCAGTTTCCTAACATTATAAAAACACTATCTGGACTAGCAACAGACTGATATTCTGTCCCTGGTCTTTTCTTTTCAAGTTCCCAAAGAGTGCTGTGATTTTTGGGTTTGGATGATGATGGTGCTGCTCACTCTGAGGACCTGGCCTCTACATCTCAGTCTCCTCATCCCAAACAAGAATAATAGCATGACTGTGCTTATTTATATTACCCACACTAGCTTTGAACTTATGGGTACACGTGACCTCAGTCTCACAAGCTGCGTGCTAAGCAGTGTTTATTAAGTCAAATGACTTGCTTTAAAAGTTATTTTCTTAAAAAAAAGAAAAAAAAAAGAAAAAAGTTGTTTTCTTTTGATATTGTACTTTCTCTAAAAAAAAGGAAAGGATAAAATTTCATTTTGCATGTTAATAAATCAGTGGCTCAAAAAAGGTTTGATTCTGTCACTGATTAATTTAGGCAAGAAATCAAAACAGAATATATACAGAATATATGTCTGATGTAGTAAGAGGACATGGGGGGTGCAAAAAGAAGGAACAATACATTATTATCACTAAGAACCAAAGAAAATTTTAATTATGAGAAGAAAATAATATGGTATTTCAATTCTACAGCAAGTGTCAAGAAAGACAGAAAAGCAAGCATCAGAAGGAAAAGGCAGATCTACAGACAGAGTAAGACATGGGAACTTTATCAGGTACTTTGCTGGCTAGTCTTAAGTCAACTTGGCACAAGCTAGAGGTATCTGAAAGGAGGGAACCTCAACTGAGAAAATGCCTCTGTAAGATTTGGCTCTGGGACATTTTCTTAATTAGTGATTGATGAGTGTAGGCCCAGTCCATGGTGGGTGGTGCCACCCCTGGGCTAATGGTCCTAGGTTTTTTTTTCTTACTCTTTCACAACTGAGACTTTATTGGTTGAGTACACAGGCAGTGGTGGCACACGCCTTTAATCCCAGCACTCGGGAGGCAGAGGCAGGCGGATCTCTGTGAGTTCGAGGCCAGCCTGGGCTACCAAGTGAGTTCTAGGAAAGGCGCAAAGCTACACAAAGAAACCCTGTCTCGAAAAACCAAAAAAAAAAAAAAAAAAAAAAAAAAAAAGACATTTCAATTCTTAAAACATGGACCCAAACTCTAAGAGTCATACATTGTGTTCACGTACCCAAAAGAGCCATGTATTGTTTCTCTTTGAACTTATTCCAGTGATATTCCATCCTAAACTTGGCAAGTTTTCCCTAGAACTTATTCCAGTGATATTCCATCCTAAACTTGGCAAGTTTTCCCTAAGAACTCACATAACAATTAAATGCTCACAATCCTTAATTCTACTGACTCATAATTTTATGCCACATACAGTACATATTCAAAATTTCAATCTTTCACAGAAATAACTGAAAATATTCCAGACACAAATGCACAACCAAGACTCCAAGTATGCTTTGTGTTGTAGGATATAAAACTAGCCTCCTCTATGGAATGTTATGGTGACCCCTGAGACAGTCACAGCCTCTCCTGATTCAGTATCCTGCTATTTTCTGGTTGTACCAAAAAATAAACAACCAGCAAGTGATTTAACCTCTTTAAAAAAATCATTTACACTTAAAAAAATGGGATGAGGTGGGACTTCCTCCCACCTTTTAAAAATGTTTCTAGAGCTTCTAAAAAACTCGCATTTACAAAATAGTTGATAAAAATATTCCTCTGGGTTGTACAAGAAGGGAGGCGGGGACAGACGACATGATGGATGGTTAGTCAGACTTGGCTTCTTTCTCTTCGACTTCAGAGGCTGGACTCTGGTTCTCAGCCTCTCCATTTTCTGCAGGCACATCTGTGGTTTGCTGGTCAGCCACCTCAGCCTGTTTGCCCTTTGCTCCCCTCTTCCCTTTTGTTTGCACTTTTTTGTCTGATGGTTTATCCTTTCCCCGTGGCCTTCTTCGTCCACCTTGGCAGGGGTGGGCTTAGCGCCGCTTGGGCTCCGGCTTCGCCGCTCAGTCCATGCTAACCTTCCTCTTGGGCATTGTGGCGGCACTGGGTGGGAGGCACGAGCGAGGCCGAACCTGTCACAGAGCTACACCGCCTAGGCCGCCACAGCATGAACTGCTGCGACCCGCCATGGGGGCGGTGGGAGAACCGGCGGTCCTAGGTTTTATAAGAAAGCAGGCTGCGCTCTTTCGGGTCCGAAGCAAATGTCTTCGATGCTTATGTGCTTCCTGAATGTCAAGCTGCATTACTGCGTAAGCTGTGCTATTCATAGCAAGGTAGTCAGGAATTGATCCCTTGAAGCCCACAAGGGGCGAATACCCTCACCACGATTTAGATCTGCTGGTGCTGCACCAGGACCTCCACCAAAGACCATGTAAGAGGTGGCTTCATAAAGACAAAAGAAAAAACACCTTGGAAAAATAAAATGGCACTTACACTTTTATGTAGCAATTGAATGTGTCTAAAAAAAAGAAAGAAAGCAGGCTGAGCAAGCCATAGGGAGTAGGACAGTAAGGAACACCCATCCATGGCCTCTGCATGAGCTCCTGCCTCCAGGATCCTGCCTTGTTTGAGTTCCTGTCCTGACTTTCTTCAATGATGAACATTGATATTGAAGTGTAAGCCAAATAAATCCTTTCTTCCCCAAATTGTTTTTGGCCACAGTGTTTCATCACAACAATGATAATACTAACTAGGACAGATGCAGAAAATCATCCTCAAGGTCTCTTGGCTGACTGGAGGGGCACACATCTACAATCCCAGCAGCATTAAGGAATAGAAGGAAGCAGGATAAGGAGTTCAAGACCATACTTAGCTACACAGTAAGTTTGAGGTTAGCCTTGGCCACACAGACCTTGTCTTAAAAAAAAAAGTGTGTGTCTATATATATATTTTTTCATATATATATAATATATATATAGATAGGTATAGATATAGATAGATAGATAGATAGATAGATAGATAGATAGATAGATAGATAGATATAAAGAGGAGGAAGAGAAAATAGAACAAGAAAAGGATGAAAGGAATATCTCTTGGGCTCCTCCCAATGTGCTATGTTCTAGCCTCTATAGCATCAATCAAACTCACATTGAATCTTAACATTCAGAAGACACTAGATTATCATGTCTCTCAAAAGCCTGATACACATGGCATAAACAAGCCTACAACTGCTGTGATATTACAGTGACCTGAGGTATTTATGTGCTTGAAGCCTCAACACAATTACCTAGAGATCCTCACCACCGCTCCTCAAAAAAGGGGGCAGGGTAGTGGTGGGGAGCCAAAAGCAGGTGATACATTCTAAAGGCCACAGATGACATAGACCAGACAAAAAATACATTAGTATTTTGTTTATGTTAGCGAAAGGGCTAATTTTACCTACTACTTGATAGCCTGACTTTATAGATTCTTTTGAGACAAGAGTTTCACTGGTTAGCCCTGGTTGGCCTAGAACCTACAGAGGTCCACCTGTCTCTGCAGGATTACAAGCAAAAACAATTTTAGCTGAAAAAATAGGAGGTAGAGAACAGCAAAAGAAATGTCTGGGATCAGTGAAGATGACATCATAGAAGCCTGTCAGGGGCCACTGTCATGACCTATTGCAGGACAGGACGCAGATAAAGCTTAAGTAATTGATAATTCAGATGTCAACCCACCATAGGAATGATTCTCAGATGGAGTACCCTGTCAAGCAAAGCTTGTAGACCACTAACTCTGAATATTGTTGCTTCCATGTGTAATTTCTTGTGCAATATCAACTATGTATGATATCTCCCCATTACCATGCATTTTCATGAAATATATATATATATGTAATCTCATGATTGCATGTCAATCTTATGGGTACACACATATCCATGGATGGTCAGGAAGATGACTTCTCATTAGCTGTACAATTTTGATATATACAAAATATACTAGGACACGCTTCATAGCTAAATCTATTGTTCCATGTGGACTGTAGACACTTAATAGCCTGCTTTGTTCACACAGCCAGATCTTTGTTCCATTCCCTAATATAAATTAGAATTCTGCCCTCTGTAATTATCTTTTTGGCAGGACATTTGGTCAGAAAAAGTATCTATAAAAATAGATCAAAATTGGAGCCATCAGAAGACAGACCCAAGGACAGAATTACATGTTTGAGTTTCTTGATTCATAGCCCTCAGAGAGATAGGGAACAAGGGCACCCTGCATTCACCCTACCAGCAGATAGGGAAGCACTGTCCTAAGCTAACCTCATACTAACTTTAAACAAATCCTTAACTCTTTGTATTTACTGTCACCTCAGTTTATTGAAGCAAGATTTCAGGTTAGGAGATTTACTGCTTGTGTTTTACCCTGAGAGATAACAGGAAAAAATAATTAACCATTTGCCCATTCCCAGAGAAAGATAATCTTCCCACAGGCACTGCTGGATTTAGGATGCTAAGGACGCTCTGGATCTTGTACAAAGTAGGCTAATGCAGACCAAATGCTGCATATTTCCCCTGCTGTTTATGACACTTCCTCTGCTTGCTGGGAAAGAAGCAGCACTGAGAAAAAGATGGTTCTTGCCTTGCTCGTGATTTTTACTGATTATAAATTTTGGGGCAGGAGGGGGGAGGACAAGGGAATCTGTGGCTGATGTGTAAAATTAAATAAAATTATAAAATAAAATTTAAAATTTTTTAGCTTATTACCTAGTCACATTTAGAAATGTAGGAAGAAACAAATTCTCCTCTTGATTTAATCTCTCCTAGTTTACCTCATCCCTTTTAAGAGTTAACCTGGGGCTGGGCAGTGGTGGCTCACACCTTTAATTCCAACACTCGGGAGGCAGAGGAGGGTGGATCTCTGTGAGTTCGAGGCCAGCCTAGGCTACAGAGTGAGTTCCAGAACAGGTTCCAAAGCTACACAGAGAAACCCTGTCTCAAAAAACAAAACAAACAAACAAAAAACCAAAAAAAAAAAAAAAAGAAAGAAAAAGAAAAGAAAAAAGAGTTCACCAGGGACTTTTATAAGTCACTCCCACATTGAGCTATAAAAGAAAGCTGACAGTCACTGTCTTGTGTAAAACTCTTATCTGTTTTTATAACCCTGAAAAATTTGAGCCTGTGACCTTGCTTTGGCCCGAGAATTGCTGATTGTATGGGTATGTAAGCTGGAAACTGCAGAACAGCAGAATGGAAAGAGAGAACGAAAGGAGAACAGCAGAACAATAGAGAGACATGCACAGAAGGAGAATGGTGTGGGCTGATTCTTTTGCCCTCAAATCCTTAGGTTTCCCTCACTTGTTGCAGCATCTTTCCTGGACCCCGAAGGGGCTTGAGGAGCTGAAACCTGAAGGACCCCAAGAAACCACAAAAAGTATAAGTCAGAGTGGAGGTGGCACTCGAGGGCTGGGAGTACTTTCCGTTAAGCAGCACCATCTAAAATTGCTTAGACATTCGGAGAAAACGATGGCCCCCTTCCCTCCCCCTTCCAGCAGCTCCTCTTCATAGGTGGTTGTGACAATGACGTAACAGGTTAAATAAATCTAAAGTAGCAGCAATGTGGAGGTGGGACGATGGCTCAGTGGGTTCAATAAGGGCTTGCTGAGCAAGAAGTGAGGACCTGAAATTGGACTGACTACACCCACATAAAAACTGGGCATGGTGGTATACGTCTATACTACAGTGCTGGGAGGATAGACAAAGATGGATACCCAAAACCTGCTGGCCTGGCCAGTCTAGGCCAATTGGTGAACAAATGTGAGACCCTGTCTGTGCTGTTTAGTATTTTTGTCAACTTGACACAAGTGAGGGTCATCTGACAAGAGAAAACATCAATTGAGAAAAGTCCTCCATCATATTGGCCTGTGGGCAAGACTACGACACGTTTTCTTGATTAATGATTAATATGAGGGCCCAGCCCACTGTAGGCAGTCCCATCCCTGGGCAGGTAGTCTTGAATTATGTAAGAAAGCAGGCTGAGCAAACCATGGAGGACAAACCAGTAAGCAGTATTTCACCATGGTCTCTACTTTAGTTATTGCCTCAAGGTTCTTGCCCTGACTTTCCTTCATGATGTAAAATGTCTTTTCCACAAGTTACTTTTAGTCATTGTTTTTAACATAGCAATAGAATAAATTTTTAATTAAAAAAAAGAAAGAAAAAAACATACCTGGCAGTAAAGGAACAAACTTATAAAAGAGTTCTATGGACTTGTGTCGACATTCTGTCTGGGGCCTTCCACAGTGAGCTAAAAGCCACTTGACTAAATCCAATAAACACAACGAAGTCATTGGTGGAAACCCCCTACACAGAGAAAGCATGCTGTCATTAGCACATTAGCCAACATTCAACGTATACACAGCCAAGAATTTAGAAACCTGAAACTCAAGACTACCAACCTAGCATATGTAATAGGCACATTCATTCTTTAATGTATTACCATTAGAATGTAAGCAAGGTATCACAGGTTAACTCAGAGACCTGCCTGCTTTTGCTTCCCTGGTGCTGGGATTATAGATGTTTGCTACCACAACTAACTTCAATTCAGTTTCAACATAAAAAATACATGCTTTTGTAGTGCCGGGGAGAGAACTCAAGACCTTATACTGCAAACAAATGCTCAGGTCCTCCTTTCTTTCACTACGGGGAAAAATTTTTTTTAAATATCCTTAACTAATAGAATAATGTATTCCATTCCAATGTGCTCTTTAAAGAACAAAATAAAACCCCAAAGTCATAGGATGTAAAGCAATGCTTCTTAGAAGCATACCTTTGCAAACTAGCTATAAATCTAAGTTCTCTGATCCTACCCTAGCCCAGACTCAGAAATCTTGTAGATGGAGCCTGTACAACAATCTGGGTTTTAACTAGACTCCCAACTAATTTTAATACATGCTAACGACCAAGAACCAACTGTCTAAAGTCAAGTTACAAGTTAGAAGAATCTGAAAGACTCAAGTAGTTTGTTGTTTCTTAACAGTATCATTTAGCTGAGGCTGGGCTTGAACACTTGACCCTCCTACCTTCCCCTCCCAAGTACTAAAATTACAGGCATGAGCCTACCTCTTTTCTTGATGGCTTCTTTGAGAAAGGGGTGGAAGGGTAGGAGGAACATGAATAATAGCCCAGGCTGACCTCAAACTTATGCTTCCCCTGCCTTATTTTCCAAGCAGTCAGGATTATTGGTGTAAGCAATTATGCCTAAAGGTATCAATTTTAAAATGATGAAAATATAAATATCTACTATATACAGGTCCAGAGTGATGGCTGTCAGTACACACACCATGACTCCCCATGTATTGCATAGAGGGTCAATACTGTACCTCCATCCTTCCTGCAATGGGGCATTGCTGGGCCCCTAGGGTAACCACTGGTCAATACTCAGCCTGGCTTTGAACAACTTTCTCAACTTGATAATTCCAAGTCTCTTGATCCTCCTCCTCATGTTCCATTCTTCCTTTTCTTTTCTTTTTTAAATAGAACTGTAGTTGTCTAATGGAATAGAGTCTCAGCTTTACAGGATAAAAGAGCTTTGGCGACTGGTCGCACAACACTGTGACAGTACTTAACACTACTAGACTGCAGATGCAAAAATGATTAAAATGATAAACTTTATGTGTGTATTTCATCACAATTAAAAGTAACAAATAAATTAATCTCTACTCAGAGTATCATTCAACTCCTATGCCACCTGAAATCCTAAGTAGTGGTGAACAGAATGCACTTTGAAATCAGACATTTTTTGTTCATCTCTGAATCTGCCTTAGAAACTTACATGAGCTTGAACAAGGTGCTCAGTCTTTTAGTACATCTTATATCTAAATATGCAATTTATCTTCCAGGTGACTATTATCTCATTAAATAAAATGTTCCCTAAAGACTTCCTGGAAACGCTGTTAACAAGTTTCCAGTGGTCAGGCTGTTTAAATTGTCATTAAATAGATCTCTAGCCTAAGTAGGAGTTTGTAACTTGAACTGACTCCTAACTATCTGAATGCACACTTCTGTTCTGTTCACCTTGCTAGTGAGTCAGCTCTGTACAGCAATCATGTTCTACAAGGAGCCATCATCTTTGATTGAATGTGACATTCAGTTCTTATACTTCCAAATGTATTGTGTATTCATGGATATTCTAGTTAAATAATTACTTAGCAAACTTGTATTCAAACTTAGTACATGTAAAATACAATGCCCATACCAGTTTTAAAACATACTGTCAATTTGGATACCTATTTAAATCTTAATCAAATATCATCTTCCTTAAAACCAGGTATTTTCAAACCTAAAGCTTTTAAATTTTGTGGAAAGTTGACTGTTCATCCCATATTTCTACACATTTCTTCTCTACAAACATAATTCTTGACTTTTTACATATCCATCTAACAACCTTTATCAAATGGAATTAGCTTTGTCTTGGGTTAACCAGAGGAAAAGGAAATAGTATCACCTACTGTGGCAACCGTCGTTTTTTTGGTTTGTTTAAAGAATCATGCTTCTTTTCAATGATCCGTCTTAGGTGATCAATGGCATCACAGCACTGCTGAATTGTACCTGTATTTGTATCCAGTACAAAAGATTTCATAGAAAACATATAGCAGATTGTCATTGATAAAGTAGTATTATAAAACTGTTGATCTACTTTTGTGACTACAAAGGTAATTTTACTACAGATTTAGTATTTCTTCATCTCAAAATATGAAATTAAAATAAATGACTTAGATTTCAAATGCTAAAATAAAGCCCAGACTCATGACTGCAGGAAGGCATGACACGTGCTTGCATACTATATACATACATGCAAAAAAGAGTATCATATATAAATAGAAACTACATGACCAGCAGCCACAACAACCAAAGCACTATAGAAAAGGGCATAACTAAGGACATTCCATAGAAGTCTAGAAGAAAGAATGCATACATGGTTACTTCTAGCACTAAGAAAATGTGCTTTTGTTGTAGTTTCTCCCCCCCCCCCCCCCCCCGTGTGTGTCTGTCCTGGGTGTTAAAACCCAAATGCTGATATTCAACATCAATTTAAAAAAGAATAGAGTAGGGGCTGGAGAGATGGCTCAGTAGTTAAGAGCAGTTAAAAGCTCTTCTAGAGGACTCAAATACAATTTTCATCACTCACAGGGCAACTTACAACTGTCCATAATTCCAGTTCCAGGAGTTTCTACACCCTTTTCCAGCCACCACGGGCACAGGAACCCACATGGTGTACAGGCATACTAGTAGTCAAACATCCATATATATATATAAAAGATTATCAGTGTCTAACTTGTCATTTTATGAATTAAGCAAACATCAAAATGTGAAAAGAAAAAGAAAAGTGTTGCCACACATGGTTGTATGATCTAATCCTTCAGTTACAACTGCCTCAGGGACCTGACTGTACCACCTGATGGGACCAACAGAAACTTCTAGCTCTGTGCGGTTCCTAACAATTTCTAGACAAAAGTACTTTAGTTCAGTTCTAACATCATTTTTAACATCTCTTAATCATAGCCTAAGTAGCTTTACCACAGCTGTACAATGAGACCTACTTTCTGAATTATCATGAGCTCAGAGACAATGGCCATATCTCAGTGGTCCTTGGTGGTCAGCTCTCTTCAGCACTGTCAATGTGCATTTGCTTTTTTGTGCCAGTGCAGCTAGTGACTAGCTATAGTGTGTGACTAGCTATAGTGTGCATACCTTCCTGGTAGGATTTGCCAACCAGGATTCAAGCTCCATGGCTGCTGGGTGAATAGGATGAGTCTTGGAAGATGAAGACACAAAACAAATTTTTTTTACCAACTGGATTTCATTATGTGTGAGATAACAACATATCTTCCCTTCATAATTATCAGATCGGCTAAGAAAAATGTGAAAAAAGAAAAATACCACCTCATGAAAGGGTCATGTGAGCACTGGATTCTGAGTGGAAAAGACCCCAAAGAACTCAGGATCAGTATGTAGATAGAACACTAGGATGACACATACCTAAGGATTTCTCATCCGAATGTGCCAAGGCCAGACTTTCCATGTATGCCACTAAGGCTTCAAACACAAACTGTTCTACCAGGGATTCTTCTTCCCTGCAAAATCAAGACCAATACACCTCCACTAAGAAAACAATACATGGAAAAAGACAAAACAATAATAAGGAATGCAAACAATGTTTTTTTAACCAGAATCTCACCCAATAGTCCAGGCTAAGCTGGAACTCAGTACCTACATAGTACAGATACCAATTAAAGAAAGAGTGGTGCACTTGTTGGAAAAATTCATTTTCTTGGAAATTAAGAATAAAAAAAAAATCAAATGTAAGCTAAGGTAAGATTTTCATTGTAATTATTTTTGTCCACAGTAAATGATCAACATAAAACGCCTATGTTTTTATGGAAGAAATAGAAACCAAGATCTGAATAAGTAAACTATACTATCAGATCATGAATTTAAATCATTATAACTAGCATCTTTATTAATTAAAATATGAACCATTATAAACACAACATTGTTAATTCCTATTATCACAAAAATCTATGCTTTGGGATTCAATGAACTCTTGGAAAGAATTTTGTATATACTACTGGTTGTGGAAGCATTTTCCTTGCAAAAGTTGTCAAGATGATTGAAGTGCTAGTCAGTAGGTGAGAGGTGCAGTGAATGTACCGGATGAGGCAAAATTCTGTGTATGAATTGTTCAACTTTAGAAATCATGACCACATGACTTGTGGAGGGTACTACAGAGAAGAGCTGGGCTCTTTGTGCTGATTAATGCCAGTTGCAAGCCTTGCAGTTTGCAGCACCATCTTATCAGTTTGTTAAACATACTTCTGATATAAAATAGTTTTGCTAGGATTCAGTAGGATTGTAGTTCAACGGTTCTCAACCTATAGATAGGTAGCAATCCCTTTCAAGGTTGAATATCAGGTATTTATTTTATGATTCATAGCAGTAGCAAAATTACAGTTATGAAGTAGCAACGAAGTAATTTTATGGTTGGAGGCCAGCACAACATGAGGCCCTGTATCAAAGGGTCATAGCATTTAGAAAGGTTGACAACCACGGCTATAGTGGGTCAAGTTGGCACCAGACTTTCTAATAGTGACCACAACCTTTTTAGGTTGAAGTCTAGCTCTGGGAGCATTCTGTTTCTCACTTAGGTGATCACCATCAGATGCTGTACATAATCTACTTTTTCTGTATGTCACAATCCAAGTTCATTGTTGTGTAGAACAAGAGGGGATCTGCTTCAAATGCCAAATGGTTACTGAATGGCTACACTGAGTTCTTTGAGAGCTTCTCCTGTATTTAGTTGTAAGAGGATCAGCTTTAGTCACTGCTCTCAGGCCGGACCACTACACTCATCTTCAAAGCTGTCACTTTTAGAAAACATTTTGAACCATCACTGCACTGCACTTTCATTACCAGTTCTGGAGCCAAATGTGCTGTGTGTGCCATGAGTTGCATTCTCTGCTTTACAACCCATTTTTACCTCAAATAAGAAAACTGTTTAAATTTGCTTTTTGTATATTATTATTTCTAGTATAAAATCAATGTGAAATAAGAAACAAAAATAAGCCATTAGCCAAATAACAAGATGAGAAATGCACATTACAACCAGGTGGTGGTGGTGCACGCCTTTAATCCCAGCACTTGGAAGGCAGAGGCAGGCAGATCTCTGTCAGTTCCAGGCTAGCCTGGTCTACAGGGTAAGTTCCACACCAGGGAAATGCACATTACAATGATGTAAACCAAAGGCCAGAAAGGTGGTTAAGCAGAAAAGGGTTCTGGCTATCAATCCTAATGACCTACATTCAATTTCAGGAACCCATATAATAGGAGAGAATCAATCTCCCAGGTTGTCATCTGACCTCTACACATGTGCTGTGTCCTAAATGCAAATACAAACATGCACACACATTAATACAATTAATTTTGCACTAGAATAATAAAAATGCACACAAATAATTCTATTGATGGCTATAGCAATTATGTATAATAACATCTTAGTCAATAACAGAATTTATATATAAGAGTAATAGTCTCATGAGATAATAGTATCTGATAGTAGTATAGTCATCCGATTTGGGCAAGTACACCATCTGGATCATACAATGACAAAATCACTTAAGGACATCTCTTTCAGAATGTTCTGTGAAGCATAGCCCTATGAGCAGTTTCAAGTGCCACAAGCTGGCAGCTAGCTGCTTTCACTAGTCACTTTCAAAATGCTGACTAAGTAGTTTAGATTAATATCCCCCACCCCCAACATAATATTTTCATTGATTATTTGGGAATTTCACATAATGCACACCAATAATACTCACTTCTCAGTCCTCCAGGTTCCACAATTCCAGTTTTAGGAGTTCCAATACCCCTTTCCAACAACCATGGGCACAGGAACCCACATGGTGTACAGCAACCCCACCCACTCACCTCCATCCCGCTCCAAAAACAAGTCTAATTTGTGTTGTCCCTATGGTCAATGAAACAGGGTCAAACTCTCCGTGGCCAAACCCTTAAAGAAAACTGAGTCCTTCTCCACCCCCACCAGAAGCCACCAATTGTGGAAAGCTACACTTCAGCATCCTTATCTCAATTTTTAAGTTTTCTTGAATGGCTTCATGTCTAATCTGTTACTTGTTTCTTTTGGGGGGGGGGTAGGGATGAGGAGTTGGGGTAGGAGTTGTCATAGACGCCTTCTACATCTCCCTTTCTCGACTGTGAGTCTGCAGTCATCAAAACCACTGCAAAAGAAGCTTCCTTGCCCTTTACAGTCATTGGGACCACAGAATATGGACTTCCTCATGGTTTCTGTCAACAGCACAGACAACATCAACATAGCCTCCAGCTTCAGCATGTACCAAGGACCTCAGCATGGTCTCCAGTGGCAATACAGATCATGCATATCAACATGGCCCTCTGCTGCAGCATGAGCCACAGATACCTAGTCTAGAATATTATTTTAAGATGTAGTTTATGCTGGGGAACATTTGTTTAATGATGCAAAGATGTGTTACAATCTTTCATTTTGCATTTGTTTAACACTGTGAAGTTGTGTTACTTTGCCTGTCTAAAACACCTGATGGTCTAATAAAGAGCTGAACGGCCAATAGTGAGGCAGGAGAAAGGATAGGTTGGGCTGGCAGGAAGAGAGAATAAATAGAAGGAAGAGGAAAAAGCAAGAGAAGGAGGAGGACTCAAGGGGTCAGCCACCAACACAGCAAGCTACAGAGTAAGAAGCAAAGAAAGGTATACAGAAATAGAGAAAGATAAAAGCCCAGAGGCAAAAGGTAGATGGGATAATTTAAGTTAAGAAAAGCTGGCAAGAAAAAAGCCAAGCTAAGGCCGAACATATATAAGAAATAATAACACTCCATGTAATTTATGTGGGAGCTGGGTGGTGGGACCTCCCAAAAGAGGAAAGAGTAAAAGCAAAAAGATCAACTATATTTTGGTGCCCACATTGAGTGATTTTCCATGTAGGTCCTGAGAAAGCGAGGGGGGGGGGCGGGGAAGGAAGAAAGGAAAAGAAGAGAAGAGAAAAAGGAAAGGAAAGGAAAAAGAAAAGATGCAGCTCCTTTAAGAGGCACTGGTGTTCAGTTAGCAGGGCAGTGATAAACAGAAACAGCAAGCTAAATAAAAAAAAAAAAACAAACAAACCTGTGTGGCAGCACAAGTTCAGGCTTCCATAGCTAGAAAGGTTGAATGCAGTTTTCGGTCACACACCTCTGACCAGGCAAAGAGCTTTAGGCTTGGGTTTCAGAATCAGAGAAGCAGGCACAGCCAGCCAAGAGAGCCTTGGTGGAGGATCCAGGTGTAGCTTGGCAGTCTAAAGTTTGCTCATGTGGTCAAAAAAGGCTAAGAGATATGCAGTAAAGAGATGGGGGGGGTGCCCGGGGGATTCTAAGCAGATTCCAGTGTGTTTTACAATGTGCATAGGCTTAAGGAAGAAAGAAAAAGGGTATGGACAGTTATAGAAAGGAACAAATAGTTTAGAAACAGTAAACTCTTTAAGAGATAGTAAAAGTAATATAAAGTTTAGAAATAGTAAAGTCTTTAAAGAACAAAATACGTAAGATAGAAAATACACAGAGTCTGAATCCTGTATGTTATTGTGTTGATTTTGATATATATATATATTTGGATGCCGATGAGCAAAAGATAGCTGCTGATAGACACAAGATTAAAAGAGGGACAGCTGAAATAAACCAACCTATATACTTTAGGAATGTTTTAACTTTAAAATGGAAGTAAAAAAATATATTTGTTAAATGGAAGTCAAAGTCCTTTGGAGAAGAGGTTTTGCTTTTGTTCTCACAGGAAATGAGATGCTACAGATTTGTTCCAGGTTAATATGGATCAGGTTGATCAAGGAAGACCTCATGAAACTTGACAGGTTATATATATCAACACAGGTTACGGTTGGTCTTCCCAAGACTAGTCAATTATTTCAAAATTTCTCAGGGACCCCTAAAGATGCCTTCACCCACAGGCAGCAGGAAGCAGCCTAGAGAAGATGATGCCCACATTCCCAAGAGGTGGGGTGGTACCTATTGGTTATTTGTTGGGTTATAGATGTTTGTTATTTAGGGGAATATAGAACAAAAAGACCAACTATTAATCTCAGACATTTTGCATTCACATGGATTTTGGTATATTGATATAAATTTATAGTTAATTTTGTTATACTGTATATATGTTACTACTCTTGCTTGGGGTATTGTGCTTATGCATTTCATTTAAAAATACAATGTATAAATAAGAATTGATGTTAGTAGTTAATCTATAATAGTCAAAGTTGTAGTCACATTAGGCATGTTTTCTAGGTTAAATAGGTATATTTTAGATAGATAAATAGTCTTCAAACACTTCAAAGACCTATAGAATATGGTATTTAAAATGTTTTGTTAACCCAAGGTTTTTCAATGACAATGAGACACATCTGCTCCTTACAGCACCAATTTACTTCATAAAAGGATGGTAAACATCAAAGAAACACCATAGGAGTTTGCTTTCCATGTGGCAAAGCTAGACACATGGGTAAGAAACTGATTTGCTTTGACCTCTGACAGTATGCTATATAAACTAGACATATAGAACACACAGGAAAAAGACTGTCGACCTTTGCAAAAAAAAAGGCAGAACAGTCCTTCAAAATTCCTGCTTCATAGAACAGTCTGACAGATACTCTAGGCCTGTAGGCTGAAGATGGATGCCCCAATGTAGCAGAGGAACTTTGGGTGACTGTCCAGGCAGCCAAGTATCTCTGTTGTTAGGTATTATATCCTTTTGGGGTCTTTGATGGAGTTGAAGACTAGATAGTTATAGTTGCAGTTTTTCTTAGTTATGATAGAAAGTAATTAGGTATAAAACTTTGGATTCACTAAGATAGGATAGACAATGGAGTATTTTCTTTAAATTTGCCAGACACAATAAAACTGAACATTGTGAATGTAATCCTTACTTGATAATTGTTCTTTTTTTTTTTTTTTTTTTTTTTTTTCGAGACAGGGTTTCTCTGTGTAGCTTTGCGCCTTTCCTGGAACTCACTTGGTAGTCCAGGCTGGCCTCGAACTCACAGAGATCTGCCTGGCTCTGCCTCCCAAGTGCTGGGATTAAAGGCGTGCACCACCACCGCCCGGCTGATAATTGTTCTTATTGTAGATAGTATTACTACGTTTAAGTAAAAACCATTTCTTTTTATTTAGACAAAAGGGAAATGTTATAGAATATTAATTTCAGATGTGTTACATTTGTTTATGCTTTGGAATATTTGTTTAATGATCCAAAGATTTGTTGCATTCTTTTATGTTGCATTTGTGAAGCTGTATTATTTTGCTGTCTAAAACACTTGATTGGTCTAATAAAGAGCTGAATGGCCAATAGCAAGGCAGGAGAAAGGATAGGTGGAGGTGGCAGAGAGAATAAGTAGGAGAAAAAAATCTGGGAAAAAGAGATCAGGAAGCAAAAAAGAGGAAGAGAGGAAGATTCCAGGGACCAGCCACCCAGCTACACAGCAAGGCACAGAGAAAGAAGAAAAATATATAGAAATAGAAAAAGATAAAAGCCCAGAGGCAAAAGATAGACAGGATAATTAAAGTTAAGAAAAGCTGGGTAGAAACAAGCTAAGCTAAGGTTGGGTATTCATAAGTAAGAATAAACCTCCATGTGATTTATATGGGAGCTAGGTGGCAGGCCCCTAAAGAGCCATAAGAGGAAGTATGTCACTCCTGAGTCCTTAAGACCTCTAGATAAGGCTTGACATTCCCAGGAGCCCTGCTCTGCCCTTTGAATAGACTAGTCTGTCTGCAAAATGAAGTCTTTTCTCCATGAAAGGAATCCAGACAGTCTGTGAATCTCTGCCCACATAGTCATTTCTCTTCTTTTCAGAAACTCCAAGGTTAGTAAGCTTTCAAGGCTCTGGACTGAGTAACCTATTTCTCAACTAGAAGAATGGGTATGTAGCAATTTGGTTTATTAATATCACTCTATAAACACTATATATTTTGTACATTCTTCTGTACATATTTAAAAAGCTAGTAAGAAGCTTTAAGCACTAGTTAATTCTCATATAAATATACATATAGATTCCTACGTATCCCATCCATTTTTTATTATTGATCTCTTCTGTATCTCAGTGACCCATTTTCTAGAAAAACCTATTCTGACCATCAAAGTCAGAGGCCCACTGTAAGATGACATAGTAGTCTTACTACTAGCAATCACTATTTAATATGATTTATTTCAGCCATAAACCTTTATATTTATCTATCTGAGTATCTTTCTCAACTGTAGCCCTCATGAAGAGCTGTAATTTTATATCTGCAGTATTTAGAACATTGCCTGGCATGATATTCTTTCTTTTTTCCAGTCCTATTCTGCCAAGAGGTATATGTGCTCTTAACAGTTATGTTATCCCTTCAGCTCTGACTGTGCTGCTGAGTGAAGGAATGAATTAATGAATAAATATCACTCATCTTGCTATACTGAATGTCTTTCTTGGACCTTTGGAATGTCCTTTATGCCTTAGTCTTTAGTCAAAAACTTAGGAAGAAATTTAACTTCACTCTGCACTCCCGTAACTTCTGAGACTCCATATCATTAGAGGTGCTCCCCATTTTTCTGAATTAGTAGAGAAAACCTGGCTCACTGCCCCATTATTCTGAACAAAGCCTAAGAATACCAAAGGTCTTAACAACTTCATAGGGCAGGCTTATGAGGTGGTAGAGACTCTTGGTACTCAACTGTCACCTTTTGATCTGAAAGAATTTAGCTGATTATCATTCATTCTTAATGGTTCATCTCTGATAAGTATTCACTAACTTACCACACAAACATTCTATATAGTTCAAAGGATCTTGCATGTGTCTTTCATTGAATTCTCAAAACATATTTGCAATTATTTCTCTGTAGTTTCTTAGATTTTTGAATGCACACCATGTAAGACATATTTTTGTAATAAATGCTTGACATAAAATACACAGACTTCAGCCAAGGCTACACAAAGAAACCCTATCCTAAAAAACCAAACACCAACTAACCAACCAACCAACCAACCAACCAACCACAGACTTAAATATCAGGACACTTTTCCAAATCACTTTAAAGGTTTCAAGAGCTGTCTTATACATCTTTCCTTGACACAAACCATACATACCTGAATTCCTTATAGATATGATTAAAAGCAAGTGCTGCACCTAGCCTCTTGAAAGCATTGGGATGAAGTGCAAGGCTGTAGAGCCGCTTGAATAGTGACTTGCTGTTTACTGGGCTCTTCTCTTGCTGCTGAGGTGTTGTCTGCTTAATGGACCATTTGAGGAATTCTCGAATACAGCATCCACAAAAGTCTCTTAAAGTACTGTCAATGGGGTCCACAATACCATCCTTAATCAAAATAAAGACAGCTTCATTGTATTTATTCTTCTACCCATGGAACGATTAATGGTGGTTCTGTGTGAGTATATATGCCAATATTCAGGAGGTTAAAGGGAAAAGGCTGTGAGTTTGATGCTAAGCTGTGATACAGAGTAAGTTCCAGACCAGCCTAGGCTAATAGCCTGAACTATAGACCTTAACTTAAAAAAAAAAAAAAAGAACCATCCAGTGACTCTTCACTGCCCATAACTAGGCATATGATCTGGGTGAACCTGAGAATAAAGGTGGTGATTAGAATGCCTGACTGCCCTAAACAAACAGGGATGTATAATTGCACAGCAGAATGGTAAAACAGGAGTCCTCATAAATATACCACATTACTTCTTCCCTGATGTTCTCGCCAATTTCCCTATTTTTGCTGGGTCCAACTTCATAGAAAATGTTACAGAGATGCAAAATAGAATCAGTAAAAAAGCATGCAAGAACAAAGACTTAAAGGATGTTTGGACAAGCTCACTAGGTATTTTACTGGAACTTTTGTTATTGTTTATTTATTTATTTTAATTTTTAAAATTTAATATAATTTTAATTAATTAATTAATTAATTTTTGTTTTTCAAGACAGGGTTTCTCTGAGTAGCCCTGGCTGTCTTGGAAATCACTTTGTAGACCAGGCTAGACTCAGACTTGGAGATGCGCATGCCTCTGCCTCCCAAGTGCTGGGATTAAAGTTATGTGTAGGGTCCTGTGTAGCCTAGGCTTATATGGCACTGCTATGTCACTGGCTGGCATTAAACTCAAATCCCCCTGCTCTACTACTAAGTGTTACAATTACAAATGTGTGCCAGGTGATTTTAATGTGAACATGTAACTCCATCTCCCCCATAAAATAATTCTTAAAGGAATCAAAGTTATTCCTACAAGTACAAAATTAAAATAAATATGCATCAAAACCCACGACAGCTTATCTTACTGAACCAGTAACTAGACCCTAATGACTACCTCTACAACTTCAGGAAGAGTATAATATAAAAAGTAAACTGTAGACTCCACACCCTTTAGTTAATGGATCTGAATGTAAGAGAAAATTAAATAAATTAAAAGTTCCCTTTACTCTTGAATTAAATACTGCACCACGGATTAAAAACAAATGAACACAAACAACAAAAAATCCAAACTACTGTTATTGATAAGGAACATTTTTACTGCTTATACCCACAACATACACCACACATTCTTTTTCTCTTATACCCTTAATGTATATAAATTTTTAAACTTCTAGCTACTCAGAAGAATAAAAATACATGTTAACTCAAATTTAGTTATAGATATTATCTATGTCTCTTATGGCTGGGCAGTGGTGGCACATGTCTTTAATCCCAGCACCAGGGAGGCAGAGGCAGGCAGATTTCTGTGAGTTCGAGGCCAGCCTGGCCTACAGAGTGAGTTCCAGGACTGACAGAGCTATACAAAGAAACCCTGTCTCAAAAAACAAAACAGACAAAAAAAGAATAGCACTTATGAAAATGAAAATAAATATGGTACTATGTTCATAAAAGATAACAGTTTAGAGAAAGGCTATATTTTGGTATGTTAACAAGGAACTTTTCCTAAAAATCTACATGTACACTAAATTTCTGCAGTCAATTGGAATGAAAAGTTAAGAACCAAATATTACTTACCAGTATGGTTTCTAGTAAGGCAACAGTATCTTGACTTTCAAATTTCTTATTGTTAGTAAACCAGTGAATCAGCTGCATAACAAGCGGTTCATAGAGCTGCCTTGTCACCTAAGAGACAATTTCTAATGTAGTTTACATCCTTCATGAGAGTAAATGTACACTGAAAATTAAACATTTAAATGGCACTTTCAAAAAAGCAAGATAAAGCAAAGCTACAATTATTTAATTAGGTTTTTTTTTTTTCTAGTTCAGATCCATGATGAACAGAGTCTAAGAGTCCATGAAAGGAAAATATGCATACTAAAGCTCATTGTCCATCTAACTAGGAGAACAATTTAAGATACTGTTAGTATAACTTGTGTCAGGGTCTAGCTGGGTGAGTCTGCCTGATCCTCCCATTTATGAGCCCTCTTTAAAGTCCAAGATCTAGCCTAGGACCATGGCATCCATTCACAACAGACAGATTCCTCACACACCATATATAGTCTCTCTGTTCAGTCAGGTCCTGCACCTCTTGGACCCTTCCATACACCTTACCTAATCCCCCAGATCTATTGCTGGTGGCCAAGTCTAGTTTGCATAATCCTACTTGCCCTACCCACAACCTTAAGGTTCCTTCCAGGACCCTGTGCTGCCCACCAACTGTATGACAAACAACTTCTACCAGTCAGTTCCTACAATCTTACCAGATGTTTGCCTGATCTTCCCTTCTACCCACTCTCCCTAACACCACAAGTCTAGCCTGGGATCCAGTACCCTTGTTGAGACTGGGCAGCCCTGCCTGAGCTACCCACAACTGATAGACCCCTTGGGCAGTACCCTCCACCACCCTGAAATCCATCAGTAATATAAAAATGTTCTCCAATGAGAATTGCCTATATGAACTCTAGGACAGAGAATTGAAAAGAACAATCAGAAATTTCACCAAAGGAATCAAGCAGCTGAAAGAAGAAACAGCTAAAACAAACAAACAAACAAAAAAATAGAAGCAAAAAACACCAAACCAACAACAACACTACCAAACTACCCTTAAGATTGATTGAAATGACAAGGAGATAATCTAGGATTTGAAAGCTGAATTCAACCAGGAGGCAGAAACATTGAAAAACTCAAATGGAAATGAAGGGGTAGAAAAACCCAATAACCCAACTAGAAAACTCAAAAGAACACCTTACAAGTAAAATAAATCAAGCAGAAGATAGAATATCAGGTCTCTGAGAGAAAGTAAAGAAACTAGACCTAATAAGCAAAGACTGAGCAAAAACTGAAAAGAAAACAGAACACACACATAGAGGAAATGTGGGACATCATGAAAAGACCAAATCTTTGAATTTTAGGCATAGATGAAGAAGAATCCCAGGTCAATGGCATAGATCAGATCTTCATGAAGATGATAGGAGAAAAATGGAAGAAAATGTCCCCAAACTAAGGAATGATACATCCATAAAGACACAGGCACAAAGTCACCAAATAGATACAGAGGAATAGCACACAAAACAGTAAATAGACAAGATCAAAAAAGAAACTCCTCGCTGGAGAGATAGCTCAGGGGTTAAGAGAACTGGCTGCTCTTCCAGAGGTTCTGAGTTCAATTCCCAGTAACCACATGGTGGCAGAAAACCATCTGTAATGAGATCTGGTGCCCTCTTCTGGCCTGCAGGCATACATGCAGGCAGAACGCTGTATACATAATAAATAAATTTAAAAAAAAAAAAAGAAAAGAAAGAAAGAAAAAGAAACTCCTCATGACATAGCATAGTTAAAACACTAAGTATTTAGAGCTAAAAAGTACTGAAAGCTGCAAGAGAAAAAAATCATCAGAAGAGCACCTAATTTCTCAAGGGAAACACTGTGGAGAAGGCACTCCAAGTCCTAAATGACCCTGATTGCTAACCTGCCAGTGAACCCAGAAAAACTATCTGTTCCCACTCCCAGGGGACTAAGCAGATTCCTGGTAGAACACCCTGCCTTCCTTCCTCCTGTGGAGCACTCACAACCCCCACCCCACCCTCAAGCCCATCTCCATTCCTAAGCATTAATTCCCAATCTCCAGACACACATTTTACCAGGAGGCCCCAGTAGCCACACTTATTAGGACCACAGAAGAATTTCCTACCAGGTAATACAAAACAATGACACTCTTCTAAGACCCAAAGAAAGCAATGGAAACTAAAGAAAAAAATACCCACCCAACAAAGACAAGACTAGTGGTGTAGCCATTTAATAACTGATAAAATAGACTTCAAACCAAAACCAATCAGAAGAGATAGAGAAGGATACTACATAATCATCAAAAGAAAAATACACCAAGAGGACATTGAAGTTCTTAACATCTATGCATCAAACACGAGGGCATCCAAGTTCATAAAAGAAACACAGTGATAGTGGGAGACTTCAATACAGACAAAAATTAAACTGGGAAAGGTTGAGTTAACTGATGTTCTAAATCAAATGGATGTAACAGATATTTACCAAACACTTCACCCAAACAAAAGAATATATCTTTACAGCACCTCATGGAACTTCCTCCAAAACTGACCACATACTCAAGACACAAAGCAAGTATGCACAAATACAACACCCTGCATCCTATCTGACCACCACAGATTAAAGCTAGATATTAACAACAGAAACAACAGAAAGCTTACAAACTCATGGAAACTGAACAACTCTCTATTGAATAAAAAAATGGGTCAAGACAGAAATTAAGAAAGAAACTGAAGTCTTTCTAGAATTGAATAAAAATGAATATACAACATTTGCAAACCTACAGGACACAATGAAGGCACAATTTACTGAGGCCTCAATCTTTACAGAAAAAGCATGAGGATTACCTCCAGTGTTTGATCAGTCTCAAATTCAGATTTTCTGAAGGGAAAATGCAGTCCTTACACTTGGAATTTACCTTGAGGACAGTTAAATGCTAGAGGTGAGAGCATGTTCTAGAAGGCAAGTTCATAGCACCATGTGGCTACTTATAAAATTGGAGCTCTCATACTAAGCACTTAACATCACACTTGAAAGCCCTAGAACACAAAGAAGAAAGCGCATCCAAAAGGAGCAGACAGTAAGAAATAATCAAATTCAGAGCTGAAATCAATAAAATAGAAACAAAGAAACAAAAATACAAAGAATCAATGAAACAAAGAGTTGATTCTTTGAGAAAACCTAATAAGACTGACAAACCCTTATCCAAATTAACTAAAGGACAGAGAGAAAATATCCAAATTGACAAAATTAGAAATAAAAATAAGGACACTGAGGAAATCCAAAGAATCATAAGGACATACTTGGAAAATCTAAAAGGACATAGATTGGAAAATCTAAAAGAAATGGATAATTTTCTCAATACATACCACTTAGCAAAGTTAAATCAAGATCAGATAAACAACTTAAAAGGACCTATAATGACTAGTGAAATAGAAGCAGTAATTAAGTCTCCCAACCAAAAAAAAAAAAAAAAAGCTCAAGCCAGATGGTTTTAGCAAAGGACTCTACCAGACTTTCAAAGAAGAGTTAATGCTAATACTCCTCAAATTATCTCATAAGATAGAAACAAAAGAAACACTGCCCAGTTCATTTTAAGAGCCACAGTTATCCTGATAACCAACCACATAAAGACACAACAAAGAAAGAGAATTACAGACCAATTTCCCTTAGATAAAAACAAAAATTCTTAATAAAATCTTATACAACAAATTCAAGAACACATCAAAAAGATCATCAAATGTAATCACATAGGCTTTATAACAGAAATGCAAAGATGGTTTAACATACATGAATCAATAAATGTAATCTACCATATAAACAGATTGAAAGACAAAAACTACATGATCATTAGATGCAAAAAAGGCATTTGATGAGATCCAACATCTCTTCATCATAAAAGCCCTGAGAGACTAGGAATACAACGACACATCTCAACATAATAAAGGCAATGTACAGCAAGCCTACAGCCAACATGAATCTAAACAGAGAGAAACTAAAACCATTTCCACTAAATCAGGAGCAAGCCAAAGTTGTCTACTCTCTCCATACCTAGTCATACAGTACTTGAAATCTTAGCTAGATCAATTAGGGTATATAAAATGGAAAGGAAGTAGCCAAAGTATCCTTATTTGCAGATGATATGATTTTATACATTAAAAAAATAACAACACTAAAGACTTCACTAGGAAAGAAGTTGACAAACATTTTTAGCAAAGTCACAGGATACAAAACTTACACACAAAAATCACTAGCCTTCCTTTGTACAAATGACAAACTGAAAGAAATCAGGGAAACAATACCTTTAACAATAGCACCAAAAAATATAAAATATCTTGGGGTAACTTTATGCAAGCAAGTGAAGAACTTGTATAACATAAAAAAAAGGACACTGAAGAAAGACGTTTCAGAGATATGACAGGATGGAAAGGTCTCCTATGCTCATGCATTAGTAGGATTAATATAACTGCCATCCTACGAAAAGCATTTTGCAGATTCTGTGCAATCTCCACCAAACTTTCAACACAACACTTCACAGAAATTAAAAGGATAATTCTCAGCTTCATGTGAAAACATACACACACACACACACACACAAAAAAAAAAAAAAAAAAAAAACCAGGATAGCTAAAACACTCCTGACTAATAAAAGAACTGCTAGAGATATCACCATCCCCATTCTCAATCTGTACTACAGAACTATAAAAATATATACAGCATGGTACTGGCATCAAAAACAGGCACATTGCTCAATACAACTGAATCAAAGACCCAGATATGGACACCAGATTTTTTTTTTTTTAATAAGGAAGCCAGAAATACACACTGGAATAAGGACAGCATCTGTAACAGATGGTGCGGGTCAAACTGAATGGCTGCATGTAGAAGAATGCAAACAGATCCATATTTATCACCCTAAAAAAATTCATTTCCAAATGGATCAAAAACTTCAACATAAGGCCAGAAAGTAGGAGGCAGTCTTGAACTCACTGGTGCAGGAAAAAGCTTTCTAAACAGAACACTGATAACACAGGCACTAAGAACAACAATTAATAAATGGAAACTCATAAAACTGAAAAGCTTTTGTATGGCAAAGGGCAACAGCATTTGGATAAAGTGGCAGTCTACAGAATGGGAAAAGATTTTTATTAACTACACATCTAACAGAAGGCTAACATGTAAAATACTAAAGAACTAAAAAGCTGATGTCAAGAAAACAAATAACCCAATTTCAAAATGGGTTACAGATCTAAACAGAGTTCTCAAAAGATAAAACACAATTGGCTGAGAAACACTTAAAAGGAATGTTCAACATTCCAAGTCATCGGAGAAACGCAAATCCAAACTGCCTTGAGATTTCATCCTACACCTGTCAGAATGGCTAAAATCAATAAAATAAATGACAGCTCATGCTGGCAAGGATGTGGAATAAGGAGAACACTTATCCACTGTTGGTGGAGTGCAAACTTGTACCGTCACTATAAATATCAGTGTGGTAGTTCCTCAGGAAGCTGGGAATAGATTTGCCCCAAGATTCAGCTATACCACTCCGAGGTATACCCAAAGGTCTCAAATCTTACTACAGAAATACTTGCTCACCCATGTTACCTGCCACTCTAGTCTAACTGCCAGAATTACAGTCAGAAATTGGAAACAACCTAGATGTTCATTAACAGATGAACGGATAAAGAAAATGTGATACAATGCCAGGCAGTAATGGTGTATGCCTTTAATTCCAGCACTTGAGAGGCGAAGATAGGTTAATCTCATAGTGTGAGGCCAATCTGGTCTCCAGAGTGAGTTCTAGGAAAGCCAGGGCTACATAGGGATACTCTGTCTTGAGAACAAACAAATAATTAAAAGAGAGAAAGAGAGAGGAAGGGAGGGAGGGAGGAAGGAAAGGAAAGAGGAGGGAAGAAAAAGAAAGAAAATCTGGTACAATCTGGTACATTTACACAATGGAATACTACTAAGCTGGGTTTTTTTGTTTGTTTGTTTGTTTTTTTAAAGAAAGAAACAAAATTCACAAGTAAATGGATGAAGCTAGAAAAAAAAAAATCATCCTGAGTGAGGTAACCCAGACTGAAAAGAACAAATACGGTATGTATTCTCTTATACACAGATGTTAGCTATTAAGTCTTTAATAAGCAGGCTACAGTACATACAACCACAGTGTTTAAATACAGTGTAAAGGACTGGGGAGAAGGAAGGAAGGATCTCCATAGGAAGGGGAAATAGAGTCCAGTTATGGATGGACCAGGGACGAGGGGAGTTGACTAGAATGGGAGGATCAAACAGGGAGGCGGAAGGAAGACAGGGCTACAGGAGGGAATACAGTGAGGGACAGCTAAAACGAAGAGTATTTGAGGGGTCATATGGAAACCTAACACAGTAGAAGCTTCCTAAAATACATACATATATGAAGACAATTTAAATGAAATTGCCAAATAACAAGGGAAACAGAGTCCCAGCTGGACATACTATCTTGTCACCATATGAAGCTTCTAGTACTGGGAATTAATTACATCCAAAAGAGTCATTGGCCAAAGGGGTCCTGAAAACCCACAAACAACCCAGGTTATTGACAAGGTTATTGGTTGCCCTCCACAAACTGATGATAAGGCCCTGTTGCTGATGACAACACCTACATAACTCACTGAACATGGAGAAGTAGAACTGCTGTCCACCTACCTAGAGCCTTCAACCCTACAGACAAATGTTCATGGTATTGAAAGATATTCTGCACATCACCAGAGGACAACAGTAAACACCAACCCAGCTACAAACCCCTCAATCTACAATGGTGACCTGCTCACAAAATATAGTGGTATAACAGTGCACAAGAGTTGTAGGAGTAACCAACCATTATCTGATTGTATTGCCCACTCATGAGATGCAACTCATTCATGACACTGCTCAGGGAGCTGAGAACCTGAAACTAGATAGGCCAGGGACCTAGGGGAAAACCAAGTATTATATTGTTCTGCTAAAGGAATGTAGCTATAAAATGATTCCTAACGACATTATGTTATACTCATAGATTAATGTCTTGCTCAGCCATTACCAGAGAAGCTTCCTCCTGCAGTAGATGGGAACAAATATAGGAGACCTACAACTGGACATGGTATAGAGAGTGAAAGATCTTGGAACAGTAAGTTCTACATAGTATGTCTCCATCAAAGCTTTCCCCGCAGAGCTCAGGAACTGTGAAGAGAGGTGGGAAGAGTTTAGGAATCAGAGGCTATGGAAACACTAAGGAAACAAGGCCTTCCGGACACAAGACTGATACACATAGGAATTTACAGGGACTGTAGCAACATGAACAGGGCCTAAATGAATGTAAGTCCGATGAGTTCCCAGCAGTGAGAGAGGAGAGACGACACAAAGCCCCATCCCTAACTCATGTCATCTCTAATTGATAACTGCTCACAAGGAAAAAATTAGTTTCCTCCAATGGAGTTTCTCTTGGTATACAAATCACATTTAAAGGCAGGCCCCAAGCTCCAGCAATAGATGGCCAACACAAAATAGCTTATATATTATGCTTTTTTATTTTGTTTTTATAGGATTTCTATGAGTCTGTTTCTGTATCTGTGTTTCCTGTGCCTTTTCTTTGGCTCTTTTTTTTTCCTGTTTGTTTGGTCCTATTCTGGTTAGCTTGTTTTAACTTTATTTTGTTACTGTTTTTTAGATGCTACTTTTTAATACGAGATAGAAAGAGAGTAGATTTGAGTGTAGTCAAGAGGTGGTGGCTCACGCCTTTAATCCTAGCAAATCTTAGGAGGCAAGAGGGAGAGGTAAGAGGAAGAGGCAGGCAGATCTCTGTGAGTTTGAGCCTAGCGTGGTCTACAGAGTTCCAGAATAGCCAGGGCTATATATAGAGAAACACTGTCCAGAAACCTGTCTCCCCACCAAAAAAAAATATTAAAATGTAATTTAAAAAGTGTTCCAATCCCCAGGTCACTGGACCAAGTAACTCTGACAGTTGAGGGTGGCAGGCAGGCAGCAGTGACTTCCAAAAAGACCACATTCTCATTCATTCATTCATTCATTCATTCATTCATTCATTCATTCATTCATTTATTGGTGGGCTGGCCTCACTCTTGCTGCAATCTTCCTGTCTCTTTCCAACTCTGGGATTACAGGAGTATACTATCATGCCCAGCTTGAGATCATATTCTTTTTGTAGTTTTGCAATTGTTAAGATCCTAATCGTGCACTTACTTGATCCACATCACATGCAAGTTGAAGCAGCACAGGAAACGTGTGCTTGTAGAGCTGGTACATGGGAGGCCACTCCTGACCTTCAGGCATCTGAGAGGCTCTTCCCAACATGAACATAACCATGCTGTGTAAAAGTTCACAAGCTGCCACCTATGAGGGAACATTCAACAAAGCTTGATTATCATATTTACAAGGGAATATTTTGAAGTTTTTTCTTACTTTAGCCATTTAAGAGGAAAAACTTGTGTTGTGGGTAAATACTATATATTCCAATTTTAAAAAATGGAAATAGTGTTTTTGATATCAAGTGAATGCTTCTGTTCACTTTAATCTTTATCCAAGAATTAAGAATTGAAATTTAAAAATTTCAGACTCTGAAGGTGATACATTCAGAAGAAATATATTTTATACAGTTTAGAACTATATACCTGGCTTCATTTGTAAATATCACTTTAGTAGCTAAGAAGACATTAGAAGTTTACAAGTTAGTGTTAACATTTGAGATTATCTGTCTCCAACCTCCCAGGTTATGGGGATAATCAAACTCCTACCAAGTTTCATCTTTAAATATACTTTGCATTGCATTTTCTATTACAAAGAACTTCTGGTATTTGAATGCTTTGCCAGTTTATTATTTCAATAATTTATACTTAACTTTCATTTATCAATGACACCTACTTCCAAAACATTTCGAAAGTAATGATAATAGAATAGCTAAAATATAATGTCTGTTTCCTAACCAACACATACATGTTTTTAAAGCAATACACTACAAAGAATGAATGATAGGGGAAAAAATACTTTAGTTTGTCGGTCACTAGCAGAAAGAGCCAATTCAGTGACCCGAGGCAGAAAGACATCCAGATAGAGGACAGGCTTCATCTCTCTGAAAGGTACTGCATAGCAGAGCCTCTTCTCCTTGTCCCACGCCACACACTTCTTCATCCTTTCTCCTGATGCAGCTGATGGAAAATGTTACAAGACTGCTTTTCATTCAAGATCTTTCCTCTTACAGCTCATTAGCTAAATTAGGGTACTTTTAGAGCATTTTATATTTCCTTTTTTCTGCTTCAGGTATGAAAGAATATTAAAATCACTGATGGTTCTTATTTCTAAATTTAACTTAACTAAAACTGTTGTTCAATAGGAACATCCAAATTCAGTCAGAGCTACTTAAAACATATGACAGAAAATAAGTACAATTAAAACAAAACAAAACAAAAACAAAACAAAGGCTTCTCTTTGCCAGGTGTAGTGGTATACATCTTTAATTCTAGCACTTGGAAGGCAGAAGCAGTGGGATCCCTATGAATTCCATGCCAGCCAAGACTACCTAAGACCTTTTCTCAAAAAACCCCCAAAACAAACAAACAAAAAAACAAAGCAAAAACAAATCTCTTCTTTTAAAGGGACCATGAAGATGGTTCAGTGGATAAAGTGTTTTCCATACAAGCATGAGAACCAAAGATCAGATTGCAAGCCTACATGTAAATATTGGGTGCAAATGGCAGGCTACTTATAATCCCAGTATTGACAGATACCTGCAACAAGCTGGCTAGTACAGGTGAGTCCTTCATTCACCTGAGATCCCACCTCAGAGAATAAGGTAGTGAGTGATCAAGGAAGACCCCTGACATCAACCTCTGGCCTCCACATACACATGTACCACCAAAATTCCTCCTGAAAATACTTTCTAAGTATAGGTTCTAACTTCCTAAATACCTAAAAATTTCCAGTTAACACTAAACCTCAAAAGCAAAATCAGCTGAGCTTTTCTAATACAAAAACACTCTAAAATATTCACATATTAAAATGTTAAGTTTATCACTGGAGAGAGGGCTCAGTGGTTAAGAGCAGCACTTGTTGTTCTTGCAGAGGACCTGTGTTTGGTTCCCAGCACCCACATGATGGCTCACAACCATTTGTAACTCCAGTTCCAGGGAATCAGATGCCCTCTTCTGACCTCCATGGACACCAGGCATGAATGTGGTACATATACATCTTTCATTCAGGCAAAACATGCAAAATAAATAAAATTTTTTAAAAAGTTAAAAATATGAGAATATTAAGTTTAGCTTTCTCCCATGGTGGCTACTGTTGGTGGGAGCTGTCCTACACCTAAGTCAGAAGGTAGTGCCTGTAAAGATTAAACGATTTTGAAAGTCCAGCATGGTAGCACACATCTTTTTTTTTTTTTTAAGTTTTTTTTTTTTTATGCATACAGAAGAAGGCACCAGATCTCACTACAGGATGGTTGTGAGCCACCATGTGGTTGCTGGGAATTGAACTCAGGACCTCTGGAAGAGCAATCAGTGCTCTTAACCTCTGAGCCATCTCTCCAGCCCCCAAGTAGCACACATCTTAATCCCAGTATTCAGGAGGTAGAAACAGACAGGCCTTTGTGAGTTTGAAGCCTGACTAGTCTGTATAACATGGTCCAGGCCAGCTAGTCAGGGCTTCATAGTTCATTCTTCTCAAAGGGAAGAGAAATAGAAAGTACGTGCTGCATTCTGAATATGATTTCAGATTCTGAATATGACCAGACACAGCAAATTGAAATTGATCAGTTCTGAGGAAATCTCAAATAGAACACTATGCTATGGTAGTCCAAACTGGTGTTCATTACTACAGTGGCAATAATATTGACTTGGGCACAGTATGTGGAAAATGCTGTAAATACTGGCTATCACTGTCCAGGTGATTCTAAAATCATCAGAAGCATGCCAGGAGAGGCTGGTGACAAGTAAACAGACATACATTCAACTCCAAGTACAAATACATCTATCTACAGGGTTATTTTAGGAAAAAGCTTACCTGTTACAAGATTTTTGTTTATTTGTCCTCCTAGGAATCCCAGAATTTGTACTACTCTAGTTCTTATTTCTTCTAAGGATAGTGCTTCATCCTGAAAATATGTACAAAAATATGTACAGAGTTTAAAAAGTAAAGTGAAGAGGAAAGAATACCTCTTGTTAATGTCTCCTAATAGTTAATTAAATTAAATCCTACCTATCCATAAAAGAAATTATATCTCTTCCAGTTTTGCAGGTAGAGGTCCAGCACAAGGCCAATAGCTCCAATGTTTGTGGAAGACCCTTTACACTCTTAAGAGTACCTAGAACTCCAAAGAGCTTTTATTTACATGGGTCACATTCCTAAATACTGCATTAGAAATTCAAACTTTATTCTGTTTTGAGTGATGGAAAAGCCCCACAAATGGACAGTAGTATCAGGACATAATATTATAAATATAATAAATCAATACAATTAATGTAATTAATGAATATCATAAATGTAGTTATTGAATGAATACTGTGAATGTAATCAATGAATACCACAAATGTAATTAATATCATGAGTATAATTAATGAATATCATGAGTGTAATTAATATCTTGAATGTAATTCATACCACTGAATTGTAAACTTAAGAATAGTTACAATTGCAAATATTATGTTCATTTAAAAAAATAAGATGGAATGTAATCACCATACAATATATGTATGTATGAAATTGAAGACAGTGATGTTCTAAAGTAGAAAGTGGTGATGGTGATGGTGGCCTATGAGGTTGTTGAACTAAAGTCTATCAAATTGTGCAAACAGGCAAATTGTATACTATGTGAATTATTTGTCAATAAAGATTTTATAAAACGTAAAAAAAAAATTCAAACTCTAAAACAGGTACCATTAAAAAAAACACTACCCCAATGTTATCTTAAAAACAACATGATTTTATGATAATTGTTTTTTCATAACAAAAACCCTCCAAAGAGTGGACCTGTTTCACACTAGTGTAAAGGGCTTTCATTTTATTCATAGAAATCACAGAGCTCATGGTATGTAGGTAGAAGAAAAAGTAGCATTTTGTAGTCATTTTAGATAACTGGTTATCCTTCATATCATACAATGTAGAGTGTGAAGCCTAATCAATGAACTTTTACATAAACTCTATTATGCTAAATTCATTTATCTTGCACTTTGAATGGATTTTACAATCATGCATTGTTCATCTGAAAATACTAGTTCACTAGAGTAAGCAGATTTCCCAAATGTTGACATATTTCATTTCAGATGCCTAAAATTACATTTATTGGTATCATCACAAATTTCATGAGAAAAATATGTATCAGCTATCAAGCTCATTGTAACAGCTGTGTGTTAAAGATGTTTCCCTTTAAGTGGCAGGCTTTCTTCATTCATTGAGGGAAGAGGTTGGCCAAATTCCCAAATCTTAATTACCTGGGAAGAGGGAACCTCAAATGAGGAGCTGGCTCTATTGCACTGGCCTGTGGGCATATCTGTGGGGGCATTTTCTTGACTAAATGTTTAATGTAGGAGGATCCAGCCAACTGTGGGTGTTGCTACCCCTGGGGAAGTGGTCTTGGGTTATATGAGAAAGCAAACTCAGAAAGGGATGAGCTGAGTTTCTTCTCCATGATCTCTGCTTCAGTTCTTCCCTCTAGTTCCTACCCTGGCTTCCTTGATAATGAACTTAAACCTGTAAGTCCCAAACACTCTTTATTCCCACTGAAGAAGGAAAGAGAAATATACACTAACAATTATTATTATTATTATTATTTTTTTTTTTTGGTTTTTCGAGACAGGATTTCTCTGTGTAGCTTTGCGCCTTTCCTGGAACTCACTTGGTAGCCCAGGCTGGCCTCGAACTCACAGAGATCCGCCTGCCTCTGCCTCCCGAGTGCTGGGATTAAAGGCGTGCGCCACCACCGCCCAGCAACAATTATTATTTTAATACGCATCTATCATAATCCAACTATTGCCTTCCACTATGATCCTCTCTGCCTGAGTGCTACAGAAGTAAGCAGATACAGGGTAGGTGAAGAAGAAAAGAGAATACACTATTATTTTATTTATTTATTTATTTATTTATTTATTGCTTATTTTTCTATTATGTATACAGTGTTCTGTCTACATGTATCCCTGCAGGCCAGAAGATGGCATTACAGATGGTTGTGAGCCACCATGTGGTTGCTGGGAATTGAACTCAGGACCTTTGGAAGAGCAAGCAGTGCTCTTAACCTCTGAGCCATCGCTCCAGAACTAAGCAGATACAGGATGGGTTAAGTTTTACTGGGCTTAGTTTGTATTTCTACTTGTTTCAGCTATCCCCTTCCTCTTATCTTGAAAAATCAATGCATACAAAGCTTTCTAAGAAATGATTGACACAGCAGTCTTTAAACAAGACCTTGTTTGATAGAGAATGTCCTGATCAGTACTCACACCATTTGCTTCTGTAAATACGCTTAAATTGCAATGGAAGCTTTCCTTCAGGTCATGAGACCCAGAGACCACTCTTAGTAATGTAGACAGGGATTTAAGCTGAGTTTTCCAACTCTCTGAATGCTGCTTGGTTTCTAAAGAGCCTGATTTCTATAATGTCCCAAGTTGGTTTGGTCTGTGTTTTATCACACCAACAGAAAGCAAAGTAAGATGGAGTGACCACAAAGGAAGTGGGGATTTCAACACACAATTCAAATATCCCCTAGGAGTTGTTCTGCCAGGCAGACTCTTTAAGGCTGCAGGCCTGTAGGTATTATCTTGTCTCATCACAAAAAATGCTAAATAAAATGCTAAACAAAACAATAACAATAAATTGTTACACACCACCATACAAAGACCAACCAAACAAAAGTAGGGTGGTGGTTTGAATAAGAATGGCCCCTAAGGGCTCATATATTTGAATGCTTAGTTATCAGGGCATAGTACTACTTGAGAGGATTAGAAGATGTGGCCTGGTTGAAGTAGGTGTGGCCTTGGAGGAAGTGTGTCACTGGTTTGGGCCTTGGGTTTCAAAAGCCCAAGCCACACTCAGTGTCTCTCTCTTCTGCTGCCTGCTGATCCAGATGTGGAACTCTCAGGTACTTCTTCAGCACTGTGTCTGCCTGTGTGCTGACATTTTCCCTACCATGATGAAAATGGACTCACTTTTGAAATTGTAAGCCAGCCCAAATTAAATGCTTTCTTTTATAAGGGCTGCTTTGGTCATGGTGTCTCTTCACAGCAATAGAACAGTGACTAAGAAGTTGGTACCAGGGAGCAGGGTATTGCAGTGACTTAAGGTAAAGAAAAGACAAAGGATTTCTTACTGGTAAAATATTTGTTGTCCTTTTCAGATGCTTCAATACATCTCTATTAAATCCCTTCTGGGCAGCCCGAGAAAGTGCTGATACTTCCCAATGGCTCTTGGTTTCATCTATAGGTAGTAAAGAATAAAAAAAAAAAAAAAAAATTGTTTAAGCAACATCAACACTACATTGTGAAACAGAAACATTAAAGTACTGGTTATTTAAAATATGACCTCAAAACTTAAAACTCCAGAACAAAAAAAATATTTAGATTGCTGTCTTTTGAATATCACTGCCCATCAGAAGAAGCTCCACCTGTACTTAAAAGAACCGGAACCATTTTGTGGTTGTAGAAGTTAGTCCTCCCACCTTAGACATAAGCCAAATCTGTGACAATCCAAGCCTCATAAGCAAATACTTGAAAACATAACAATTTTTATGTTACTACCAGGAGAGAAACTATCATTCTGTAACTATCACAGTAATAATTCAGGAGGAACTATGGATGAATAGACACTAAAACTAATGTAGGAGAAGCTTCCAAGAGAAACAATACTATTTATAGTATTTGTTCTAAAATTTATTTTACTCTGGGGTAGAGACTTTGGATGAAAACTCTTGAAGGTATCTGTCTATGGAAACTGATTGGCAATTAGAAATATATATATAGCATTTGTTGAGAGGTTGTGAAAAATCCATTAATACCAACAATTGGCTGCTTAGAATCTCAGTATTGTGGAAAGGTTGGAAGGTTGCAGTCTTGGAGGCTAATTATTTTATCCTGGGCTAGTTCTGGCCCACCTCAGAACTATCGTCTTATGACAACAAAAAACATTTAGGACTTTCGGCTCAGTAGGCAACTTATTTCTATACTCTACAAGCTAAGAATACCATCAGAGCATCTGGGACCTATGGGCCACTTTTCCCACCTCTCTGATGTACCCACCAATGTATTTTAAGCTTGCCTTATGACTTTTTCTGTTCCATGAAACTATAAAAACTGTGAAACTGCTTCCAGGTTAGAACATGGAATTTGGGATAACCTAAAGCTATGTTCCCAGGACATGGTCACTCAAAATGGCTCCAGAATAATTATCTTATTTTCCTTTAAGATGATGAGAGCTATGGCTGGGCAGGGTGGCACACACCTTTAATCCTAGCACTTGGGATGCAGAGGCAGGCAGATCTCTGTGAGTTTGAGGTCAGTCTAGTCTACAGAGTGAGTTCCAGGACAGCCAGGGTTACACAGTAAAACCCCATCCCATCCTACCGATTCCCCACAAAACCAACTACAACAACAAAAAAGATGAGAGCTCTGGTTTTATGGCAGTGTGCACATGTGCCATAGCATGTATGTAGTGGTCAAAGGACAACTTGTTTGGTTCTTTCCATGTGGGTCCATGGATTCAGGTCATAAGGCCAGGAGGTTACTGACCACTGGGCCCACTGAACTATCTCAAACACCTATTCCCCGCCCCCCCCCCTTTTTTTTGAGTAGAACAAATTAAATTTATTAAGGAAAGTGAAAAAACTCTTGGGAGTAGAACAGGTTTCAAAGGAGGAATACCCCTCATTAACCTGAATCTAATCATGAGTAAACATTAGAAAAACCCAGACATATAATATATATATATATATACATACATATATATATATATATCATATATATACTGTATACTAATTGAAGTTATAGTACACAGTAATGTTTATAAAATACAATTCCTGAAAAGATCCAAGGAGTAGATGCCAATCAAATTCATGCCAATGTCCTGATTTGAACTTGTTTGCAAAGTTAAATACACAATGTTTTTGATGTACCAAATGTATATCAAAAAATTGAAAGGTGGTGGGCAACAGGTTGGCAGATTAGTTTTCAGTTTTTCAGGAAAGTTTTCTACTTACACATTTTATCTATCATTGCTTTATGACCATACATTATGGGAGGATGCTCTATGACTGTAAATATGGACAAATGAGAAACTTTGTGGTTATCTTGCTGCAAAGCCTGATGTCCTGAGTTCAATCCCTTGGATACACATGGTGGAAGAAGAAAATTGAGTCCTGTAAGTTGTCCTCTGATCCTCAATCATGCAAAGTGGCTCACGCATACCTCCCACCCCAAAATAAAATACATTTTATTAAAAAAAAAAAACACTAAATATTATTGTTCCTCATGAACCTTTGTCACAAATAAATTTTAAAAGTTACAAAATTTTTTTTTGAAGATTCAGGTTATGGGAACCAGTTGCAACATCTATTTATTTCTCTTATTAACTATTGAGTTAAATAAAATCTTTGATGTGTTCATTTTCAATGGACTAGATGGTTAACTCTACAGCCATAAAATTATTTATCTGTAGTTTTAAGTTGCAAGGTGGCTATGGCTCAGTTCAGCAAATCTTTGGCTCTCAGAAATAAATCCTGATTGTCAAAGGAACTTTGCCACTACCTCTGTTTCTCTATTTCTTAACTTGATTTTTTACATCCTGGAAGCTGGTGTCTTAGTTAGGGTTTCTATTGCTGCAACAAAACAATATGGCCAAACAGCAAATTTGGGAGAAAAGGGTTTATTAGGCTTATACTTCAGCATTGCTGTTTATCACTGAAGGAAGTCAGGACAGGAACTCAAACAGGGCAGAATCCCAGAGGCAGGAACAGATATAGAGGCCAAGGAGGGTGCTGCATACTGGCTTGCTTCCCATGGCTTACTCAGCCTGCTTTCTTATAGAACCCAGGACCAGCAGCCCAGGGGTGGCTTCACCCACCATGGACTAGTCCCCCCTCCCCCATTGACCAATAAATGATAAAATGCCTTACAGCTAGATCTCAAGGAGGCATTTCCTCAGCTGAGGCTCTTTCGTCTTATGACTCTAGCTTATGTCAAGTTGACACAAAAAACCAAACCAGTACAGCTGTTCTTTACGCATGGAAACAATGAGTTTGGGTTTAGGGCAGATGACCAGTTAGGGATTGAATAAATTACCTTCTTGTTACTGTGATAAAACAACATGACCAAGCAACTTATAAAAGTTTATTTGAGCTGTGGTTCCAGAGTGCAGCATGGCAGGGAAACTTGGCAGCATGGCATGAGCATGAAGCTGAGAGATGACTTCTCAGCCACAGACATAAAGGAAAGAGAGAATACTGGAAGTAGACCAAAGCTATAAAACTTTCATAGACAACCTCCCGGGGAAGAACTTCCTTAAGCAAGGCTGTATCTCCTAAACCCTCCAAAACAGTACTACCAAGTGATGACCTCTAGGTTTCCACAGAGTCCCACATCCCATTCCTGCACCTGCACCCCTTGTCCCACTACCTCCTCTGTACCTCAGCCAACCTCTAGGTTTGCACAAGGATCCACCTAAACTGCATCCACTCACAAATAGGTCCTTTTGTGCCACGTCCACCACCACACTCTATACCCAGACTTCCCATGCCCTCCTCCAAGGTCTAGCCTGGTGAGTAGTCCTTATACTCATTTTTCAGAAACCAGCCAGATCTAGCTCTGCTCCCACAGCCTAGTCTGACCACACACTTGTGCCAGCACACTAACTGACCTCTAGGCTTCTGTCAGGGCCTGACCTACCTGTACCCACCCACAGATCCCTTTGTGCCACTTCCACCACTGGACTCCATATCCAGACTTCCCACATTCTCCTCCAGGGTCTAGCCTGGTGAGTCCCCCTGACTTCTGCATAGCATGGGTCATACAACCAATGCAGCAATCTAGTCTGGTCTTCATGACCTTCATTGCAAAAGAGCTCTAGGTTTGGGCCAAGATCCAGCCTACCTATTCCCCAACCCATGTCATAGCCAACCTTTCCACTCATTCTTATCTATTCCCAACCACCAGGCTTGGAACAAGAAGCATATCCTCTCTGTCCACCCCACTTCATTCCACCCAAGCACTTCCAGTCTGCCCCACATCTTCTTTTCTGCCCCAACTGCTCTATCCAGAACAAATCAGAATTCCAAAAATACCAACCATATGAAAGATTAAGCCAGTATGTTCTCTCCCAAATCTAACAGTCTTATAGTAATGCTTGCCAATGAAAATTACCTAGATGAACTCCAAGATACAGAATGTAAAAGAACAATCATAAACTTCATCAAAGAATTCAAAGACTTTAAAGAAGACACAAAGAGACAGCTCAGTGGAATCAAGGAGAACAAGCTTAAGGAGAACGAACGCCTGGAGTGAAGTCCAAGAAAATACAAGTGTAAATGATGAAGATAATCCAAGATTTAAGATAGAATTCAATCAGGAGATAGAAACATTGACAAGAACTCAAGCTGAAATAAAGATGGAAGTGAAAAATGCACAGCCTAACAAGAAACCCAAAGGAAAGCCTTATAAGTATAATAGATCAAGCAGAAGACAGAATATCTCAAAGACAATTCTAGAACCAATAAACAAGAAGCATGGAACTTTAAAACACCCCCCCCCCCACACACACACACAGGAAAGGAAGACAAAATGTGGGACACCATGAAAAAAAATGAAACCTTCAAATTATAGGTATAGATGAAGGAGAAGAATGCCAGGTCAATGGCATAGAGTAGATCTTCAGCAAGATCATAGAAAATTTCCCAAACTAAGGAAAGATACACACATACAGATAGAAGGAGCACACAAAAGAGACAAGACCAGAAAATGAAATCCCAATGGCATAACATAGTTAAAACACTAAGCATACAGGAAAGACTGTATTGAAGGCTGCAGGAGAAAAAACACAAGTCACATATAAAGAACAGCACATCAGAATAAAAGCTGATTTCTCAATAGAAACTTTGTAAGCCAGAAGAGCCTGGAGCAACGCATTCCAAGTCTTAAAAGTCTATTGATGGCTGCTTTGTTGACACCCATGGGAGGCCTGCCCCTTTCTGAATGAAAACAGAGGAAGAGTGGATGGGGGAGGGGAATGAAAAGAAAGAGGGGAGGGGAAACTACAGTTGGGATGTAAAATAAATGAATAAATTTAATTAATAATAATAAAAAAGAAAAGACTATGGCCAATTGAAAATCAAATATCCAGCAAAACTATGGGCCCTAATTGAAGGAAAAAAGAAAGTTTTCTGTTGGAATCTCTAGTCATTCACCGATGACTGTGCATGCACTGGCAAGATGCTTAGTCATTCTGGGCCTTATGTTCTACATAATCCATGCACTGTGTGGTCATGTCATCTGTGCTCAGTGTAATCATGTAATCTATGTGCATGGGTGGCATACCTACATAAACCCATATGCGCATGTGCAGGGGTAATCCATACAAAGTGGGTCACAGACACCTCCCCTCTCCCTGCATGACCCTTTCTCATAGGACTAAGCACTCCCTTCTGTTTCCTTCCCCTAATAAACTCTTATAGTGGGTTTTGTTGTGCCTTGTGGCTTATCTTGCAAGGTAAACAGCGCCACTTAATGAATAACATTGCGCCACATGACTCACATTTTCCATGACATAAACAACCTAAAAAAAATTTACATCCAACAAATCAAACTTAAGGAATATATAGGAAACAGTATTTCAAGCTGAAGAGAGGAATGAGCATGGCAGAGAGACTATGAAAAAAATACAAAGCCCATAATTATTAAAATACAACTTACATCGAGAAGACAACAACAGAAAAAAATGACCACAATTATCACAAACACTTCAATAATAACTTTAAGTATCAGTGGGCTCAATTCTCCAATCAAGTCACAGACTGACTGGATGGATCAAGAAACATCTACCTGCTGCCTACAAAGAAGACATTTTAGCTTTACAGAGTTAAAGGCTAGATAAAAATACTCCAATCAAATGGGGCCAGGAAGAAAGCAGGCATCATTATCCTAATATCTAACAAAACAAACTTCAAACTAAAACTAATGAGACTAGATAAAGAGGGATGCTTTGTTCTAATCTAGGGATTAATTAACCATTAACAAAGAAAACATTACTGTCCTAAACATATATACAACAAAACTAGGGTGCCCCATTTCATTAAAAATCAACTACTTGATTTAAAGACACAGATAAACATCAATCCATTAATAGTAGGTAATTTCAATATCCAACTTTCTCCAACACATCATTTGGCCAAAAAATAAACAGAAATGGAGAAAAACAGAAGTGACATTATACAACATCATACAAATAGACTTAAGTATCTACAAAATATTCTATCCAAAGACAGAAGATTATGTGTTCTACTCAGTAGCATATGGAAGCTTTTCTAAAATAGACCACATCCCGGGACACAAAACAAATCTACAAATTCAAAAAGATCAAAAGTATACCTTCTATCCTATTTAAGCACAATGCAATAAAACTTAAAACAAAAAATTCTAGTAATAGCCAAACTCATGGAGATTAAACAACTCATTACTAAATGATGACTAGATCAAAGAAAAAAATACAAAATTTAATGCAACTAAATGAAAATAAAAACACAACCCAATAAAACCTCTCTGGCACACAGAAAATAGTCTTAGGAGGGAAATTTCTAGCTCTAAGGATCTACATTATGAAATCAGAAAGAACACAAATCAAATGGCTTAATAATAGCTCAAAAATATAGAAAAATAAGAACTAACCAAATCCAAACGCAGCCAACAGCAATAAAGATAAAAATCACAGCAGAACTCAAGGAAAACAATAAAAAGAGTCAGCTAATCTAAGAGCTAGTTCTTTGAGAAGATAAACAAGATTGACAGACCCTTGGCCCAACTAACCAACAGAAAGAAAAGATCCAAATTAACAGAATTAGAAATGACCAGGGAAACATTACAATAGACACCAAAGAAATTTAGAATATTATAACGGAATATTTTAAAAATCTGTACTCTTAGGTGGAAAATCTAAAAGAAATGGATAATTTACTAGATCCAGTCAAACCACTAAAATTAAACCAGGAAGTATCTAAGAACTTAAATAGACCCATAACAAATGTGGAAATCGAAATAGTAATAAAAAGCCTTCTAGATTAAAAAAAAAAAAGTCCAGGACCAGATACATTTACAGCAGACTTCTATCAAATTTTCAAGTATCTACAGCTAGTCCTTAAATTATTTCAAAAACAAAAAAGAAAACAGGAAAGAAACTGCAAGATCACTCCCAAACTTCTACAAAGCCAATGTCATTTTAATACCCAAACCAGGTAAAGACAGAAAGTAACAAAAAAAGGAAACTACCAGCCAATATCCCTGATGAACGTAGATGCAAATAATGAAAATACTCACAAATACTTAAATATTTATTTACACAAATTTATTATGAATGTATAAATTATATTTATAAATATATAAAAACAAATTTATTATGTTTATAATATACTCATAAATAAATAAAAAACTTACAAACAGAATACAGACATACATTAAAAAGATTATATACCACAAACAAGTCGACCTTACCCCTGAAATGTAGGAATGGTTCAACATACTCAAGTCAATAAATGTAATAAACCACATAAAAAAAATAAATGACAAAATCACATGATGTAGAAAAGGCCTTGGGGGAAAAAGTTAACATATCTTCATTATAAAAGTCTTAGAGAATGCAGGATTAGAAGGAACATAACTCAACACAAAAGCTATATATGAGAAAACCCACAGCCAACATTACCCTAAATGGAGAAAAGCTTAAAGCAAAATACCACTGAAGTCAGGAATGAAACAGAAATGTCCACCTTGGGGTGCCCAAAGCAGCCTGACCACAGAGCTGCCATGAATGACAGGCTTAGAGGCCTAGACACAGCTGCTGGGACAGGCTTAGGGATAGGCAACACCTGGATCCAGGAAAAGCTGTAAACTAACACCACTCAGGGATCCACCCAGGGATGGGCCAGCAGCTAAGGGGAAGTACCTGACATCCCAAACATTCCAACCCTTAGATAAGATGGACAGATGAACCTAAGCCTAGCACACACCTATTTCCCTTTTATGGATACCTCTAGACAAATGTCAGCCAATCAGGGTCCTGAACCCTAGAAATTCCCTCACCCCAACCTCTGCGATAAAACCCTACCCCAACTGGGCTCAGGGCTCTCTGTTCTCAACACTGTGTCAGAAAGACAGAGACCAAACTCCAGGCTTGAAATAAAGTCTCTTTGCTTTACATATGGGATTCGGTCTCTGTGGTAGTATTTTCAGGGTCCCTGAGATCTGGACATAACATCCACCATCCCTATTCCTTTTCAACACTGTTCTCAAAGCACAACATGGAGCAATAAGGCTAGAGAAAGAAATTACAGCTTTATGAATAGGGTAAGAAAAGTCAAATTATCCCTATTTGCAGATGAAATGATACTATACACTAGAGACCACTGTAAAACCCAAACTCAAAATATACCCCACAGGTTAATGGGAAACTGAAACTAAGAATATTACCTTGCAGGTTATGAGTTCTGTTTATAGTCAAAACAGTTTGTAAGGATTAAGTCCTTAATTACGTCACCAGCCTGCAAAGGCGTCCCAACCTAAAAAGTAGGCATGCTCTGTGTCCTCTCTTTTTCCGCACTCTCTCCTTCCATACTCCCCTACCCCCCTGCGTGGTAACTCTCTCCCTCTTTCTGTTTCTCTCTCTCCTTCCTCTCTCCCTCCTCTCTCCCAATAAAGCTCTAGAAAGTTAACTACGGCTTGTGTCCCAACCTAAAAAGCGGGCATGCTCTTTCTGTGTCCTCTCTTTTTCCGCACTGTCTCCTTCCTTACTCCCCCTCTCTATGCGCTTGCTCGCTCTCTCCCCCCTCCCAATAAAGCTCCAGAAAGGTAACTATGGCTCCTGACTCTTCCATCACCAATACATCCAGCACTCGCCTCTGTTGGCATGGCCGTGGGCAGCAGCCAGCCACGAGTGCTGTTGCTTAACCAACATTTGGTGCCCTTGACTTGGATAGACCACTGAAGACCTGCTGTGACTGCTGCCACTTGCCGCCTCCTCCCCCATCCAGCGAGACTGTGAGTGCGCGCATCCCTCGCCTCCGCTGGACCCACACACAGCTACCACTACTGCTACTGCCATGATTCTTCACCACAGTGAGTCCCCGATTCTTGCGGCTGTAGTCTAAGCTATATTCTTTGCGACGGACACCCCTGGGGTTGTCCTCGGGCTGTGCTGACAATGGCAGGCACATTTTCACTCCTGACAAGGGGGTCAATGCTGTCTCGGGTCCATGGTGGACCAACTGCAGCACAGCTGCAGCGCTTCCCATCCCTCGACGAAGAGGATGTAAACATGAGCTGATTCTTAGATCTCTCTTCACTCTTGGGGACACCCAAGATTGGAGTCTGATCCCGGTTTGTTATTTTAATTTTTTATTTTTCTCTCGACTACAGCCATGGGACAAAGGGGCAGATACATTGGCAGATAGGGGCGGACACCCATAAACCTGGCCACATAACAGCGTCGCGGGAACTTCTGCCAGCAAACAGGCAAATAAAAGAGTTACTTTCCAGCCTGGTCTACAAAGTGAGTTCCAGGAAAGGTGCAAAACTACACAGAGAAACCCTGTCTGGGGGGGGGGGGAGAATTACTTTATCCCCAAGCTTTCTACTAAAGCTCTCAACCCTTCTCCCTCCCCATTTCTGCCTCTGCCATGTGCAAGAAGAAAACATAGGCTGTGCTCTACAAGATATAGGTATAGGGAAGGACTTCCTGAATAAAACTCCATTTGCAAGCCCGGTGGTGGTAGCACACGCCTTTAATCCCAGCACTCAGGAGGCAGAGGCAGGCGGATCTCTGTGAGTTCAAGGCCAGCCTGGTCTACAGAGCAAGATCCATGACAGGCACCAAAACTACACAGAGAAACCCTGTCACAAAAAAGCCAAAAACAAAACAAAACAAAACCAAACCCCTCCATTTGCCCAAGAATTAAGGCAAACAAGTGACAAGTGGGGCTTCATTAAACTAAATAGCTTCTGTACAGCTAAAGAAAGTGTCAGCCAGGTGAAGAGGAAGCCCACAGAATGGGAGAGAATCTTTGCCAGCTGACGAAGGATTAATACATCTGACAGAGGACTAATATCCAGAATAAATAAAGAACTCAAAAAACAGTCAAAAAACAAATGACTTACTGGAAATATGGGAGGTCTCAAAAAGAGAGTGAAAAATAGCTAAAAAAAAAAAAAAAAGCTCAAAAAAAGTATTCACCATAGCCAGCAATTAGAAATATAAATCAAAACAAGTGTGAGATTTCATCTTGCTGCAGTCAGAATGGCAAAGATCAATGAAACAATGAACAACAAATGCTAGAGGGAGTGGGGAAAAGGGAATCCTCACTGTTAGCATTCAGACCCACTTCTTGGAATCCTGGCCAATAAGCAGATAATACCCTGGCATGCCCTGCGTTCTGTTCCCTTTAAGAAAGGACTTCTGCTTTGCTCTCTCTCTCTTCCCCCTTCTCACCAAAGGTAGCAGGCACCCGCCCCCTCTCCTATCTCCCTTTAATAATAAAACTCTGCACTGAGCACTGTATGCATGCCATCTCTGTCTCTCACCCACCGTGGGGCACCTTGGCTCCACCCACCAAGGCTTCTCTCTCACCATATCATTACACTCATTCTCTGCTGCTGGGATTCCAAACTGGAGCAGTTAGGAAGGAAATCAGTGTGGAAAATTCTCAAAAACTAAAAATAAATTTACCATATGGCCCAGTTACATCACTCATTGGCATATGCCCAAAGGACTTTAATATTCTACACATTGTCAGCCATGTTCATTACTTCTCTATTCACAATAGCTAGGAAACTGAAACAACCTAAATGTCTTTCAACCAACGAATACATAATACAAATGTGGTACTTAAACAGGAATACTATTCAGCTGTAAAGAGAAACACAATTGCAAATTTTGCAGAGAAATAGAAATAGAAAAAGGAGGTAGGTAAAATAACAATAAGAATGTCTGGAAAAGCCACAAGGAATTATACTATTAACTACCTTAAAAAAAAACCTATAATACATATAATTCTGTGTATAAATATACATATGTAGTTTTAATGAATTTTTCTCATCTGGGTTGACCATGTTCCCTCTAAGAGCCAAAGATCACCTAACAAAACTTGTAATACCAGATCCAAGAAGCCCTCTTTGGAGCTGTTGGTCAAGGCTGTCCAAAAGACTCCCAAAACATACAGTCTATTGTTGTTCCCCTTGGCTACTCAACACCTAGAGTTAAGTCCCTATTGCTAAACACATTATGTCCTTCAGAAAGACGGCCCAGAGACTCCTGAGCTGAACTGACCTTACAGTCCTCTCCCCGAGGACCAGCTTTCATGGTATCAGAAGGCACCATCCAGGTTCTCAAAGGAAGAAGGCAATCAGCAGTCTTCCCCAGCTATGATGCTTATGAACCACATCAATAACCAGCATGGCATGACAACCCCTTGGCACAATTAACATTAGAGAAGTAATGGAACATAACCAAGAGCTTTTCTAATTGGACTTAAGACCCTCTCAACAAAAGGTACCATAAACCAGCTAAAAAAATCAGTGCCAGTGAAGTCAATGTTACTGGAGGAGAATCCTAAAACCACTAATTTACTAAACCATCATAATCCTTAACAACAAATTATAAACATCTGTCCTTATACCCATAAGTAAGTGTAGTCTTCAACCTTCATCAAAGAAACTTGTGTTTGCAATAGACAGACTACTACAGAAAACCACAACCAATCATAATGCAGAATTTTGAGGCCCACACCTAGGGTCAAGGAACACTATGGAAGAGAGGGCAGATATGATGTTTCCTACCAATATCAGAAGTAGACCCATAAAGACTTTACTAACATGACTGGCCTAATATTAGCTGAACAAGGATAATGTCAATGAACATGCCAAACTGAACAGAGAAAAGCACACATGGCCTCAACCCTACAGAAAGAACTACATGCAAACTGAGGAAAACCGGGAGAGGGAGAGGTGGTCTTCCTAAGGAAAAATAGCACACTTGTGTGATATTTTGTTTGTGTTCTGACAAATAAAGCTAACCTGGAGATCAGAGGGTGGTACTAGCCACTAGTCAAGCATAGAGGTCTGGAGGTCTGTACAGACAGGAGACAGGAAGTGATAAGGCTGGGCAGAGACAGGAGTGATAAGATGGGACAGAGACGGAGAAGTGGCTGTTCTTCTGCTTCTCTGATTTTTCAGGTTTTACCCCAATATCTGACTCCTGGTTTTTATTGATAAGAATAATTAGGCCGGTGGTGGCGGCACACCTTTAATCCCAGCACTCGGGAGGCAGAGGCAGTCGGATCTTTGTGACTTCAAGGCCAGTCTGGTCTATAGAGCGAGATCCAGGAAAGGCGCAAAGCTACACAGAAAAACCCTGTCTCAAAAAACCAAAAATAAATAAATAAATAAATAAAATAATAATAATAATAATTAGGATAACGCTTCAGCACACCAATTAGTTGTCCGGTGTAAATGGTCAGTCATGATAACATATTTACAAGTTAATATTATATGGACAACAGATTATATTTAGGAATATACAAGTATACACATATACATATATGCATGCAATAACAGTGAAAAAACTGGTCTTGCATTTGAAGGAGAGTGGGGAGGGGCACATTGGAGGATTTGAGGAAAGGAAGAAATCTTGTAATTAAATTATAACCTCAAAAAAAACCCTTCAGTTTCCAAAATATTAACAAATTCTGAGAAATGATAACTTAAAAGAAAAACCAATCAAACACATTTTGAATATTCTATGTTGAAACTTTACAAGTTGGAAAAAATACTAATAGTCCAATTTTATTACCACACTGCAATTTTATTTATGATACTCATCCCAAGTTCTGTAAAACTTACCAGGTAAGATTGAAGTTTTCAGGTATCCATCAAGGCAGGGGAGAATGTCTTTGTAGTAAGGCTGCATTATAGACTTATCAATGTGAACTGACCATTCTTCGAGGGCATCCAGACCAACTTTTGCTAGAGGCATATGGCTCAGGCCCAGCTTGAAAGCCATCTATATGTCAATACAAACAAGGAAAATTAAAGCAGGAATTTAATACATACAGAAACAAAAACCATCAATTATTTTATGGTTTCTTTTTTAAGATTTATATATTTATTATGTATATAGTGCTCTGTCTGCATTTTGCCTGCAGGCCAGAAGAGGGCATCAAATCTTATCATAGATGGTTTTGAGCCACCATGTGGTTGCTGGGAATTGAACTCAGAACCTCTGGAAGAGCAGTCAATGTTCTTAACCTCTGAGCCATCTCTCTAGCCCTATTTTACGGTTTCTAATTGATATGCTTCTATTGCTAGCCCCTAGAAACTGCTAAAGGTTGTAAATAGGCATAGTTTAAAACACCAGAGGAAAACTAGGGACAGTGGTCCATGGCTGGGGATTTACTGCAGGCTTTTAGCACATGCAATACTTAATCTTCAGCTCAATTTGTAAAGGAGGAGCAGAGCTACCTCTGGTACTCAAAGCCTCCCAGCTAGGAAGTGTTCAGAGGCTGCTGGGTGAGCCTCTGCTTTAATCTTGATACTTCCATGTCTTCTAGTAAAAAAGTGGTGATAAAAGTAGGGTTATATTGAAGAAAACACACCTACCTGCAATGCAGGAACATAGGCTCTAACATCAAGTTCAATGATGTCATGTGGCAAGGACAGAACAAAGGTTAAACAGGAGGCCAATAGTTCATCTTTGTACTGCTTCATTTTAACTGATACCTTAACAATAAAGAACACACAAACAAGTTGTGTATCTGAATATTGCTTACATTTAGGAAATTAATATTCATCCTCTTCTAAAATGTGAAAAACAAGCACGTAGTCTTTGTTATGACTACAAAACAAAATGCTAATTCTCAGAAAAGGTTAATATGTTCTAAGTACTTACTCCCCTTTATATAAAAAGCTAAGGGAAGGAGTGAGGTATGATCAATGTACATTATAGGTAAACACAAAAATGTCACAATGAAACCCATTATTATGAACAATTATTCATTAATATAGGGCAATAACAACTATATTTGAGTTGTCATCACTCAGCTGAATTATTTTCCAAGAATTCAAGAGATTTTTGAAACAGCAATTTCTTGTGTAAGTTTTTAAAAGACCTTTCTACCAAGACAAACCTGCCCTCCCAACACTTGCCTACCTGAGGATAGAGGACCATAAGATCAAGGACAGCATTGGCTACATTACAAGACCCTGTCACAAAAAGTAACTGGAAGGATCCTCACAAGCAAAAGCACTTGCCATCAAGTCTGACACTGTGAGTTTGACACACAGGGTGGAAGAAAATGGGCTTTAGTGGGTTGTTCTCTGACCTCCACACATCACACAATAAGTAAACATAAAAAAATAATAATAATCCAAAACCTATCAACCAAATATATAAACAAAACCTCACTACCAATCTGAATTTAAGAAATCAATTTTCAAGGCCAGTGATATGGCTCAGTTAAGGGTGCTTGCCACCAAGACTTGATGAAAGATGACCTGAGTTTGCAATCCAGAGTGAAAGGAGAGAACCAACTCCTGCAATTTATCATCTAACATCCTTATGTGCACCATGACACACATAAATAAATGTATTCTATCGAAAAAAGGGGGGGAGGCCCAATGGCACCCACCTTTGATCCTATCACTCAGGAGGCAGAGGCAAGCAGAACAATGGAATTCAAGGATAACCTGGTCTACATAGTGAGTTCCAGGCCAGCTAAGGCTGCATAATGAGACCCTGTCTCAAACAAACAAGCAAACAAACAAAACTCAAAATAATTATAAATAACTATATCACTGACAATCACTAGATTTCTTCACTATACATTCATTTAAGAATGTCCTGGCCAGGCGGTGATGGCTCACGCCTTTAATCCTGGCATTCTGGTAGCAGAGCCAGCCTGGTCTACAGAGCGAGATCCAGAACAGGCACCAAAGCAACAAAAAAAAAATATCCTGTAATACATTAAGATAGACTACTTAAATATTACCTCTTTGCCAAATTTAGCAAATAAAGAAAAGCAAGAATCCTTTTCTGGATCTTCAGAATGCTTCAGACTCTTTGGGTAAACTCTCTGTTGAATAAAGTAGCAAATTAGTATGTCAAGCAAGAATCACGCACTTCTATACCTTTATCTGCCAGTTTTTAATCTTTGCCCAGAGGACGAATGCATTTCATGTTCCCATAGTCTAGTTTTGGAGGAGAGGGAGTCTCAGTTTCAGGGGTGTATCCCAGCTGATGCCCAGTAGAAACAGAGCAGGGGAAAAGGTAGACGACTGTCGAAAAGCCATAGGCAAAGGCTAACTCCATCCTTTTGTCATCTTCCAGTGAAAAAATACATGTTGGCTACACCCCAGGCTTCTCAGCTGTACAAACTAAGTCATTCCCAAACTTCATAGCACCAAGTCAACTGAAGGGTTTGTAATACAGATGTCTGGAGCCTGAAGGACCTCTGATTTGCTAAGTCTTGAGAAAATATGAGACCTCTAGAGTAACACTTTGGTGACAGGATGACTTTGAATTAGAAGACTCTTAAAAACATGCTTAAAAATCAGAGTAGAAGCTGGGCACTTGAAAGGCAGATGCAGGTGGATCTCTGTGATTTTGAGGCCAGCCTGGTCTACACAGAAGTTCTACACAGGACAGCCAGGGCTTTAATAAAGAGAAACCCTGTCTAGAAACACACACACACACACACACACACACACACACACACACACACACACACACAGCAGAGTAGAAAATGCTACTAACTTTTTGAGTCTTCTTATTGACATTCAAATATTAGTTGTATAATTCTTAAAATTAGACTTTAAAACTACATATGCCATAAACATATATTTTATAAGCACCCTATATACACAAGAGGTTTAAAACAAACACAAGAATTGTTCCAGTCCCTAAGAAATACTTACCTCAGCCCTGGGACACAGGCAGTCCCCGGGAAACCCCACCCAACTCTGCCCCAGTTGCTGGCCAGCAGAGAAAACTCCCCGCAGCTAGGCTCCCCCACGAAAACCTCCCCACTGGACCCTGCAATCTACAAGACCCGCGCCTTACCCCAATACCCATCTGCTTGCGACCCTGGTAACTTCATGAGACAAGGAATGCACCAGCTCCCACCAGACCAAGAGTGGCTTCCTAAGACACAGAATCTGCCAGCTCTTTCTGGACCAGAAGCCCTGATAAGAACAAGAGTGACTCCGAGTCACAGAATCAGCTAGCTTTGACTGGGACAAGAGCAGCTCTCTGAGATACAGAATCTGCCAGCTCTAATCAGACCAAGAGCTAAGATTGGGCCCAGAGGGGCCCCAAGACACAGACATAGCAAGCACAGATTGGACCAATAGCAGCTGGCTCAGACACAGGCACATCTTGCACCTACTGGAGGAAGAGATGAGCAGACGCCAGTGCAAAAACACGTACAACAACATAAAGAGCAATATAACACCAGAACCTAGCCCTTCTACAAGAGCAAGACCTAAACATCACAATGTAGAAGCAGAAGAAAGCGACCTTAAAAATAACTTCATGAAGATGCTAGAGGCCTTTAAAGAACAAATGAAAAATTCCTTTAAAGAAATTGAGGAAAAGAAAAAAAAATGGATGAAATCAATAAATACCAAAAAAAAAAAAAAAAAAAAACATGAAAAAGCAATTAAACATATGAAGGAAATAGGTCAAGATCTGAAAATTAAAAGAGGAACAATGAAGAAGATACAAACAGGGGGAATGTTAGAAATAGAAAATCTGATAAAAGAACAGGAAACACAGATGCAAGTATAACCAACAGAATATAAAAGATGAAAGACAGAATCTATAGTGTAGAGGATACAATAGAGGAAATAGATTCATCAGTCAAAGAAAACACCAAAGCCAAAAAATTCATAACACAAAATGTCCAGGATATCTGGGACACCATGAAAAAGCCAAACCTAAGAATAATAGGGATAGAAGAAAGAGAAGAATACCAACTCAAAGATACAGAAAATATATTCAACAAAATCATGAAAGAAAACTTCTGCAACTTAAAGAAGGAAATACCTATGAAGATACAAGAAGGTTATAGAACATCAAATAGACTAGACCCCCAAAAGAAGTCTCCTTGCCACATAATAATTAAACCACTAAACATACAGAATAAAGAAAGAATATTAAGAGCAGCAAAGGAAAAAGGCCAAGTGATCTATAAAGGCAGACCCACCAGAATAATGCCCAACTTCTCAATGGAGACTTTAAAAGCCAGAAGGTCCTGGACAGATGTAATGCAGACCATGGATGCCAGCCTGGACTACTATACCCAGCAAAACTTTCAATCACCATATACGAGTGAACAAGACATTCCAAGACAAAACTAGATTTAAACAATACCTATCCACAAACCCAGACCTACAGAAAGCACTAGAAGGAAAATTTCAACCCAAGGAAGTCAGATACACCCATGAAAACACAGACAATAGATAAGTCCACAGCAGTAAATCCCAAAGAAGAGAAATACACACACACTACCACCAAAATATAACAGGAATTAACAATCACTGGTCATTAATATCCCTTATTATCAATAGACTTAATTCACCTATAAAAAGACACAGGCTAACAGAATGGATACGAAAGTAGGGCCCATCTTTCTACTACATACAAGAAACATACCTCAACTTCAAAGACAGACACTAACTCAAAATAAAAGGCTGGGAAAAGTCTTTCCAATCAAATGGACTTAAGAAACAAGCTGGTGTAGCTATCCTAATTTCTAACAAAACAGACTTCAAACTAAAAATCAAGAGATCAAGAAGGATACTGTATACTTAGTACAGAAAGATCCACCAAGATGAAGTTTCAATTCTGAACATTTATGCCCCAAATAAAAGGGCACCCACATATGTAAAAGAAACATTACTAAAGCTTAAATCACACATCAAACCCTACATATTAATAGTGGGAGACTTCAACACCCCACTCTCATCACTGGACAGATCTTCCAGATCGAAACTTAACAGAGAAATAAGGGACTTAACTGATGTTGACTCAAATAGACTTAATCGGTATCTACAGAACATTCCACCCTAACAAAAAAGAATATATCTTCTTCTCAGCACCCCATGGAACTTTCTCTAAAATCAACTACATGCTGGGTCACAAAGCAAATCTAAAGAGATACAAAAAAATTGGAATAACCTCCTGTATCTATCAGACCACAATGGTATAAAGTTAGATTTCAACAACAAAAATTACAGAAAGCCTATAATCTCATGGAAACTGAATAATGCTCAAATGAATCACCAATGGGTCAAGGAAGAAATAAAGAAAGAAATTAAAGACTTCCTAGAATTCAATGAAAATGAATGCACTATATACACAAACTTATGGAACACTATGAAAACAGTGCTAAGAGGAAAATTTATAGCAATAACTGCCCACATAAAGAAGTTGGAGAAATCTCATACTAATGACTTAACAGCATACCTAAAAGCTCTGGAACCAAAAGAAGCAAAGTCACCAGGAGGAATAGATGCCAGGAAATAATCAAATTGAGCTGAAATCAATAAAATAGAAACAAAGAGACCAATACAAAGAATCAATGAAACAAAGAGTTAGTTTTTTGAGAAAATCAACAAGATAGACAGGCCCTTATCCCGACTAAACAAAGGGCAGAGAGAATATCCAAATGAACAAAGTCAGAAATGAAAAGGGAACTATAACAACTAACACTGGGGAAATCCAGAGAACTATCAGGTCATACTTCAAAAACCTGTACTCCACAAAACTGGAAAATCTAAAAGAAATAGACGATTTTCTGGATAGGTACCACATACCAAAGTTAAATCAAGACCAATAAACAATTTAAATAGACCAATAACCCCTAAGGAAATAGAAACAGTCATGAAAAGTCTCCCAACCAAAAAAAGCCCAGGACCAGATGGTTTCAATGCAGAATTCTACCAGATTTTCAAAGAAGAGTTAACACTAATACTCTTCAAATTTTTCCACACAAAAGAAACAGAAGGAATGTTACCAAACCCCTTTTATGAGGCTACAGTTACTCTGCTTCCCAAGCCACAGAAAGATGCAACAAAGAAAGAGAATTGCAGACCAATCTCCCTCATGAATATTGATGCAAAAATACTCAATAAAATATTGGCAAAACAACTCCAAGAACACATAAAAAATATTATCCACCATGATTCCAGAGCTTCATCTGGGCTTCATCCCAGAGATGTAAGGATGGTTCAACATATGAAATTCTGTCAATGTAATACAACATATAAACAAATTAAAAGAAAAACACCACATGATCACTTAATTAGATGCTGAAAAGCCCTTTGACAAAATCCAACACCCCTTTGTGATAAATGTCTTGGAGAGATCAGGAATACAGGGAACACACCTAAACATAATAAAGGCAATCTACAGCAAGCCAACAGACAACATCAAAGTAAATAAAGAAAAACTCAAAGCAATTCCACTAAAATTAAGAACAAGACAAGGCTGTCTGCTCTCCCCATATTTATTCGATACAGTACTTAAAGTTCTAATTAGAGTAATAAGACAGCAAACAGAGTTTAAGTGGACACAAATTGGAAAGTAAGAAGTCAAACTTTCACTATTTGCTGATGATATGATAGTATACATAAGTGACCCCAAAAATTCTACCAGGGAACTCCTCATAGCTGATAAACTCCTTCAGTAATGTGGCAGAATACAAGTTTAATTCAAAAAAATCAGTAACCCTCCTATATACAAATGATAAATGGGCTGAGAAAGAAATCAGAGAAACATCACCCTTTACAATAGCCACAAATAATATAAAATACCTTGGGGTAACTCTAACTAAGCAAGTGAAAGACCTGTATGAAGACAACTTTAAGTCTCTGAAGAAAGAAATTGAAGATGTCAGAAAATGGGAAGATCTCCCATGCTCATGGATAAAAAGGCTTAACATAGTAAAAATGGCAATCTTACCAAAAGCAATCTACAGATTCAATGCAATCCCCATCAAAATCCCAACACAATTCTTCACAGACCTAGAAAGAACAATACTCATCTTCATCTGGAAAAACAAAAAACTCAGGATAGCTGAAACATCCTGTACAACAAAACCACCTCTGGAGGCATCACCATCCCTGACATCAAGCTCTACTATAATAGTAATAAAAACAGCTTGGTATTGGTGTAAAAACCAACATGTGAACCAATGGAATCAATTGAAGACCCATACACCTATGAACACCTGATTTTGGACAAAGAAGCCAAAACTGTACAATGGAAAAGAGAAAGCACCTTCAACAAGTGGTATTGGCATAATTGGATGTCAACATGTAGAAGACTGCAAATAGATCCTTATCTATCGCCATGCACAAAACTCTAGTCCAAGTAGATCAAAGACCTCAATATAAAACTGGACCTGATAGAAGAGAAAGTAGGAAATAATCTTGAACACATTGGCACAGGAGACCACTTTCTAAATATAATACCAGTAGCACAGACACTGAAAGAAACAATAAATGGGACCTCCTGAAACTGAGAAGCTTCTGTAAAGCAAAGGACACAGTAAATAAGACAAAATGACAACCTACAGAATGGGAAAAGATTTTCACCGACCTCACATCTGACAGAGGCTGATCTCCAAAATATATAAAGAACTCAATAAAGTAGACATCAAAATAAACAATCCAATTTAAAAATGGGCTATAGAGCTAAACAGAGAATTCTCAAAGGAAGAATTTCAAATGGCCAAAAGACATTTAAGGAATTGCTCAGCATCCTTAATTATCAGGGAAATGCAAATAAAAACGACTCTTAGATACCATCTTACACCTGTCAGAATGGATAAGATCAAAAGCACTGCAGACAGCTTATGCTGGAGAGGATGTTGAGCAAGGGGAACACTCCTTCACTGTTGGTGGGAGTGCAAACTGGTACAGCCACTTAGGAAATTAGTATGGAAATTTGGGAATCAATCTACCTCAAGACCCAGCTATACCACTCTTTGGCATATACCCAAAGAACGCTCAATCGTACTACAAGGACACATGCTCACCTCTGTTCATAGCAGCATTAATCGTAACAGCCAGAACCTGAAAACAACCTAGATGCCCATCAACTGAAGAATGGATTAAGAAAATGTGGTACATATACACAATGGAGTACTACTCAGCAGAGAAAAACAATGACAGCATGAAATTTGCAGACAAATGGATGGAACTAGAAAATATTATCCTGAGTGAGGTAACCCAGACTCAGAAAGACAAACATGGTATGTACCCACTTATAAGTGGATAACAGATATAAAGCAAAGGGTAATCAGGCAACAACCCACAACTCTAGAGATGTTAACTAACAGCGAAGACCCAAAGAGGGAAGCATGGGTTGCCCTTGGAAGGGGAAATAGGTAAGATCTCCATGAGTAAACTGGGGATGAAGGGTAATAAACTGAGCAATGGAGGGTAGGGAAAAGGGATGAGAACCTAAGGGAATGGGATGGTTGAGCTGGAACAGGGAGGAGGGGTAATGCAATGAAAGAGATACCATGATAGAGAGAAACATCATGGGGATAGAGAGAAACCTGGTGCTAGGGAAATTGCCTGGAATTCTCAAGGATGACCCCAGCCTGGGCTACTAGCAATAGTGGAGAGTGTGACTGAACTGAACTGGCTTGCCCCAGATATCAGACTGGTGAAATACCCTAACTGTCATCACAGAATTTTTCTCCAATGACTGATGGAAGCAGATGCAGAGATCCACAGCCAATCACTAGGCAGAGCTCCAGGAGTCCAGTCAAAGACACAGAAGAAGGATTCTATGAGCAAGTGCATCAGGATCATGATGGGGAAACATACAGGGACGACCAAACAAAACTAGAGGGAACTCATGAAAGTTGGATCAATTGCTGTGGAGCCTACATGGATGGTGGGGCTGGGCTAGGCCCTCTGTATGGCGAGACAGTGGTGTAGCTTGATCTGCTTGGAAGGCCCCCTGGCAGCAGGATCAGATTCCATCCTTGGTGCATGAGTGGGCCTTGTGGAGCCCACTTCCTATGATGGGACACCTAGTGCAGCCTTGAGGCAGGGGGAAGGGCTTGGACTTGCCTCTACTGAATGTAGGCACCCATGGAAAGCCTTGGCTTCTTGTTGGTGGGAGTGGAGGGTGGAATGGGAAGGGGACACTGCGGGGAGAGGAGGGACGAGGAGGATCTTTGATTGGTGTGTAAAATGAATGAAAAAAATTTCTTAATAAAAAATTTTAGAAAAGGAGAGAAATACTTACCTCAAAATATTTTATTTTCCTGGCATTTCTCACTGTAATAGAAAGTAATTTGTAGAAACCACTGATGAGCGGCAACCTCGAGGATTGTGAAATTAACTCATATGCAAATGAGTATACCCATGGCTCAAAAAATCTTATTTGTTTCTTAGGAAGAATCTCTCTATAAAAACAAAATATTTAAGGAAGAAAGTTTCATCCTATTAATTCTTACTCAGCTTTAAAATTATGAGACATTAAAAATGATGGGCAATTCCATTTATAACATTTTTAGGCATTTTAACACTTTTAAGGATATGTATGCTCCTTTTTTCCTGCCTGAGGTCTTCTAACTCTTGGGAAAAAAAAAAAAAAAGCAAAGCTAAGTCTAAACTGCTAAAAATATTTTAAAGGTCTACAGAAACAATTTTAGATTATTTCAACTCTTTATATTATGGATCTTTTCTGTTAGTGGTAATAAAATGATACATTTTTACTCTTAAATAATTAAAATTCTACAAAATACCTGCAAAATTCCACCAGGTTAATGAAAGCTGAAAAATCTTTTGGTTTAGCAGGGTGCAAATTCGCAGCTGGATCTGAAGTTGGGATCACCCAAACACCAGTAATGCTTCCATCCTGAAAAATTGTCCCAAATGAAGACTTGTTTCTTTGAACACATCATTCAACAAACAACTTTCCAATGAAATTATCATAGAGAACTAATTTATAAGTAAAGAATGCAGAAGTGAGAAAGAGGTAATTAAGTTCTCTAGAGTTTACATTTTAAGAATGGAAATTATAGAAGCAGCAAACCAAAATACACACAAGACAGAATGGGACAAATACAAAATACAAGGTGGGGAGGGTATTGTTTTTTCACCTTAAAAGGTTTTGAGACAGAGTTTTACTCTGTAGCCCAGGCTACCCTTGAACTAACTCATATTTCTGCCTCCCAAGTGTTGGAAACCAACATATAGCCAACATAAAGGGAGTGTTATTTTTTGAAAATGATGATGACACCTTGACAGAGACAAACTTCAAAAAGGAGGAAGTATCATTAATGACTCATGGGTTTCTAATTGCTAAATAAAATAATAATATACAGTTATAAGGCAAATGAAAGATACTTATTTTTGGAAAATACATTTTCTTTTATTTATGTGCTGGGGGATGTCTCTCTGTATGCTATGAATATATGTTGTTCCCACTGGTTAATAAATAAGCTGATTTGGCCTATAGCAAGGCAGCTTAGAGGGAGGTGGGAATTTGGAGAGACTGGAAGGAGAAAGGCAGCGCTGAGGAGACACCAGTCTGCCACCCAAGGAACAACATGCCAGCAGACCAGTAAGCCAAGTAACAGGTGGTTATACATAGATTAATAGAAATGGGTTAATTTAAGATAAAAGAGGAAGTAGCAAGAAGCTTGAGCCATAGGCTATCCAGTTCATAATTAATATAAGCCTCTGTGTGTTTACTTGGGCCTAAGCAGCTGCAGAACAGGCAGGACACAGGCAAACTTACAGCTACATTTATATATCCATTTTTTGAGACTGGGTACTATGTAGCCAGATGACCCTCAATTTTGCTATGTAGTCCAAGCTGGCCTTGAACTCCTTATCTTTCTACTTAGTCTCCCAAGATCTGGAATTACAGGCATAAAAGACCACACCCAGCTCATTTTTAAACATATTTTTAAGTTTGTGTTATCAAATCCGCTATCAGATATAATTTCTGTACTCAAGTTCTAAGGTTAAACAACTAGTGAAAACAAAAACCAAGTATGGTAGTGCATACCTGTAATCCTAGCACTTTGGAGTCCAATGCAGGATTGTGAGTTAAATGTTCAGCCTAGGCTAGATAGTCAGACTCTGTCTCAAACAAAACAAAACCTACAGAGTAAGAGCCTTCAAATGACTGGGAGACCAGCTGTAACACAAGTGGCAGGTGACATCACAGAAAGAGAAGTGGCTAAAGTTAACGACGACAGGCATGCTTTAAATTGTAGGGGAGCTTCTGATATAAGGTTCCAGAAAGCATCTTTAGGAAAGGTTTGTGTTATTTGTTTATGTGTGTTTTGGAGCAGGTTCTTACCTTGTAGTACATACTGACATGGAACTTGCTATAGTCCAGGATGGCAATCTTACTACCTCAGTTTTCACAGTCCCAGAATTACCAAAATAAGACACCATGTCCAGTCCAGCTTAGCTGAAAAGTCTTTTTTAAAATTAAAATTTATTTTTACTTTTACTTATGTGTGTGTGCGCACATGCGTGCGTGCGTGCATGCATGCGTGCATGCTTGTGTGTGTGTGTGTGTGGGGGGGGGGTGTATGTATGTGTATGATATATCACATGTGTATGGGTGCCTGTAGAGGCCCAAAGAGGGTGCTGGATACCCTGGAGGTGGAGTCACAGGTGGTTGTGAGCCAGCTAACATAAGTGCTGGCCACATAGAGGTTTGCTAAGGCAGAGTCTCATTTTGTAACCCAGGCTTGCCTTGAACTTATCATCTTCCTGCCTTAGCTTCTCAAAAGTTGTTAACAGGCAAGTGGTATCACACCTGAGTAAACAAATGTTTTAACACACTAAGCATATAAATCACTTTTTGGATAATCTGTTGATAACACATTTTATACATTAGGTTATATGCAACAGAAAAGCACCAATGGCACATACTCATTGCAAAGAAACCCACTTTCCTTTCTCCCTTAAAGATGTACCATTGTCCTCAGCATGCAAAGAGGTATTAAAATGATCCAAAATAATTATTGAAAAGAATTTCTAACCTCATGCTCTCCAACAGTCTGTTTCTCTAGTGTAAGATCCAATTTTTCCACAATCTTCAAAACTGATCTTATAAATTCATCATAGAGTAAATGATTCAGACTTTGAAGGGAGGAATTCACAAAGAGAAATGTTTCATCTGCTAAAATAAAATCCTGTAAATAAAGAAAACTTTAAAGAGTTCAAAATCTCAGACTAAATAGCATTTTTTTTCTAAATAGTATATTTTAAAAGCATTATAATGCATACTATCAGAACTATTATGATGGAAACAGTGATATATAAACTGTAACTAATTTACTTAGAGTTTTAAACCTTCAAAATTTAACATATCTTTTCTTTTCAAGTTATTATGACATTTTAATCAGATAGTATGACTTACCTGGTTAAGTTACAAATACTCTATACATGGAATTGAATGAGAGGATGCAGGTCAACCTTTTCAAAGCATTTCCCTCAATTAGTTTGTGTGTCTATGTATAAACACACATTGGCATAACAGCTTGCTCTTTCTCAATCTCTCTTTCCATCCCTCCATCTCAGGTCCTGGGAACTAAATCTTATAACTCCTAAGCAAGAACAGTTCTACCAACTCACACTCCAGCCCCCTATATATCTGTTGACAGGGTATCATATAGCCCAGCTTCTGAGCCACGTGCAAACACATTTGAAATGCTGACATTATTTCACATCCAAGCTGTATGTTACTACTATATCCATCCACCTGATATACTATTTAAATCCAATAACAAAAACATAAGAACATATGACTTTTGATGGGACAAAAATCACCTATTGTCAAAAATTTCTTATCCTAGACTATTAATGCATTGTTGAAGTATATATTAAAATACTAGCCACTAGAAATTAAAAAAAGTCATCTAACAATGTATTAGGCAAGAGGCATTATTCTAATACAAGTGATATAACTAATGCACACCAACCCCTCAAAATTATTAAATAAACTAGATTTATCTACTCAATAAAAAGAAGAGTGAAAGAATGTGTTTAGCATAGTCAAGGCCTTGAATTTAATTCCCAGGAGAAAGAGAGTAGGTGGGAGAGCACAGAGAAGAAGGGAAAGATTGAGTGAGAAATAGCTAAAGCAGGAGGGTCAGACTAAGTGAGGGAGAGAGACAAGGACCATAACTATCTTGCTATGAGGAAGATTTTTAAAAATTAATTTGCTTTTGCAATGCTGGAGAACCAACCCAGGACTTTGTTAGAAAGTTAGACAAATGCTCTGTCACAGAGGGATATCTTTAGCCCACATTTTACTTATTTCTGGTTTTACTTCTAACTGCCTTGACTTACATTATTTTAAATATGCTTTATTTAAGATCATTTGAAAGTTAGTAAAACAAAATTCTGAAATAAATGTCTTATACCTGTTCTTACTAGTTTTTATGTCAACTTGACATAAGCTAAGGCCATCTGGGAAGAAGGAATTGTAATTGAGAAAATGCCTCCAAAGGTCTGGCCTGTACGCACACCTATAGGGCATGTTCTTGATTGATAATCGATATAGTGCGAGGCCCAGATAACTGTGGGCAGTGCCACCCCTGGGTAAGTAGACCTGGATGATATAAAAAGGAAAGCTGAGTAAGCCATTAGGAGCAAGTCAGTAAGCAGCCTCCATGACCTCTGCTTCACTTCCTGCCTCCAGGTCCCTGTCCTGACTTCCCTCCAGGATGGACTATGATATGGAAAGGTTACATGAAATAAATCCTTTCCTCCCCAAGTTGCTTTTGATCATGGTGTTTTATCTCAGCATAAAAATCCTGACAAAGATACCTCTATAACTATGGACATGTTTTGTTTTGTGTTTCTGAGACATGGTGTCTTGTCTGCTTGGGTTTGTTTTGTACTGTTTTAGTGGAGTCTCTTATTAAAGATGAAAAATAGTATACTTTCATAGATTTCAAATTATAAATTTGGTTGGAGTTGGAAGCAAGCATATTAGGAATTCAAGGTGATTTTTAGTTAAATACAAAGCTTGAGCCACATTAGACCCTCTTCCAAAAAACAACAACAACAAAAAAAAAAAAAAACAGGTTAGAGAGATGGCTAAGTAAATAAAGGCATTTGTCCCCAAGCCTTACAACCTGAGATTGATGTCTGGGAACTACTTGGTGCAAGGACAAAACCAACTCTTAAAAGTTGTCCTCTGCTACACTAATGTGTGGCAAGCTCCCCAAATAAGGAAAGGTAATAAAACTATAAATACTTAAAACTTTTACCATCATCTGATCACAGCTTAAAAGATGCTGAAAAAGATCCACATAGTCTTTGGACGTGGGTACTTTCCACTTGCCGGTTCTAACGTCCCCTGAAGCCCAGTGGTTATCAGACTTGGACTCAACATCCTAGAGAGGAAGACAACATCCCATTATTGATTGGTGGACATATGAAGAAGCTGCTGTCAGAACATAACGACTTAAAAGAATTTTCTAAACTAAAATAGCAACCTGCAATAAACTGAAGAAAGTAAGACAAGAGAATAAAAGAAGACTGAAAAGGTTAAGTGAGTGACTGTAGCCAATGAACATTTTTAATACATCTACCAAACCTACTACAAATCATCCCTCTTCTTATGTGATCCAGTTTCTCATTCCATTCATGTGCCTCTAACTTCTACATACTTTTATATTGTCTCCTAGATTATAAGAGAGAAAACAGTACTTTCTTTGTAAAGATGTAGGTAATAGGAACAGGGAGATGTCTCAGTAGGTAAAGGCAATGCTATCAAGCCTGACAACCTGAGTTCAATTCCTGGAACCCACATGGTGGAAGAAGAGAACTAAATCCTAAGTGTTCCTTCTGACCTCCATAAGCATGCACACACACACACAAACATTGAAAGAAAAATTTTAAAGCGTATATAACAATTTTATTCCTTAGAAGCATATTCATCATCTAACAGAGGCTGGTATTACACATGAAATTTCAAAATGTAAGACATGGATGGCCTGGAAATGTGGCTTGGTTGGCAGATTGCTTGCCTAGTATGCACAAAACCCTGAGGTCAATCTCCAGCACTACATAAATGTGACATACTGGTGTACACCTGTAACCCTAACACTTATGAATTATAGGAAGGAACATTGGGAATTCAAAGTAATCCTTGGCTACATATCAAGTTCAAGGTCAGCATGGGATACTGGAGACTCTGTCTCAAGAAAGGTGATGGTGGAGGTTAAAACAAAGAAAGGTTTTTTATATATTTACATGCTAAAACACTGTTTCTAACATCCAGTGATAATACTAGTTTTTGAAACTTTAGATTCAGAATTTACCTTTTGAAGGACCACTGGTTTAGAACATATTCTAATTAAACCTTGGTGCACTAAAAATGAAGAAAATGAAAGAATAATGAAAGAAACATTGAGAAACACAATCACTCAATAAAAACAGCAACCATTATCTTGCCTCTTAATTTCTGTTTGAAATTTGTTAATATCTTTAGTTTTAAATTCTGAACTATTGAGAGTCAGAAACTAAAGTGGGTATGGTAGCATACATCTATAATCCTAGCATTTGGGAAGTAGAGGCTGGACAACTGTGGAGCTCAAGGCCAGCCCAGGCTGCATAGTGATACCCTGTCTAAAAAAATAAAATAAAATAAGAATAAATTCAGAAGCCACAGATGTTTAAAGAAAAAGGCTTCTTGGTAAAAAGCCCATTGCTCAGGCCCTGGGGAAGGTTCTACTACTGTTACTTTGTTAAATGGACACATTAAAAAACTGCCTTCTAAATAGTTATGCTTGTCTATGGCCACACCACTCTGAATGTACTCTATCTTGTCTAAATTATTATGCTTAGAAAAATGTCTCTCTGCAGTGGGCAACAGTTAATGCAGAGACTCAATAACCAGTCAAAGTGCTGATAATCAATGACTATTAAGTGCTCAGCCTTAAATGGGACATTTACATCATCATCACCACTACCCCAAGGCTTCGGGAACATCTTGGAAGAAGGGTGAAATGAATGCAAGGGCTAGAGGATGTGGAAGATGCTATAAAAACGCTGTCCTCTAGACATACCATGACCACTGTATCTACAAACTCACTGCAGCTATGGCTAGCTGAACAAAATCAAGCCAACAAGACTAGTCAGCATTGCAGCAGGCTGCACCAATTGGACCCAGTGGGCTATTAACAACAAAACAGAGAACATGAAGGAGGTAGTGGTAAGAAGAAACTAAGGATTCACAGGTAGAGAGGGAGGAAGAGTTGGGGATTGTGGTGGTTTGGATGAGAATGGCACCCATAGGCTCCTTCATGTTTGAATTCTTGGTCCCAGTTAGTGGAACTGTGTGGGAGGGATTAGGAGGTGTAGCCTTGGTGGAGAAGGTATGTCAATGGGGGTTGGGCTTTGAGACTTCAAACATCCTTTCCAGGCCCTGTGTCCCTCCCTCTCTGACTAAACTTGTGGACCAGATGTGAGCTCTGAGATACTGCTTCAGCATCATCCCTGCCTGCCTGCCTGCTGCCATAATGATCATAGACTAACTCTCTGAAAATATGAGTAAGCCCCCAATTAAATGCTCTTTTATAGGTAGCCTTGGTCATGGTGTTTCTTCACAGCAATAGAACAGTAACTAAGACAGGGGTACATATGATCAAGATTGTTCACATGTTTGAAAGTGTCAAAAAATAAATGAAAGATTCTGTTTACAGAAGAAACAACAGGTACCACTGACTCCAAATTCTAATAAAGAAAAATGAAAAGTTCTCTAAAAAGTACTAAGCACACAAAACATCAGAGAACCAGATTTCCTTTAAATATATCAAATAATGTGTTATATGTTTAGCATTTACCACAATAAGAATGAAAATAAATGGCAAACTTACCCACAGTACTAATACAATTCCAGTGAACTGGTCCTTTTTCTGCTAAGGCTAGGAAAACTTTTATTATTGCTTTACAACACACCAACTGCATTTTGGGACTATACTGAGGAAAGCAATCTATCTGTACCACCATGAGATGTTCCAGAACTGAAGTATATGCCTCAGGAACCTACCAGAAATGGAGAACAAACTCAAAATTAGAACAGGGAATAAATAAACATAAGAAAAATATATATACTCAAATTTATTAGAACTGAAGTAGTCACAGGTAAATGAAAACTGACTTGCAATCTTAGCTATCATACTTAACATTTACTATTGCAGCTACCAGAATAAACCATAATAAACTGTCTGAGTGGTATTTACAGCACAATTGTATCCTACATTGCAATTGGAATCCTTTAGCACCTATTTCACCTATTTTGAGCTCTAGACTCAAGCTTCTCTTGTTTTATTTTATTTATTTATTTATTTTTTAATTATCATTGTCCATAACTCTATTACAGGATGCCTAACATACAGAGGTGGGAAAATGGCTCAGTCAATAAAGTGCATGAGGACCTGAGTTCAGATCCACAGAATACACATGACTCCAGCTTCTGAAACTGTGTGTTATAATCCAATATGGGATCATTCAATCAACTATGGGGATATCTGATATATCACAAGATATATTAGAATAGTAAAACATTTCCAAATATCCAGATTAAAAGTTAATTTTAAAAAAGGAAACATATAAAAAGAAAAACAAAACAAAACATGGGTTATGGGCCTGGAGAGAGGACTCACAAGTTTAAGAGTACTGGTGCCCTTCCAGAGAGAGGGAGATCTACTCCCAGCACCCACACGGCAGCTCACAACTGTCTGTAAGTCCAGGTCCAGGGGATCTAATGTCCCCTTCTGGCCTTTGAATACACAAGGCATGCATATGGTGTTCAGACACACATGCAGTGAAACATCCATACACAAAATAAATTTTTTAACAAAATTAAGAAATGTAGAATCCAAGGTGTTTCTAGAGGTGCTTGCCTATGTTATAATACATGACTTTACCACACCCAAGGTTCTGAACTCGGCATCATGCCATGAAGTGCCAATATGCATGGCCTGAAACAGTTCAAATTCAAAACTGTGTTATGAACTAAAGTCTTTTTATTTGACATGTTTTTGTTTTCCTCTTAAAGAAAAACAATGGTTAATTACAATTTTTTTTATATTTTTCTATCATTCTTCAACATGCAAGTAGTAAATTACTGTATCTTTAAATGATATTGTTTTAGAATGCTTGACTTTAAAAGCTGCTGTCTGAAGCTAGAGACACATCTCAGAAGTTGGAAGTACTTGCTGCTCTTAAGACAGAGTGTTTGGTCCCCAGAGCCCACACAGTAGCTCATAACTGTCATTCTGGTTTCAGGGATCTGGTATATTATTCTGGCCTCCCTGGACATCAGTCAGATACATAGTGCATATTCATATATGCAGGCAAAAGACTTGTATGTCTAAGAAATAAAAATAAATAAAATCTTTTTTTTTTTTTTAAACATTTATTTATTTATTATGTATACAGCATGTATGACTGCAGGCCAGAAGAGGGCACCAGATCTCATTACAGATAGTTGTGAGCCATCATGTGGTTGCTGGGAATTGAATTCAGGACCTTTGGAAGAGCAGTCAGTTCTCTTAACCTCTCAGCCATCTCTCCAGCCCAATAAATAAAATCTTTAAAAAAAGAAAAACAATAAAACTTCACAAGTTTCTGACTTAAGGTCCATTAAAAAAAAATCGTTAAATGAATTGTAGCTTGGGATTAAGACAAAATTTCCAGGTCTGAAATGGCCCTAAACATACTTCTGCTATTTTAGGCTACACAATTATGCCAAGATACATTCTCAGCATTGGTGGTTGTAGAATCATTTATCAACTCTGAATAATACTGAAGGTACTGTACACCCTATAGCAACAAATAGTCAACCAGGATGTAAATGTTTATGTAAAAATAAACAAGCACTCCACCTCATTAATATGTAAATTTGTTTTCATCTTTAATAAATGATAAAATTAAATAGAAACCAAAGAATTGTTTTAGGATAAATTTAGTTACGCTTTATTATCAGAAAGTGTTTGATTTTTAGAACTATTTAATATACCCAGGATTGCAGCAAAATTTCCCTCATAAAAAGGATTCATGAGTGGAAAACAGTTTTAGTCATCCTGCTTTAGACAGCAACAACAAAAATCTCTTGACACAAATGCTAAATAAAATGTTGTGGGGATCACAGAGGAACCTACACTAAATAAACCAACACAGGACTCAAAATTCCTTGTTCTGTTCTTCTGTAGGAGAAGGCTCAGAGAACAGCAGAGAATGTCAAGTGTCTGTCACCCCCTCTTTGCCTCCCTGACCTAGGTCATGCTACAGTTCCTGCTTGGATTTACTTTGTGCAATATAGTTAGAATGTACCTGGCTCAGAACTGTGACATGCCAAACCTACTAAAGAATTTGAAAGCCAGGACACTCCCTAGTTCCTGGTGTCCACCAGTGCTACATTCTAAATCCACCAGTTACAATTCCTGAGAGGCCTGCCTCCTTTACAGCCTCACCCAAGCTTTTGTGTGACAAACTGTGTTTGTGTGTGCAGTGTTAGAGCCAATATGGGGCCAGAGTAAGAGTAATCCTTGACACTTCCAGCAGCCTCACTTCTTCCTATACCTTTCTTCCAGCTACCTGGAAGGTTCTAAGACGGTAACTATGGTATTAGCCTGCAAACACAACTTTGATTAGTAGTTGCTTACCTGTCCTTTGAGATTTCCACTAATAAGTTGTGGATAGTTGATTAGATATAAACAGTGCTGTTGCTTTCATGCTGTGGGATGGTTTTTCTGTATGCTGTGAATATGTGTTGCTACCATTGGTTAATAAAGAAACAACTTTGGCCTATGGCAAGACAGGTTATAGCCAGGCGGGAAATCCAAGCAAAGATACAGGGAGAAGAAAGGCAGAGCCAGGGAAGATGCCAGCCCGCCCATGGAGCAACATGCCAACAGACCAGTAATGCCACAGCCATGTGGCAATACATAGGTTAATAGAAATAGGTTAATTTAAGATAAAAGAGCTAGTTAGCAATAAGCCTGAGCCATAGACCAAAAAGCTTACAATTAATACAAGGCTCTGTGTGTTTATTTGGGACCAAATGGCTGTAGGACACAGGAAAATGTCTGGCTACAGTTTCAAGAGCTAGCAGTTACAATAAGTGCTTGTTAAATATTTGTTGCTAAAGTTTGTTGTTTCAAAAAATTAAAATTAGCATCTCCAAGCAAGTTTCTGGTCAATTATTCATTTATTTTACATTGTTATGAAGGAGCTCCACAGTCAATAATTTAACAAAGAAATCGTGTGCTTTTCTAAATAAAATAACAAAGATTACTTGTGGAGATGAAATTAAGTAATTACAACCATGCTCAGTGTAACCATTTCACTTACTGTGTCAAGGTAAAGCAGAACACTTGCAATAGACTGGAGGAAACTTGGCATCTGGTAAACATGATCCTCGGTAGCTTCTGTCTGGGTGAGGAACATCTGCTTACAGCGCTGAATGAGCTCAACATACATGAAGTCGACATCTTTTGCATTTATTACCTTGCAAGGCTTTAAAGAAGGCAAAACAGAAATCTTAACATCGTCAAAACAGAGGCACTTAAAATGTCACATTAAGATACATGATTATAAAATGCTGAATATTAGCAAGCTGTTTACTTGTTTATCTTACTGTACATGAAATACTGTATCTTATGCTTTTCATAAAATAATGTATATTCACATCCTAAACAGTTACTTCTACACATTGTTGACCTCGCTCTAGGCTCTGTATAAAAGGCAGGTCTTGCTATGCACGGGCCCTGTAAAGCTTGTCACTCCAGCAGGAGACTTCTCATATACTGCTTATTTTTGTCTCTGGATTAGTTAGAGCTGCAAACAGAAACAAATGGAGATGAGGAATAAGAGACAGAAAATGGAGAGGAGGAAGAAGGAAAACAAGAATAAGAAGGAAGATGCTGACGGATAAAACTGTTAAGAAAAGTGACAGGAAACTACTTTTCTTAAAAGCAAATTATCACAAAAATCTACTAAGAAATAACTGAAGTTATTCACAGTATCTTCTTTGAGGTGGTGGGGGTGGGTGGGTGGATAAGGCCTATCGTAGCTTTGAATTTAGTATGTAACCCAGGCTATCCTCAATCTGTAGCAATTCCCCTGTCTTAGCTTCCTGAAGCCTGGATTATAGGTAGGAATCCAGCTAGTCTTTAAATACACCATTCTGTCCTAAGAGCATCTGTCTAAAACTTTAAGTGAAAATAACTATAGTTTTACTGTATTAACAGGGGGCTGCAGAGTACAAAATGAAAATACAATGCTTCTAGCAGTCAGATCTGAATTTATGTGGGGTTTTGCTGGTTTGTGTGGCAGTGTTTGTACTTCTTGTTTGTTAACCATCTCCTAAGTGTGTTTAGATGGCCTAGGCTGACTTAGAGCTTTATGTATCCAGGCCAGCCACAAACTCTTAATTCTCCTGTCTATTTCCTGCACTGGGATTATGAGCATTTACCAACCCTAGATAAGATTTATGTCTTTTTTCTATCAATTCAGGGTAGCTTTTGACAAGTTAGCTGACTTTTCTTGGTCTTGGTTTTTTTCTTATAGAAAACAGACTAATAACTCACTTGTCATTGAGCTATGGGGCTCTGAGATAATGCGTGTATTATAGTACATAGTAAACAGAAAACGGAACTGTTAGTAGAACAAGGTCAAATAACACCAACACAAGCACAGCACGCTATTAAAAATGAAGTGTTCTATTCCTGTAAATAATAAAACCAAAAACATAAAATACAGTAAACTAATGAATCATACTCCCGCAAATAGTCCATATCCACGAATAGCAATGGATAACTCCTTGTTGTTTGAATCTGCATTTCTGATGATTCCATAAAACTGTTCCATAAAGTACTGCAGCTGACTCTTGTGCAGCTCTGCATCTTCTGCCACAGTAAATGAAATCTGTAATTTTATGACATTTGTTCTTTAGAATCATTTAATAGCCAAAGGACTTAAACAAATATGACTATTAATATACTATTATAGTTACATTTATTGCTTTTACTCAGAACCCTCTGCTTCAGTGTTTAGTTAATATCAGTTCAGAAAAGACAGTTTCTTAACTAAGGCTACATTACATGTGGTGTATTTTTCCAAATGATTAAGAGACCAAGGGAAAGGAGGAGATGATCAGAAAAAGGCATTTCACATTTAAATTTTTTCTTAGTCACATTTACTTGTTTGTGAGTACACGTACTACACAGAGTGTGTGTGTGTGTGTGTGTGTGTGTGTGTGTGTGTGTGTGTAGGTAGGAAGACAAACTATGGAAGTCCTACCACGTGGGTCCCAGTTATTGACCTGAAGAAATCATCAGGCTTAGTAGCAAGTGTCTTTACCCAATAAGCCATCAACTACATTTCAGGTATTTTTAAGAAACAGCTACAAGAGATACTAAAACTAAGTGCAGAAAGAGAAAGGTACTTGAGACGATATCACTGCTGTCTTAGTCAGGGCTTCTACTACTGTGATAAACATCATGACCAAAAACAATTTCGGGAAGAAAGGGTTTATTTCAGCTTACACTTTCACATCACAGTTCATCACTGAGGGAAGTCAGGACAGAAACTCAAATGGAACAGTAACCTGGAGGCAGGAAGTGAAGCAGAGGCCATGGTAGAGTGCTGCTTCCTGGCTGGCTTCACCTGGCTTGCTCTGTTTGTTTTCTTATACAAGCCAGGACCACCTGGCCAAGGGTGGCACTGCCCACAATGAGCTGAGCTTTCCTACATCAGAAGAAAATGCTCAACGGACTTGCCCATGGGCCAAACTTATAGAGGCATTTTCTCTATTACTATTCCTTCTTCCCAGATGACCCTAGTTTGTGTCAAGTTGACATAAAAACTAAGCAGCACAATTATGTAACACAATCAGGAAACAACAGCCTATGTTCAAGAACATGAGAGTTCAAATCAGCATTCCTACTTTTAGCACAAATTTAAGAAACAATCTAGGTAATTACCAAAGGCAGATTGGGAAAATCCACTTCTTCCATTACTAACTTACCAATATGCTCCCTAAAGGTTCCCAAAGCCATTATATCTGATATGGAATTATCATACAGACTGCTTGAAAAACTTTTCTTCCACAAAGTATGTCATGAACATGTTTCCCAAGTAAATCATTAAGCCAGCCGTAGTGGCTCACACTGTCATCCTAGCACTTTGGGGCTGACCTGGTGGGACTGCAGAGAGTTCAAGGCCTAGATTATACACTGAGTTTCAGATAATCCGGGGCCAAAGAAGAAAAAGCTTATTGCAAAAACAAAATAATAACAACCAAAAAAGAATTAGATAACATCATCTTAATTACTGAAAAGATTTTCATCTTATCATAAAATATTGAATCACTTAAATTCACATGAATTTAGCACTGGATTCTGTCCTTTTCATGTACTTTTATCCAATTATTTCCTACTCATAACAGCAAAGAAATTAAAAATAATTATCCCATAAGATAAAGGACAATTTATAACATTATGGTTCCTAATGACACATTATGCTACTATTAAAAATTAGTCATGTCAGTCAATGTTGGAGAGGATGCAGAGCAAAGAGAACACTTCTCCACTGTTGGTGGGAGTGCAAATTTATACAACCACTGTGGAAATCTGTATGGCGGTTTCTCAGAAAATTGGGAATCGATCTACCTCAAGACCCAGCCATACCACTCTCGGGCATATACCCAAGGAATGCTGAATCACACCACAAAGTTACATGCTCAACTATGTTCATGGCAGCACTATTTGTAATAGCCATAACCTGGAAACAACCTAGATGCCCGTCAACTGAAGAATGGATTAAGAAAATGTGGTATATATATACAATGGAGTACTACTCAGCACAGAAAAACAATAACAGTATGAAATTTGCAGGCAAATGGATGGAACTAGAAAATAACATCCTGAGTGAGGTAACCCAAACCCAGAAGAACAAACATGGTATGTACTCACTCATAAGTGGACTCTAGATATAAAGCAAAGAACAATCAGACTGTAACCCACAGAAACAGGGAAGCTATATAGCAGGGGGGACCCTAGAATGACTGTGGCTTACAAAAAGTTTTGGTTTTACTCAATTACTGGGCAAGCCTCAATCAAACACTTCACTATTAGGATAAGAATTTATACTGTATCAAGCTGCTAATAGAAAAATAAATAAATAAATAAATAAATAAATAAATAAATAAATAAATAAATAAATAAAATGGGGGTAGGGAGAATAACAACCAATTCAACCTAAAAAAAAAAATTAGTCATGTAAGTCTCCAAACATCCAATGCTGTGGAAAAACCTTGATGCTACAAAAATTACAAATAATATTTCTTTATGTAAAGATATCAGGGGGAAAAGGGAACAGAGAAAAAGAAAATGGTCACCAAAATGTGAAATGATTATTTTCTTGGTTGTAGGATATCAGTTTTGAATAGTCTTCCCTGTATTCTTGTTGGTAAGCTGGTTGTTTGTTTTGTTTTGGGTAGCTCAGGCTGACTAGACTCCAACAATCCTCTTCCCTGGGCTGGGATGACAAGCATGAACCACAACACCTAGCCTTCTTTGTGTACACACGTACACACACACACACACACACACATGCACACAAAATGTTCTCATATATATACATATTTAAACTTACATGTAACTAACCTGCAATGTTTTCTTATAAGAACTTTATATGAACTGAGTGAAAAACAGAAAAATTTCTTTCCCATAGGGTAATACTTATATTTAAAATTACATAAATTTTACATATCATAGCTAAAATAATAATGGAAAAGAAGAAAAGCTGGCAGACATCAATTACCTAGCTTCAAGAAATGAAAGACTCATAGAGCAAATTAGAGTCCAGAAAGAATCACAAATGTAAGTAATTTTTGACAAAGGTTAAAAGGACAGGGAAACAAAAAACAAAAACAAAAACAAAAACAAAAGGATGTTTTCAAGTGGTGCTGGAACCAACAAATTAGAGTGGATTAAGCAATATCACTCTTACTTATCCCATGTACAAGTGAATCAAAATGGATTACAGACTCAAATATAAGGGCAAAAATTATGAACTGTAAAATATCCTACAGAAGAAAAATCATAGGGCATCAAAAGGAGAAGGCAGAGCCAGGTGGTGGTGTTACACACCTTTAATCCTAGCACTTAGATGGCAGAGGCAGGGGATCTCTGCGTTCAAAGCCAGCCTGGTCTACAAAGTGAGTTCCAGGACAGCCAGGGATACACAGAGAAATCCCTGTCTCAAAAAACAAAAAGCAGCTGGGCAGTGGTGGCGTAAGCCTTTAATCCCAGCAGGGGGATCTCTGTGAGTTCGAGGCCAGCATGGTCTACAGAACGAGATCCTGGACAGGAACCAAAAATACACAGAGAAACTCAATCTCAAAAAACCATAAATAAATAAATAGATAGATAAATAAAGCAAAAATCAAAAAGAAGGCAGTTTAAAATTGCTAAATTGGACATCCATCTTCAAAAAAAACTTCTATTCAGAGATGTGCTGTTAAAACAATTAAAAAAGCAAGTAACAGAGGAAAAAGGTTTTTATCCAGAATGTGTTGAAAATGTGGAGGGGCCCCAAAATAGCTTGACCACACAGCAGCCATGACAGGCTTAGGGGCCTAGACACAGCTTCTGTGATAGGCTTACTGGCAGGCAACACCTAGATCCAGGAAAAGCCTTAAGCTAATACCACCTAGGGATTCACCCAGGGGTGAGGAAGTACCTGACATCCCAAACCTTCGAACCATTAGATAAGGTGGCCAGATGTCCTTGAGTCTAGCACACACCTATTTTTTTTTTTTTTTTTTTTTTACAGATTACCCCTAGACAATTGTCAACCAATTAGGGTCCTGGACCCTGGGAATCCCCTCACCCCAACCTCTGCTATGATAAAAACTCTGCCCCACCTGAGCTCAGGGCTCTCTGCTCTCACCACTGTGTCAGACAGACAGAGGGACCAAGCTCTGGAGCTTGAAATAAAGGCTCTTTGCTTTTACATGTGGGATTCAGTCTTCATGGTGGTCTTTTGGGGGTCCCTGTGATCTAGGCATAACAGAAAACTCTTAAAACTCATAAACAAAAGCTAGGTATGGCGGCATACACCTTTAATCCCAGTACTAAGGAGACAGACGAAGGATGGATCTCTGTGCCTTTGACAAAGCCCAGCATAGTCCACACAGTGTGTTCAGGACAGCTAGGGAAATATAGTGAGAGCTTATCTCAACACAAAACAAACAACAACAAACCCTAATAAACAAAGACATACAATGAAATTTTAATATGAATAAAATATGGGAACAAATACTTGACAAAACCAGGTTTAAGTATGGCTAGTGACCAGTTAAGCTGCCAAATTAAAACCACAATAAAATAATATAACCACGTCTGGCTGAACACATAGGGGAAATAGGACTCCTGTGCATTATTTCTGGCAAGATAAAATGGTGCAACCACTTGGAAAAGTCTGATATTGGCCTACAAAGCTTAACACATCACTGTAATGTGACCAGTTTTGACTTTGACCTTTCACTCAAGAGAAATGTTAACATAGACCCAAAGGCCTTGGCATCCTACTCCTCAGATACTTGTTCAACCATGTTAGCTGTCTCTCCAGTCACAGTAGCTAGAGAATGGAAACAATCTAAACGTCCTCAATTGATCAATGGAGAATGATAATGTAGTTCATATACATATTATCATTCTATTCAACTGTAACGAAACACGAAATATGTAGTACAATGGATAGTGAGAGACCCAGGCCACAGCAGAATTGCAGGCATAGGAAAGAGGCCTGAGCAGGAGGTACCTCCACTACTGACCTCCTGACTGACCTCCTGACTGCCTCTGACCTTTTGCACTAGCTAACACCCCACCCCATAAGGAAGGGCCAATCAGAAGCTGTAAACCTCTCCCTCCCCCATATAGGGAGGGGCCTATCAGGAGCCAAGAACACCTCACCCCACGAGGGAGAGCCAATCAAAAGTGGACAAACATATCCAGATGCTGAGGATACAATGTTATAATTCCCTAGACTCAAACATATCCAGATGCTGAGGATACAATGTTATAATTCCCTAGACTCAAGAGACCCAATCAGCTCAGCCCAGGTACTCCGGGTTTGAGCCAATCCCAGGTCTGTAACTAGGTGGTCCTGGAATTCCCCAAGCCCCACCCTCTTGTCTGGCCACTATAAAAACCCTCCCCCAGTGCTGCTCTCTCTCCTGCTCTGCTGCTCTGTCAGACAGAGGGGCCCAAATTAACTCATATTAAAGATCCTTTGTTTTTGTTTTGGATTCGGTCTCTTGGTGACTTTCTGGCGATCCGCACTTTGGGCACAAAAGATAAAACCAGAAAATACTACACTAATAAAAAAGCAAAAAACAGAAAGACAAATGCTTTATGTTTTCTCTTATTTGTGGGTTTTAGTTCAGAATATTTAAATCTGAGTATATAACCTGGATACCACGGTATCTATATCTATAACCACAGACACCAAGACAGTAAAGAGGGACTAGTGATGAGGTATGGGGCTCTACAGAGGGGATAATAGAACACAGATGCTGTGAAGGGTGAAATGGGGGGGGGAGTATAACGAGAAGAAAGGAGGGCAATATAGAGGAAGAAGAATACATGACACTACAGACATTGGAAAAGCCACAGGGAAACATTATTTTATGTTTACTTAAAATTAAATATTATACCCACACACAATTTAAATGAAGTTTTCCATTTAGGCTGACAATGCTCTCCCCAAAAGCCATAAACTAACAGAAATCCCAGTGCTAGGCATAGAAACCCTTGTTTCTAGATGTTGGTCAGAGGAGTCAAGAGCCCCAAAAGCAATTATAGGCTGTTGTTGATGCCCTTTGTTCTCTCTCAGAAAATGAAGGTAAAGCCCCTACTGCTGAAATCACTGCATTCTTCAGACACAGGATTTGGAGGAATAAAGCTGGATCTAAGCTGGAAGCCTCCTTCCTTAGGACCAGCTCTCATAGTATGAGAAGGAGCTACACAGGCTTCCAAAAGGGAGAAAAGCAATCAACAGTCCTACACAGCTGCAATGCCAGGAACCAAAACAATAACCAGAACGGCAAGATATACCTAAGGGTGCAATACTGGAACTTACATGTGGGGATAAACACCAACTATCTAATTAGACTTGAGGCCTTCCTGCTCAGAAGGAGGGAATGTATGCCTGGTCCAGTAATGGTGAGGTCACAGACCCTAGAGAAGCTACTACTGCAACTTTCCTAACCCAGTATAACTTCTAATGCGTTCTAAATATTTACCCTTCACCCACAGGTAGCTCTCTGCACCTACTAACCTCTAAGAATGTCTTTCTACAGCAGATGAAGATCATCACAGAAAGCTAAAACTGGTCAACATGCAGAGAACAACTGACCATGGGGAGTCAGCCTCTAGCGACACTTTTCCAGCACAGCTCCTTCACCTAAGGTTCAGGAACATCATGAAAGATGGAGCATGAAGATTTTAAGAGGCAGAGGACCAGGACATCTGCTGGGAGACAGTGTCTTCTGTGTATGACAGGAAACTGTACAATTGACACTGCAGCAATATGGCTGCCTAAGATCTGAAGATGACAACATCAGCTGACATGCCAAAATGGACAGGGTGAAATTTCACAAGGCTTTAACTCTGGACAAAGAAAAGCAATGCCTTCTGAGAAACAAAACCAGTTTTCTTCAGGGATGAGTTCCCTGTTAGGTTATCCAATCCCAAGTCGTCAGCCCTAAGTACATATACGTGCACACACCACTGAACAGGCTCTAAAGTGTTATACGCTTACTCAAACACACACGTGTATATATGGATAACAATAATAATTAAAGAACAGGTCTTGAGAGGGAATGGGATGACATGGTAGAGGAATTAAAAGAGGAAGGGAGCAAATTGGAAATGATGCAAATAAAGAAATAATGCATGAAACACTCAAAATATTCTTTTTAATTAAATTTCTTTTTAAAAAGAAGAAAGAAGGTATAGAGAGATTAAGCAGTTAAGAATACAGGTTGCCTTCAAAAAGGAGCTGGGTTTGGTTCCCAGGGCCCACAAAGTGGCTCACAAAGGTAGCTAACAATCACCTGTAACTCCAGTTCCAGGGGATCCAATACATTATTCTGACCTCAGTGGGCACCTAGCACACATGAGGTACACATACATACATGCTGGCAAAAGACTCAGACACATAATAAATAGGGCCAGCTGTGGTAATACACGTCTTTAATCCCAGCACTTGGGAGGCAGAGGCAGTGGATCTCTGAATTCGAGGCCAGCCTGGTCTACAGAGTGAGTTCCAGGACAGCCAGGGCTACATAGAGAGACCCTGTCTCAAAACACCAAATGAACAAAAAAAAATAACTAAATCTTAAAAGAAAAAGTTGGGAGGGATGGACTGGAATATAAGGCACAGAAGTTCCCTGAGCTTAGCCAGACCTAAAGAACAACAGTACTTTCTCTTCCCCCCTCCCCCATATCAGAGTGTGAATCTCAAGCCAACACTATTTGTACTTCATTTCACACAGGTTTTAAAGGACAAGCTTGTGAAGTTAACTACTACTTATCTCTTTTTTTTTTTTTAACAGTTTATGTAGCCCTGGCCATCCTGGAACTTGCTATGTAGACCAGGCTGGCCTCAAACTCAGAGATCCACCTGCTTCTGCCTCCTGAATACTGGGATTAAAGTCATATGACACTATGCCCAACCCTACTTATCCATTTTTAACAGTGCTCCAAGCAAAACTTTTGTTATACCTCTCAGTATTTCCCATCAGAGCCAATGTACCTGCTTCCTCAGCACCTAGTCAAGATGCCATACAGAGTTTTGATCAAGTCTGAGATCATCCAAGCTCTTTTGTAGGTCTAGCTAGCACTGCTGGCAGATCAACAGCAAAGCTTTCTGCTGTAAATGCTATAGGAACTAATGGATCACTTTATCATTATTTTCAAACGCATATGCACAAGATTAGAATTTAGTTCTTTTGTGGAAGCTTTAATGAAAGTTGAATCTGAAGTACCTGTTTCAGGAAAGATTCCAGGGCTGAATGTGCAGCTTTTTTTAATTCCACATTTGTATGGCTGCACCACTTTGACAGTACTTCAAATAAAGTGATATAGTTGTCCAGAAGGCAGGGAGTAAATTGAGATGCATGTAGGGTAAGTAATCGTAGTCCAGCTGCAAATTGAAAAACCATTCCATTTAAAATAGGTCAATAAAAGCCAGAAAGGAGAGTTAAGAAAGCTTCCTGTATGTGCTAAAACCATGCTCAAGAAGATTTTGTATAGCCAGGCATAGTGGTGCACACCTTTAAGTACCAAGAGGCAGGTGGATCTCTGTGAGTCTGAGGCCAGCCTAGTCTACATAGTAAGTTCTAGGATAGGCAGTTCTACGTAGAGAGACCCTGCCTCAAAACAAACAAAAAAGATACAGTAGATTACCCTAGAATAATCTGGTGATCTCACAGTGTTTTCTAAAGTTCTCAAATCTCTACAGCAACTTAGGCCTATGACCTGGCACCAAACAAGAGTCAGAAACAGGATCTGGATTCATTAGTTCACAGCAAAATCAAGCAGCCTATGGGCTGAGGATGCAGCTCAGTTGATAGAGTGCTTGCTTAGCATACATAAGGCCCTGGGTTTGGTGGCTAGCATAGCATAAACAAGGTACGGTACATATGCCTGTAATCTCAGCACTAGGAAAGTGGAAGTTGTCAGCTGTATAGTGAGGTTAAAGATCACCCCAGGCAACATGAAACCATGTCTCAACAACAATAACAAAGTAATCAAATAGCTTGAATCTCCTGAATAATAGGCTTATATATATTTTTAATATTCAAAATTCTTTTCTATATGGATTTAAAACATTTTGATCACTGATTAATTACACTAACAATAAAAACATATTCTTTTTAAAAATTTATTTTTACATTTGTGTGTGTGCACCTGCACAAGTAAGAAGGACAATTTGCAGGAGTCAGCACCTCTCTGTCACTGCATGAGTCCTGGGGATAGAACTCAGTTCATCAAGCTTGGGGTCAAGTACCTTTAATCACTGAGCCATCTTGCCAGCCCTTAACAAATATATATGTAGGTATACATGTATCCATAATATATATACATATACATATCTGTGTTTAAATCATGTAGCATGAATGTGATCCCAGTTAAGAGTTTATTGCTTAAATTAGTCTCTTAAATTAATGAAGTCTTAAAGATTCATCATAAATAGTTACATATGAAACATTACAGATGCTTTTGTATTTGCCTTTACTCTAGCTTAAATAAAACCTTACTTAAGATTCTAACTTAAGTAATTTAACTGTTACTTTCTTAAACAAAGAATCTTACCCAAGGGCACAGCGTATCGCTTCATCTCGATCTATTGCAGAAAAAAAAAAAAAAAATCATTGTTTGAAAATTACAAGTCCCAACTGTGAAAGACTTAGAGTAATATTAATACTACCTGGGGACAGATTGCTTTTAATGCAAAACCAAAGATCTCCCTTGAAGTCTGGGGATCTGAGGGAATAACAATAAAAGAAGGCTGTTAAAACATTGTAACACTATTTATATTCTTTATCAAAAACTTGCAAGTGGCAGCTTTTCTTAAGACAGATTGATATTTCCAGTAGCTACACAAATCTATGATTTCAGAGTAATTTCTCAACATCATTTGACTGAGCTAGTTCCAAGTTGTTATAGCTTCTGGGGAAAGCCAAAAGAAAATCTAAAATAACAAATGTGTGAGCTGGGCGGTGGTGGCGCACACCTTTAATCCCAGCACTCGAGAGGCAGAGCCAGGCAAATCTCTGTGAGTTCAAGGCCAGGCTGGTCTACAGATGTGTGAGCTCAGGATCTAAACCATCATCCATGTTATATAATCTCTCAGAGCTTATATAGGAGTCGTCTGAAGCACCGCCCCTAGTAGGCAGCTAGGTACCTGCCCCCACCCGTGGCATGGTCAAGGTGGGGACCCCTTAAAACCGGAAATTTGTATGTGCTCGATCTCTCTTGGCTACCTCGTGATCCTGGGATGCTGGACCACAGACCAAGTCAGAGAACCTCGCTGAACTGCGCCTCACCTCTCCTGGATCCCTTAACTGACCCCTTTGCTTGCTGTAAGTTTACCCAAAATCAACCTCTTTTGACTGTCAGATAAATTATGTGGAATTGCCTCATTAATTTCTTCTATAGAGCTTCAGCTTTCTCATCTACAAAAGAGGCAGATTATGGCTTCTTTGA